>NC_059111.1:25950833-26281666 GCF_020740685.1 Jaculus jaculus | reverse complement strand
GGAGACCCAGCATCTCTGAGGTTCACTGGCTTGCTAGCCTAATAGAAGCAACGAGCTCTAGGCTCAAAGAGAGACCCTGTCTCAAAGAATTAAAGTGAAGAGTGACGGAAAAAGACACCAGTGTCTACCTCTGGCCTTCACATGCATACACACATGTGAACCCACACACACGCAGGCATCCTCACATACCAACATGCATACACACATGTGCACACAACAACAACAACAAAAAACAAAAAAGAAGGAGGAGGTTGGGGAGATGGCTTGACAATGAAAATCACTTGTTTGTAAAGTATTCAGGTCCCAGATTCGATTCCCCAGCCACCCACATAAAGGCAAATGGACATTGTTTGTGATTATGATGGTTTGATTCAGGTGTCCCCCATAAACTTAGGTTGTCTGAAGTGCTAGGTTCCCAGCTGATGGACGGGAATTAATGTCTCCTGGAGGCGGTGTATTTTGGGGGGCGGGCTTATGAGTATTATAGCCAGTCTTCCCTTGCCAGTGTTTGGCACACTCTCCTGTTGCTGTGGTCCACCTGATGTTGGCCAGGAGGTCATGCCCACCCTCTGCTCATGCCATCGTTTTCCCTGCCATCATGGAGCTTCCCCTTGAGTCTTTAAGCTTTTCTTTTCTCCACAAGCTGCTCTTGGCTGGGTGATTTCTGCCAACAACGCAAACCCGACGCAGCAGTGCTGGAAAGAGACCCAGGCGCCCCCCACACAGACCTGCACCCACATGCACACAAGCATATACGCACGTGCAAGTAAATAAATTAATGTTTAAAACCTAAAATCCTTTCACGTGCTAAGATAAGCCTGCTTGCAGATAGTTCCCTAATTCCCAAGCAAAAGGGCCTATTACTCTTATCTTAAGAAAAGAAAACCCATAATGCAAAAATCTTTTCAATGAATGGATTTATTCTTGAAAAAGAAAACAAAAAGCAATGAAAAAAAAAACCTATATAACTGACAAAAGAGTAGCCAGTAAATGGAGCATATAAGAAAAGCTTTCAGCCAGCGTCAAAGGAGGATTGGCAAATGCCAAGCAAAACCAGGCTCCAGGCCCAAGAGTGGAATTGGCTAGAAGAAGGGAGTCACTGGGGCTGGAGAGATGGCTTAGCGGTTAAGCGCTTGCCTGTGAAGCCTAAGGACCCCGGTTCGAGGCTCGGTTCCCCAGGTCCCACGTTAGCCAGATACACAAGGGGGCGCACGCGTCTGGAGTTCGTTTGCAGAGGCTGGAAGCCCTGGAGCGCCCATTCTCTCTCTCTCTCCCTCTATCTGTCTTTCTCTCTGTGTCTGTCACTCTCAAATAAATTTTAAAAAAATGTTTAAAAAAAAAAAAAGAGGGAGTCAGTGGACTCTACTCACCAGAAAATGGTGTTTGTGTTTCGAGAATGCTTCCATACACGAACTAGAAATTTGACTAAAATTGTGCAAAGCTTTCGTGGCAATGACTACAAGCAGAGGACTATGGGAGTGTTAAGTTCAAAACATGGCCCAACAGCAATATCTGTCATTAATAAATAATAGAGGAGCTGGGGAGAGGGCTCAGCAGTTAAAGGCTTGCAAAGCCTGCCAGCCTTGGTTTGATCTCCCAGTATCCACGTAAAGCATGGCACATGTATATCTGGAGCTCACTTGCAATGGCAAGAGGCCCTGGCACACCCAAACCCATCATTCCTTTCCTTTCTTTCTCTTTCTCTCTCTCTTTCTATGAATAAATAAAATTAAATGTGTAAAAATAAATGCATAAATAGTATGCTGTGATATCCACATGAGAATATTGCTTAAAGACATCTTACTCCACAGTAGCACACCAGCAAACCAGGAAATTGACCACAGTAGGATATATGCATACAGCTCTGCACCAAGTTATCGCATATGGATTTTGGGGTCACTACAGAACCCTTTCACCACTGCACAGTCTCTCTCCTGCTCACCAACCCAATTCCTGAACCATAGCAACCACTACTCTGGTTTCCATCCCTATAGCTTGACATGTTGACAGCATGATATGGAAGGAATCGTGTGGTATTCAGCCTTCTGAGACTGGCTTTGGTTACCCAGAAAAGTGCCTTTGACACTTATCTACATTTTCGCACTGATCCATAGTTTGTTCCTTTGCTAAGTATTATTCCAATATACGGATGTATCACACACAGTTGGCCATTCACCTACTGAAAGATATTTAAGTTGTTTGCAACTTTGGGCTATTGCATGAAAGCTGTTGCTGGCATTTCTGTATAAGAGTATGTGTGGACATAAGTTTTCATTTCTCTGGGATAAACGCCCAGGAGTATGATTTGGGGGGGGGGGTGGTCTTAGAGTAAGCACATGTTTAGCTTTACAAGAAACTGCCAAACTCTCTCACAGAGCAGCTTCACTATGTTACATTTCTACCAGCCATGTAGGAGAAATCCAGTTTCTCCTCATCCTTCACAGCACTTAACATTGGCTTTTTTTTTTAATGGTTCTCTTAGGTATGCCTCCTGGTCTTAATCTGCATTTCCCTAACAGCCAGTGACATTGAACATCTTGTCATACTCTTATTTTGCACCCATAGTTCCTCTTCAGCAAACTGCCTCTTCCTGAGTTTTTCCCAGTATTTAGCTGTATTCTTGTTTTACTGCTGAGTTCTGAGTTATATATATATATATATATATACACATACATTCTAGCTATATGGCTTGCACATATTTTCTCCTGGTGCATGTCTTCTTATCCTCTTAACAGGGTCACTTTTTAAATATTTATTTTTATTTATTTATTACAGACAGAGAGGGGGAGAGAGAGAGAATGGGTGCCCAGAGCCTCCAGCCACTGCAAACGAACTCCAGACACATGTACCACCTTGTGCATCTGGCTTACATGGGACCTGGAGAATCGAACTTGGTTCCTTAGGCTTCGCAGGCAAATGCCTTAATTGCTAAGCCATCTCTCCAACCCCAGGGTCACTTTTAATTCTGAACAGGTCTGATCTACTGATCATCTTTCTGTTACCAAGTGTACTTACTCTTCAACCAATCCTTTATCCTGATGATTTTATCCTATGTTTTATAGCCTACATGTTACTTATATCTAAGATCTACTTGCAGTTGCTTTCCTTGTGCCTATAGTGTGAGCTTAACTCAAGCTTCCTGTGGACTTCTGGTTGCTCCAGCACCTTCATGGAAACAACTGTCATTCCACTGATTTGCTCTGGTACCTTTGTCAAAAATAAGTTGGTCATCTGGATCTATCTCAGGACTCTCTTCGGTTCTACTGAAGTACGGGCCTATCCAAAATACTACACAATGAGGTAATATCTTGAAATCAAATAAGATGACTCCTACCAGTTTGTTTTAATTCCTTCAGCTAGTCTATGTCCTATGTCTTCCTGTACAACTTTTAGAATTATCTCATCCATACTATAAACATGCTATTGCAACTTGGATGAGAAGTATATTAGAACTGTATGAAGACCTAACATCTTAACACTGTTGAAATCTTGGACTCAAAAACACAGTATTTCTCCATTTGTCTAGGTAATTTCTTTTTATTTCTTCAATGGGGTTCTAAAGATTTTGTGCACAAGTCTTTTTAAAGAATTTTTTTGTTCATTTTTACTTATTTATTTGAGAGTTACAGACAGAGAGAGAAAGAGGCAGATAGAGAGAGAGACTGGGCATGCCAGGGCCACCAGCCACTGAAAACGAACTCCAGACATGTGCACTCCCTTGTGCATCTGGCTAACATGGGTCCTGGGGAATCAAGCCTCGAACTGGGGTCCTTAGGCTTCACAGGCACGCTCTTAACTGCTAAGCCATCTCTCCAGCCTTGCATAAGTCTTTTTAAAGTTACTTTGAGCAATTGTAAATGGCACTTACTTTTAATTTTGGTTTATATGTGTTTATTGCTATCATATAAAAATAGAATTGATCAAGGTTGAAGACATGGCTCAACCATTAAGGCGCTTGCCTGCAAAGCCTAAGGACCTGGGTTTCATCCCCCAGTATCCACATAAAGCCAGATGCACAAGGTGGCAGACACATGTATCTGACGCTCATTTGCAGTGGCTAGTGGCCCTGCCACACAAATTCTCTCTCACACACAGATAAATAAATAAAAGATTTTTTAAATAGTATTGATTTTGATATGTTGGTGTTGTGTCTTGCCACTTTGTTGAATTCATCATCCTAGGATTTTATTTTTCTCTGTAGGTTCCTTGGGATTTTTCTGCATAGATTGCTATGTGATCTGAAATTGGGTACAGTTTTATTTCTTCCTTTCTGGTCTGAATACCTTTTTTTTCTTACTTTATGAGCTACTAGGATTTCTAGTACTATGCTAAATCATGTAAAAATATCAATTATATCAAAAATAGGTTGTATCATAATCTTTTCTCGAAAATAGATTAGGAGACACTTCTCACTTCATTTGATAAGATTATTATTACCATGATAACAACATCAGACAGAATACAGTTTAAAAAATGAAAGCTGCAGACCATATGATTCATTAATATAGTTCAAAAAAATCTTTGAAACCTAGGCATGGTGGCTGATACATATAATCCCAGCACTCCAGAGGCTGAGGTAGGAGGATCACCATGAGTCAGAGGACAGCCTGGGATACAGAGTGAGTTCCCAGTCAGCCTGGGATAGAGTGAGGCCCTTCCTTAAAATAAAAACCAAAAATTCATAAAATAATAACAGTAGGATTCAACAAGATGTTCACACTAGTGTTGGGTAGAGTGGTTGTCAACTTTCCTTTCCAAACTTTTGATATTGTTCAATTTGTTCAAACCAAAATTAAAAACACAATGTCATCTGCAATTGCTAAAAATGGTATTTGTTCAATATCAAAAGTTTATCATCCATATTAACAACTGAGCATATTCACAATGTATTAATAGACTAAGAACAAAAATAACTTTCAATGTCAGCTGACACAGAAAAAGCATTTGACAAAATTCAACACTTTATTATTTAATGAAAAAAATCTTCCCAGAAACTAAAAATTTAGTGGAATATTGTCAACTTGATTAAAAAGCACATGTTTTAATTCATATTTAAAAGCAAAGGTCTAGGGAGGGCTGACTAGATGGCTTAGCAGTTAAGGCACTTGCCTGTGAGGCCTAAGGACCCAGATTTGATTCCCCAGTGCCCCCACAGAAGCCAGATACACAAGGTGATACATGCATCTGAAGTTTGTTTGCAGTGGCTAGGCCCTAGAATGTTCTCTCCCTCTCTCACTCACTCTCTCTTTCTCTTCCCTCTCTCTCATGGATAAATAAAATAGTTTTTTAAAGAAATAAAATAAAACAAAACAAAGGTCTGAACACTTTCCACATCAGGCTGAGAATAAGGCAAAAACAAGGACCCAGCATTAGTATTCAGAACTATGTTCTTCTGCATATTTTTCTATTATTCTGTCCCTGTGCTGGAATATGGGGACACATCAGATGGCAATTGAATCAGAAGAGGTAGAAGGTGGAGTAGTTTCCCAAGAAGGAGCTCTGTCCCACCACTGTAGAGCTGAGTGGGAAGGGAAATAACAGACATTCTCTCTATATATAAGCAACCCTATGTCTCAGTTCCCAAGCAGAGCCTTGAAAGCTTCTTCCCAACCCAGGAAGGACAGCTCAACAAAAAGAAGCTAGCCTTATGCAGGTCCAGCTGCACAGCTCTTCAGGAATGGGGGAAAGCAGAAACTTCAATCCAAAACCGATGCTGGGAATCAAGCCTCTAAAAGTACCCCCAAGAAAAAGGAAGGACATAACCAGGAGATGTGCAAATCATAACAATGAGACACAATAAAAAGCAAGGCAAGGGCTGGGGAGATGGCTTAGTGGTTAAGGCATTTGCCTGCAAAGCCAAAGGACCCCAGTTTGATTCCCCAGGACCCACATAAGCCAGATGCACAAGGAGACACGTGTGTCTGGAGTTCGCTTGCAGTAGCTATAGGCCCTGGTATGCCCATTCTCTCTCTCCCTCTGTCTGCCTCTTTCTCTCTCTCAAATAAATAAATAAATAAATAAATAAATAAATATTTAAAAGGCAAGGCAACATGACTCTTCCAAAAGATCATAACTGCTTAACGACTTAAATTAGAATGGCAAAATACCAAATGAAGAATTCATAAGTTTACTCCCCCAAAAAAGATCGGCAATCTCAGAAGACTCAAACAAGCATGGATTAATGTAAGGAAACCAATTCAGGACCTGAAGAAAAAGTCAACAACCTAGATGAGATGGTCAGCAAAATGGATAAGAAGGTCAGCAATGTGGGATATATATATTATAAATTTTCAGCAATGCAGGTGAGAAATCCAGTAATGAAAAAGGGATTTTAAAAATAGAAATGTTGGGCAGGGAAGATTGCTCAGTGGGTAAGGTGCTTACCTGCAATGTCTCATGACTCAAGTTTGATTCTCCAGTACCCACATAAAGGCAGCTGCACAAAGTGGTGCATGTGTCTGGAATTAGTTTGCAGTGGTTAGAGGCCCTGGCATGCCCATATTCTCAATATCTCTCTCTCCCCTTGAAAATAAATAAAATATTTTTAAAAGATGGACAGCATTCCTGAAGATCAACACCAGAGGTTATCCTCAGGCCCTTCCACATATGTGCTTATGCACCCTCACACACACACATGAACTTGCACACACATGAAAGAAAAAGAGAGAGAAAGGACATGCCTCCTCCGAACTTTCTGTCTTTCCACAGTTAGAAGCTATTGCCCAGAGCAAGAACACTAGGAGTAGCAAGACCCCAGGATGAGTTGGAGATGTGGCTTAGTAGGAAAACACTTGCCCAGCATACATAAGATCCTGAGTTAGATTCCTCCCAATCACCCACCCACACACTCACAAGAAAACAGAACCAACCAGAAGAACGAAGCCTAGATACCTGATTGGCTCATTGTATGGAAAGACACTCACCCAAATCCTCTGAGTGGTGGTTTGGATACAATGTCCCCCACAGGCTCATGTGTTTTGAATACCCAGTCTCCAGCTGGTGGCGATTTGGATGGTGGAATCTCGCTGGAAGAGGTTTGTCACTTGGGGTGGACCTTGAGGTTTCTCAGTCCAGTCTTTGTGGGTGTTCGCAGCTCAGCTCTCTATTTCTGCCTCCTTCCTACTGATGTGTGATGATGTGAGCCAGCTTCCTGTTCCTGCCACGCTTTCCCTGCCAGGATGATGCGCCCCCCTTGAAACTGTACACTGAATAAGCCCTTTCCTTCCATCAACTGCGCATAGTGGGGAGTTTTGTCTTAACAAGAAGGTCGCTGGAACACTAAATTATTAATAAACAAATGAGCCTTAAGACATGAATGTTTAGATTCATTTGTTACAAACTTCAGTCTGTGCTAAGATCCTGAAGCTGTCTTAGGGGTTTGTCTCCAGGGCACTCAGAGTGTGAAAAAAGCCCTTCTTCCTTCCCCAGGAAGTAGAAGAGTCCTAAGGTTGGGCCGTCCTGAAAGTCACTGGCTAGCTAACACTCTACTTTGAGCAGCTCAAATGCAGTAAGAAACCACTTACTGGTTTTTCTTGTCCCCCCCCACCACCACCACCACGCCTTAAAAAGTTGGAATTATAGGGCTGGAGAGATGGTTTAGCAGTTAAGCGCTTGTCTGTGAAGCCTAAGGACCCCAGTTTGAGGCTCGATTCCCCAGGACCCACGTTAGCCAGATGCACAAGGGGGCGCAGGCATCCTGGAGTTCATTTCCAGTGGCTGGAGGCCCTGGCGAGCACCCATTCTCCCTCTCTCACTCTTTCTCTCTCTCTATCTGTCGCTCTCAAATAAATGAATAATTCTTTTGAAGTTGGAATTATAAAAATTAGTAAATAATAAAAAATTTAAGTTAGAACTATCCTAACAATAATAGGCACTTTAAGAGATTCTAGATTCCACTTCATAAAAACCTCTTCTAAGGAATCAGTGTGAAGACGAGCCCAGCTAGGTCCTTCAATAGATCTTGCCTAACAAGACAAGATCTCTTCTCTAGAATGCTTTAGAGCTCTCCAGAGCTCTTATGGCTAGATGAACACTCCAAATAGCTGAAGATGCACTTGCTCCGGAATTTTTGGCCGAAGGAATTTCTTCAAGGTCTTTGCGTGTCCCTGTCTTATTTCTTTACTACAGTCACTTTTTTTATTTGTAAAAGTACAAAATACAGAGAAGAAAAAAATGAAGAATGTTGACTCTAAATAAGAAACCCCACACATATACCTACCTCTCCTCCCAGTCTCGGAAAATGATTCAAGGGATCAGATCAGCTGGGCCTCGTTCCAATGAAGGGGGTGGCAAATCTTGGAAAGACTTTTCATATTATTCCATGCTTACAAGTCAACCCTGGCCCTCTCTATGGAACAGAATTTGATCCAAAGAGTGAGCCCTGGAGAGGCGAGAGTGGCAGGTAAAACCCCAGGGCCCTGGATGGAGTCCTTACCAACCATGGCTACCTATGGTGTTGAGTATATCACTTTCTCAATCAAAACATAAGAAGGTTGGACTGAATTAGTCCTGAGTTTCCTACCAGCTCTGCATGAGTTAGGGTCCATCAGGAAACAGATGCAACATTCAAATTGGATCATTTGAGAGGAGTATTAATAAAGAGACCATTTACAAGGGTTTGGGCTAGAAGCAGGGAGACCACAGAGGCCAGCACACTGCCCCAAGGTGCATACTACCCCTTGTCCTGAGGAGAAGGGCAGGGACAATGACTGGAACCTAGAGACCTGTGAGAGGAGAGGGGAACTAAATGAAAAGGATATCCCACCTACCTGACTCTTTTCTCTCCATCCCTCTGGGACAATGTGGCTCTCAGGTCAAACCCAACAGAAACCCTTGATCCAGTTCAGATCAGAGACATGGAGCAGGACGGGAAGAGCTCAGGGCAAACCTGGAGCAGCAAGCAAGAGATGCCCAGCACAGCGTGCTGCGTTGCTGCACTGGCTGGTGCCTGTCCTCTGTCAGCGGGGCTCAGGAAGGAATGCACTTTTTGTCTTCATTTGTTATCAATTCTATGCTTGGCTTTCTCATCTAGGATTTCTTCTTCTTTTTTCTCCTAGTCCTGGATAGACCACGTGATATTCAGGGTTCTCTAGAGGAACAGAACAAATAGAAGGAATATATGTCACAGAGGGAGTTTATCAGATGGGCTTACATACACAGGCTGGGGAGTCCAACCATGGCTGGCTGTGGGCTGCCCAGGATGAGCACCTGGTAGCTGCTTGGTCAACTTGGCCCTCGAGGCTGGACGGCTCAACAGTCCCAATGTGACGCCGAAATCCTGGAGGGCTCCTGTATAGCTGCTGGCTTTCAGTCCATGTTGGAAGGCTGCTTT
Source organism: Jaculus jaculus (assembly GCF_020740685.1). Classification (NCBI taxonomy): domain Eukaryota; kingdom Metazoa; phylum Chordata; class Mammalia; order Rodentia; family Dipodidae; genus Jaculus; species Jaculus jaculus. The sequence goes on along the minus strand of NC_059111.1, from coordinate 26,272,335 downwards.
CCCCGGCCCTCCTGACCATACACACCTTCAGCTTCTGCCCCAGCTGCCAGCTCCCCTGAACAAGTCACAATGACAGGTTTGTTCTCGAATGCCATAATTTATTGGCTGAGCTACTGAATATGTGTCAACCTCCATTTCCTATGAACAGAATGTGTGTGCTTCCCCCCTCCAACACATACCCCTACAAATCCCTGGAACAATCACAAAACCAACCAGATATAAAATGCAACAAAAACAGCAGCAAATTTCAAAAGGCAGAAAATAATAACAGACCCACATCTTCTGAGCATAATGCAATAGAACTAGGAATAAGCAAAAGCAAGCAAGAACCACTTGGAAATTCAGAAAGCATTCTGTTAAAAATTGATAACCATCCACCTAAAGAACAAATTAATTTTAGACTGTTTTCCTCTAGTGATAATTGGAAATTTATAAAGCAATCTTATTGGATCTGAAAAAAAACTGTTCTTATAAGATGAATCATAATTTTAGGTGCTACTATGACTTACCCAAGAAATAATGGAAAGTAATTGTGCATTCAAGAAGCAGTAGAAGGTCTGAAGATATGGGTTAACGATTAATGCGCTTGCCTGTAAAGCCAAAGGACCCAGATTCAATTCCCCAGTACCCATGTAAAGCTGTATGCACAAGGTAGCACATTCATTTGGAGTTCATTTGCAGTGGCTAGAGGCCCTGGCATGTCTTTTCTCTCTCTCTCTTTCTCTATCTGACCCCTCTATCTCAAATAAATAAATAAATGAAAAATAAGGATCAGGAGGAAAACAACAATATAAAACTAACGAAAGGAGAGTTTAACAAAGTTATAGGTTATGTTAATGAATGAGACAAGTAGAATTGATAAATAAATTGGAAGTACTAAACTTCTAATAAATGTTTTAAATGTGATTCCAGAAAAAATCTGTATCTTTTCCTTTGGAAATTGATGAAATGAAGATTCTCCATAATAATCTAATTTAAAAATTTTTTATTCATTTTTTATTTATTTATTTGAGAGTGACAGACACAGAGAGAAAGACAGATAGAGGGAGAGAGAGAGAATGGGCGCGCCAGGGCTTCCAGCCTCTGCAAACGAACTCCAGATGCGTGCGCCCCCTTGTGCATCTGGCTAACGTGGGACCTGGGGAACCGAGCCTCGAACCGGGGTCCTTAGGCTTCACAGGCGAGTGCTTAACCGCTAAGCCATCTCTCCAGCCCCATAATAATATAATTTAAACACTTGTAAGACAGTGATTTAAAGGTAAAATCCACACAATAAAAGAGAAAGTGACATGGATGGAGAAAACTAGAAGAATTATAAGAGAATATTTGGTAGTGAGTGTAATAAATTGAAAAATATGGATAAAGGATCTTAGAAATTAAGTTACCAAGATTGACTCAAGAAAAAGACAGGCTATGTACCAGGATGTGATTTACTTCCACAATGAGCTGTGATCAGAGAGACCTACAACAAACAAAACAAACAAGACAGACTCTGTCAGAGCACTTGAGGACCCACCAGAGGTTAATGGTAAGACCCTACTGCTGAAGACACCATACACTGTTGACACGGACCATGGAGAGACCTAGTTGGAATCCGGAAGAGAGCCAGTCCCCAGACAATTACCCATCTAGTGCTGGAAGGCATTACATGAGCTACTGGGAGAAAGTGGCCAACATCTGTCCAAGCAACTCAAAGTCTAAGTAACTGAAAGTCCAAGCAACTCAGAAGCAAACAACCTGACATGATGCTTACTTAGGTGTAATAGTGGCACACAGCCATGGTGGGTAACCAACTGCTCTTGGATTGGCTAACAGATCTGTTCAGTGAAAAGGAACCCACATCTGAAACTGGGAAACAAATCAGAATCATATCCAGACAGTGATTCTGCTTTCCAATATCAAGCTTCCACTAATCTTGAGCTACAAGAGGGTCTACATCCATGAAATTCTCTCTAAACTAACAATGGTTATCCCAGTTAACCTGTGCTGACTTCACTTTCCATTGGAGAATCTGCTTCTCTTTTTCAGACAGGAGCTGGCCCTGAGGGGACAAATGACCCAGCGCACTCCACCCTGACCCCAGCTGAAACCACAGGGGAAATGAGCATCCCCAACAAGGTGGGCCTCTTCAAAAAAGGCGCAGGGAAGAGGGAGAGAACGGTACCAACATGCATTGTTTACATACTAAATATGTCCATATCTAATAAAAATAAACTTAAAAAAAAGAAAAAGAAAAGACAGGCTAAGTCAATGAATAATATGAAAGTCCTCCATGGATAGGTGAGCCTTGTCTGAAAGTTACAACCATGCTTAAGTGTTGAAAAATGCCTAACTGACAAATCCAAACAGATGAACTAAACTTTTAGAAATGAGGCAAATCCAATTCATAGTAGTGGCGTAAAAAAAAAAAAAAGAAGAAGGGAAATAGCTGTTCCTGTTATGCCAACAATGCCCAGGTGTAATGTGTTTACCTGTGATTCCAGTTACTCAGGAAGCTGAGGCTGTATGGTCACAAGTTTGAGGCATGCCTGAATAACCCACCAAGTCCCCATCTCAAAAATAGTTAATTCAAGCTAGGCGTGGTGGCTCACACCTTTAATCCCAGCACTAGGGAGGCAGAGGTAGGAGGATCACCATGAGTTCTAGGTCACCCTGAGACTACATAGTGAATTCCAGGTCAGCCTGGGCCAGAGTGAGACCTTACCTTGAAAAAACAAAACAAAACAAAAGTACTAAGCTTCTAATAAATGTTTTAAATGTGATTCCAGAAAACATATGTATCTTTTCTTTGGAAATTGATGAAATGAAGACATTTGGGAACACTGCAGAAAGAGATGATAAGGCAATAAAAATAAAATCATATGCCTCTGGTAACATAACAGACGGACAGGACAATGAAACAAAATGTATCATCTGGAGATCATCCCAAGTATAGTCGAGCACTTGATGTACAAGAAAGATGATGCTCTACATCAAGATTAAAGTTCCAGGGCTGGTGAGATGGCTCAGCATTTAAAGGTACTTGCTGGCGAAGCCTGCTGGCCCAGGGTTCAATTCCCTAGCCACTCATATAAGCCGGATGCAAAATGTGGCTCATGCAACTGGTATTTGTTTACACTGACAAGAGATTCTGCAGCACACACACACACAAATAAACAAATGTAAAAATTTTAAAACAAGAATAGAGTTTGTCATTCAAGCAGGCATTTGAGACCACTGCTAGTCATTTCAGAATATTAATAATGAAGCCATACTCCAGTCTCACTCAAAAAAATCCAAACAAAGGAAGAAGAGATATTCAGTGGAGGAGGATTGGGGAGAAGGATTATGATCATGGTGCATTGTCTATATTTATGGAAACTGTCAATAAAAAGTTTTTTTTAATTACAAATCAAGTAAACTTGTGAATGGAGAACATGAAGCTAAAAAACAAAAACAAGAAGCAGAAAAGAGAATACTGGCAAATGTTTCTGTCTTAAAAGAGCTGGCACGGGGCTGGAGAGATGGCTTAGCGGTTAAGCGCTTGCCTGTGAAGCCTAAGGACCCCGGTTCGAGGCTCGGTTCCCCAGGTCCCACGTTAGCCAGATGCACAAGGGGGCGCACGCATCTGGAGTTCGTTTGCAGAGGCTGGAAGCCCTGGCGAGCCCATTCGCTCTCTCTCCCTCTATCTGTCTTTCTCTCTGTGTCTGTCGCTCTCAAATAAAAAATTTTTTAAAAAAAATTTAAGGGCTGGAGAGATGGCTTAGCGGTTAAGCGCTTGCCTGTGAAGCCTAAGGACCCCGGTTCGAGGCTCAGTTCCCCAGGTCCCACGTTAGCCAGATGCACAAGGGGGCGCACGCGTCTGGAGTTCGTTTGCAGAGGCTGGAAGCCCTGGCGCGCCCATTCTCTCTCACTCCCTCTATCTGTCTTTCTCTCTCTGTCTGTCACTCTCAAATAAATAAATAAAAAATTTAAAAAAAAAATTTATAAAAAAAGAGTTGGCACAAGAGAAGGGATGCCTTGAGTCAGAAACCATGATGAAAAAAGACTTGTCTGTATTCAAACTTAAATTTTTCAAATATAATCCCTATAAAGACATATGTGAGGTGTAGATCAGGTGACGCAGGACTAAAAGCAAGCACCACAGCAACAGAAGTCAATCAGAATGACAAATACTATCTAGCTGTTCTTATATGAGGTGCTCAGTGACAGAAAGTGGAACGATGTCTGCAAGGGTACAGGAAGAGTGGGTAATGAGGAATTATGTTCAATGGGTACAGAGTTGCAATCTTGTAAGATAAAAGTAATTCTAGAAATGGGTTGTTGTGATGGGTGAACAATTTATGAGTCTACTTAACACCATTGAACTGTTCACCTAAAATGATCAATAAGTAAATGTTAAGTTCTGGGTATTTTATTACAACGCCAAAAAAAAAAGGAAAGCAATGCACTGGAAATTATATGCATTAGGCATGACAGTCAATGGTTACATGTCTAATATATAAAACACAGGTAAATCTACAAGGAAAATATCAACACACCTGCAAGGTTTTAAATACTTAATCTAGGGCTGGAGAGATGGCTTAGTGGTTAAGCGCTTGCCTGTGAAGCGTAAGGACCCTGGTTTGAGGCTCAGTTCCCCAGGACCCACATTAGCCAGATGCCCAAAGGGACACATGCATCTGGAGTTCATTTGCAGTGGCTGGAGGCCCTGGCATGCCCATTCTCTCTCTCTCTCTCTCTCTCTCTCTCTCTCTCTCTCTCTCTCTTTCTCTGTCGCTCTCAAATAAATAAATAAAAATTAATTAATTAAATATTTAATCTAAATAAAAAATTTTTAAGAGAAGGAATGCCATGAGTATAAAAATTTAAGGCTTAGTAAATGAAAACACAAGAGGTGGTGTTACTTTTGCCCTTCAAAATGGGCAAATATTTAAGATAATGGGCAATGTGAATATCTTGATAGCTGGATAGAGAAATTGGCTTTTTGTCATCTTTTGGTGATTAGGGGAAAAGCTCACTGAAAATCAGGCAATGCATACCAGTGGCAAAGATGTACATCTCACTCACCCCAAAACACCACCCTGGGGGACTTGGACTAGATGGGAAGTTGTGTATATACAATGTTGCACATTATGTCTAAGAACTATGAATTGAAACCAACTTAAGTGTACAATCCTAAAAAGAAGAATCAGGTCACTAAATTTGTAGTGACAGAGAAAAAAGTATTCCTACATGCTATTAAAGAAAGAGATTGAGAGTATAAAGGAGCACATACTAAAGAAACCCATTTTGGTAACCACGTTTACATAGAAAACCCCACACTGAAAGCATAAAGCATTGAAGGTATCATCTCTGTTTCCTGTGTTGTCTTAATTTTTTTTTTTTGTACAAAGAGTCTGCATCACATTTGCAAGCAAGCAATTTCTATTAGCTAGAAAGCAACAGTGCAAACCCTGGCGTCCTTGTAGGTGTGTGGGCAAAGCTGACCAATTGAACCCAGAATTGGATTATATTGACGGTCAACTTAACAAGACCTAGCATCATCTGTAGAAATTATTTAGATTAGGTTACGCTTTGGGCATGCCTGCGATTTGGTTAACTGAGGTAAGAAGACTCATCTTAGCTGTGGGCAACACCATTGTAGAGGCTGGGGTCATGGAATAGACATAAAGGACAGAGCCGGCCTAGAGCCAGCATTTGTCACTGCTTCCTGGGTGTGGATGCAATGTCAGTAGCTGCTTCATATTCCTGCAGCCATCCCTTCTCTGACAAGATAGACCCCATGTGACCTCAAAGTATAAACCTTGCCTTCCTGAAGTGGCTTCTGGTCAGGGTGCCAGCAATGAGATAGCACAGCAAGGTTCTGAACTGGGTGGTATCATTCACTAACCATTTCCAAAGGGAGAGACCTGAGCCACCCTCTCCACGCTTCCTCGTCCAGAGACCTCTCAGCCAGGAGGATTGGAACTCACTGAGCCAGTTCCTCTGGATAAGTAGTCATAGCATCTCACCTCAGCTCCCCTCAGGAAGACTGAGCAACCTGGGGGCCTCAGTTTCTCTGTCTGTCCAAAACCCTTATTGGCAGAATGGAATGGATCAGGAAAAGCCCAGATACATTATGAGGCTCCAGTAAATATTCATTCTCCACACTTCCCTAAAGATGAGGGTGAATGTCAAGGCTGGGGACAGTGAACACAATCACGGGGTTGTGGTCACTGCCACCAGCCATGGGTAGAAATTGTATTGTGTCTCCTGGGGTGAGGTGGACAAACACCTATACATTCCAGACAGGACACTGACCACAGGCTAAAGAGACAGTTCTACTCAAGTCTAGCTTGGTGAACCAGTTACTGGGGTTACCCACAGAAGCATGGGTGGCTCAAAGGCAGCTGCATGGCCTTCCTGAACATAAGTGACCACTCACAAAAGCTGCATTCCAGGGGCTTCCTGTCCAACTTGCAGGCAGCTCCACTGAAGAGTCACCTCCCTCCCACTCCACTCCCAAGCAATCGCTTCCTGCTTATGTAACCTTGGGAAGGAGCCTAATGAGTCTTGTAATGTTTGGCACTTCCTGAATCCTTCCAGCCTTCTTCATCCCTCTCGGAAGGAATGCGTCAACTTGGAAGAAGTAGTTCCACGACATATGCCTACCTCCTCTATGGCATCTTCCACTCAGGGGCCAACCTGGGAAATTAAATCTTCTTAGCTGGCTGGAGAGATGGCTTAGCAGTTAAGGCACTTGCCTAGAAAACCTAAAGGACCCAGGATTGACCCCCCCCCCACCAAGTTCAAGTACAGTGGCTGGAGGTCCTAGTGTGCCAACTCTCTCCCTCTCTCACTCTCATAAAAAAATAATAAATAAATAAGGAGACTGGAGAGATGGCTTAGAACTTAAGGCACTTGCCTGCAAAGCCAAAGGACTTAGGTTCGATTGCTTAGGACTCACGTAAGCCAGATGCACAAGGGGGTACACATGTCTAGAGTTCATTTGCAGTGGCTGGACGCCCTAGAACACCCATATTCATTCTCTCTCTCTCTCTCTCTCTCTCTCTCTCTCTCTCTCTTCTCTCTCTGTCTCTTTCTCTCTCTCCCTGCCTATTTATCTCTCTCTCCAATAAATAAATAAAAATAAAAATATTGTTTAAATAAAAATAAAATAAATCTTAGCCAACACCTTGAACTTGATCCTAGGCAAATAACTACAAAGAGGCCAATCACAGGCTGTGCTCAGGTTTCTACCTGTGGACACTGCAGAGAAAGCAATGGCATGCAGGTCAGATGGAAAAATATCCAAGTGTCAGGGGTGCCTCCACCCTCCCCTCTCTGTCATAGAAGCTTGGAGCCCCGGCCAGCCTTCCACATGACCTAACCCACCAAACTCTCTCATAGCTCCAAGATTAGCAAAAGCACGTCCCTCTGCCTCCCCACTGCTGGCCAAGGGAAAGAGAAGCTTGAGTCAGGATTATCTTGGCCAAAAGTTTCACACAGGGATATCCAATCTTTTGGCATTGGGACACAGCATCATCTACAAATGTGTTGGGTCACATTCATAGCTGTTCTGGGAAACATGTGCTTGTGACAGCTACAGATTGGACACATCCGCTGACAGCTCTTTCTTTTAATATTTTAATTTATTTGTTTGCAAGCAGAGGGAGAAAGAAACTGAGACAGACAGGAAGTATGGGCACACCAGGGCCTCCAGCGGCTGTAAATGAACTCTAGACGCATGTACCACTTTGGTGCATCTGGCTTGAATTGGGCACTGGGGAATCAAACCCCAGGTTGTTGGGCTTTGCAGGAAAGTGCCTTATCCACTGAGCCATCTCTCCAACCCTGCTGACAGTTCTTAATCCTGGTTCCTCCCAGAAGCTTCTGAAGTGGGATGTGCAGGTCCAGCCTCAATGGTACTCACTTCTCTTGGCTGGGGTACAGCCTGGACCCACTTTAAAAATATCTCCAGGTGCTTCTCAATCATACCAGAGTTGAAGGTCTCTGAAGTGGGCTCATTCCTTCTCCTGGTTTATACCTTTGATCAGCATCTCTTCCCCGGATCCAGGACAAGGTACCCCACCACCACCACCTGGCTACACTAGGGGCCAGGTAAAGAAGGAACTCCCCATGGCGCTGGGGAGCTGGCTCAGCAGTTAAAGGCACTTGCTCGTAAAGCCTGTTGGCAGGTTTCAAAATTGTCCAACACCCACATAAAGCTGGAAGTAAGGTGGCACATGCATCTCTGAGACCAACTCACCTCTGACCATGGGAAGTGGAGCCAGGAGAACCGAGAGCTTGCTGGGCAGCCTGCCCTCCACGTGCACACCGCGGCATGCGCACCCACACCCACACTCAAATAAATAAATTGTTAAATTATTCTTTAAAAGAAAAAGAACTCCTAGGCTAGCCTAAGTTCCACAAGGCAGGGACTGTTTTTCTTATCACTGTGTCCCCAGGGTCCAGCCAGGACAATGAGTGAGAATGAGTGAATCCCAACTTCTTCCGCCTCCTGAAGGCTAAGTCTTCTAAAGTGAGATCTGCTGGCTAGCCGGCCTGCAACAGCAGCAAACATGTTAGAAATGCAGGCTCCCAGGCCCCGTCTCAGACCCACTGGATGGAAATGTACATGTTAGCGACATTCCTGGGTGATTTATGTGCATGCGCCAGCACTGTGGCCTGTCATCTACCAGAGTATTTCAAACTCGTCACACACTAAAGATGTTTGTGGAAGTGTATTACCCACCAATAAACCTGCGACCCAGGCTCAGAAGTAAGTTGGCCACCCTGAACTCCACGCAGGCCCAGCCTTGGCGCTGGTCAACCGGGGTGACCACTTTCCTGACCTTCTTTCTTGCTTCTTTGTAGGATAAACTCCGACCTCTCTGTGAGACCCAAAACCCAGCTCCATACAGACCTCAGTCTGGTTCAAATTCCACCTCTGCCTACTTTGGCACCTGAACAACCCCCCAGCAAGTCACCTCAGCCCACCATGCTACACATCCCCGCCGCACAGCGGAGCTGGTGAAGGGAAAATCAACGTATCCCAAAGATTTCTGTGACGATAAAATGGCTTAACTGATGTCAAGCACTGCACAGTGCCCCTTCCCTGAGGTTTCCTTGACCTCGGTATCAGGCGTCCTAATAAGACGTCAGATGAAAACAGCAACTGGAGAATTCTGCTTCTGTCAAAGAGGGCAGGCATAGTGACCCACACCCGGAATCCCAGCCAGCACCGGGGAGGCTGAGGCAGGAGGATGAGGACGGGTAGCTCATGCTAGCCTGGGCTACCTAGCAAGATCTTACAAACGAGGCAGAGGAAAAAGAAGTAGGAGAGAAGTAAATGTGCACGGTGGTCCCTGTTGGAAAAATCCAGACTGCATGTGGAGGCTGAAACATGGGCCCCTGTCTTTTCTTTATTTGTAAAGAAGAATGCGCATCACAGAGGAACACAGGCCTCGGTGCCCAGGGACGGGGACAGGGACAGCTCGGCTCCATTCCAGGCCCGTGTGTGTGTGTGTGTGTGTGTGTGTGTGTGTGTGTGTGTGTGTGTGTGTGTGAGAGAGAGAGAGAGAGAGAGAGGGGGGGGGGATGCTGGGGGAAGGACTCTTGCGGATTCAGTGTAGAAAGATGGTGTCCTTCCTCCCGAGGGCTGAGTGGGTCCTGGCTGCAAACCCGCAGGGCCGGGCGGGCACCGCTCCGGGTCTCAGCGAGGCCGCTGCCCTCTGCGGCAGAGAGCGGCGCGCGCTCCCCGCTCCAGCGCCAGGCTGGCCCCGCAGCCCGCGCGCCCTGCCGCCGGTGCAGCATGCGGGCGCTGCTGTGACGTTCTCGGATAAATGCCGTGTAACTGTGTAGGCGAACGGGAGCTAAAAATAAGAACGGAAAATCTATCATTAAGGTATCATTGCGCCAGCGCAGCTATTTGAAGGCTCCCATGGTCCCCGGCGCCTGCGTTTGAAGCCCGCCTTCAGGGCTTCCAGGGGTATTTGCAGAAAACTCCAGGCAGCGGCTCGCCAGCCAGACCTCAGGGCTCAGGGGTGGCGCTGGCAATTGTGGCAATGAAGTGAAATAAACGCTTACCTTCCCCCTCCCTATCTCACACCCCCAACCCCCATCCGTGTGGTCCGCCGGTCGCCGGCCAAACCGCTGGGAAACCCGGCTGGATCCTGAAATGGATGTAACCCGAACGATCAAGCAGCGACTAGCAACATCGCAGTCTCTGTCTCCGATCTCCTTCGCCCGTCCACTTCCCATACACCTTGGATTAGAAAAATAAAAATGCCAGGGAGTGGGTGGGTGGAGGGAAGGCTTGGGAGCAAATGATAACTAGGACTTAACCCTAGGTCTACAGTGCGCCGCGGTGGGGCGCAAAGACTCTAACTCCCTGGACCTCAGATCTGCAGGGCTCCATCGGGGTTAAAGGGAAATGGATCTGATTTTTGGTTTAGAAAACCAAAAGTGGTGGGGGGAGAGCAAGGGGGTGGGGGCAGAGCGGGAAACAGAGGGTGGGGGCGGGGAGGAGGCGCGAAGGTGCAGCCTGCGCGCGGCTCTGCGCCTCGGCGGGGCTGCGTGCGTGGGTCCCCGTCCGCGCTGCCCAAACGGGCTCTTCGAGGGATCGGCGGGCGGGCGCGCGTCACGTGACTCCGCCTGCCCTTCCCCCCCCCCCACATCCCGCCTTCCAGGCCCGCACGTCTCCCTTCCGTCCCCACTTTGCCTGGGGAGGGTCGGGCGGCATCTCCAGGGTCTTCCAGGGGTGGGGGACTGGTGCGGAGCGGAGGCGAGGTTGCAGCGGAGAGCAGCGGTCCATGTAGGTCCGGGAAGCCTCCGCCGGGGCTCTGGATCGCGGAGTGTAGACGCCGTTGTGGGGGGTGGGGGGGCGGGCGGGAGGGAGGGGACGGCGACCGGGAGCGAGCGGCGGAGAGAGAGGCGGCGCGGCGCGCACCGACGAGGGGCAGCTGCCTGCCGGGTGCCGCGCGGGGAAGATGTAAAGCGCGTGGGGTCTAGCTGGCCTCCGAGCACCATGCAGAAGGGGATCCGGCTCAACGATGGCCACGTCGCGTCCCTGGGCTTGCTGGCGCGAAAGGACGGCACGCGCAAGGGCTACCTGAGCAAGCGGAGTTCGGACAACACAAAATGGCAAACCAAGTGGTTCGCGCTGCTGCAGAATCTGCTCTTCTACTTCGAAAGCGACTCGAGCTCTCGGCCCTCGGGGCTCTACCTGCTGGAGGGCTGCGTGTGCGACCGCGCGCCCTCCCCCAAGCCCGCGCTCTCCGCCAAGGAGCCGCTGGAGAAACAGGTGAGGCCGTCTCACCTCCCTGCTCCCCCAACCCCCTCCCCGGCGCGGCCCTCCGGGTTCAAGGCCTCCGACCCTGCATCCGTCACCCAACTTTGGCCCCTTCTACTCTTGGCACCCTGGGCGCCGTCTGCGCCCTCAGACGGGAAGAGATGGCTGGCGCTAGCCTGGAGGGTAACCCTAGGGTGGCAGAGGGGGCAGGGACTGCGGGCTGGGAGGCAGGTAGCAGCTGCCTGCGCCGCCTTTCGCCGGGCGAGTTCGGTTGGAAGGGAACGGATGGGCTGAAAACTTGGAGATGTCAGTGTAAGATGTGGTCCCGAGGACCCGACAGGGGGGGGGATGAATCTCGATCCAGGTCGGACCCAAAATGGTGCCCCTTCCCCCACCCCACCCCCACGCCGGCCCTGCTAGCCTCCAGTTGTCTGTCCCAGACGTGTCATTTGTCGCGTTTAGGCGTTGGAAAGGCCAGACAGGAGTCTCGGTCCCCTGCCACCCTCGGTCAGGGATCGGAGTGCGACGGGTGCTAGCCTCGCCGAGGTGAGGGTTTGCGCGGCCTCAGGGGGTCGTTCCGTGTCACGGAGCGGTGGCGCGCTCCCAACTCGCGCCCGACCCCTACCCCCACCCCGGGGCCAAACCACCAAACCCCCCAGTGCCGAAGACGGCTCTGCTGCGCCGGGGCGGCGGGAGGGAGGGATCCGGGCCAGCGCCGCTGCGGAGCCGCGGGACAAGTGGGAGCTTCTCGCTCCTCCCCCGCCCCCTGCGCTGCCGCGGCCGCTGCAGTCGCCGCCGCTACGGCGCTGCGCTCGCTCTCCCGCTCGCTCGCTCGCTCGCCTTGCCTTTTAGCTGCAAGGCTAAGAGGGCCAGGCCTGGATCTGCTGGGGGCCCTGGGCTGGATGGAAGCATCACCATGCTCTTGGCGTGGAGGGAGGAGGGAAGGACATCTGCAACGTCCGGTGGGAACACTCAGCCGGGGAGAGCGATCTTTAAGCTTGGTCCCTCTCCCAAGGCATCTGGTTCTCCCCCCGCCGCTCGGGGAAGGGAAAGTAAGCGATAGTGGCTACTAAAATGTCACCACTGGGAACGGCCTGACACGCACGGGGCTCAGCTAGCTGTGTATTGCCTGCAATAGGTACACTGAGGCCCAGAGGGAGATAGTGGACTCCAAGTGTCAGAGCAGGAGTCACGGCCACCGCGACGTTCTGAGAAAACAACCAACGGAGAGGTCAAAAGCGTGCAGACCGGTGATGGCGGTGGAACTGGCTGAAATAAATAAAAACCCTCCGTGCAGGTCTCCCTGCTAATCGCCAGGATGGAGATCGGAGCGCAGCCCCACCCCCAGCCTGGCTCATCCTTCCTTGCCCTCCCCAACCCATGGGGTTAATGCTTATTTCTGGGGGAGCTGGGAAGTGTAGGCAGGAATTTGGGGGTAACCAACCAGCGGACCAGCTGGAGGATCCCAGGTGACAAAGAACAGTCGCTCCTGGATGCTTGCAGCCCAAATGGAACTTCCCGGGGCCTGGCTCGCTCGCTTCTCCCAACCACTATACACCGGTATCTCCCAGTGGCTGGTGGTGTCTGCCTGGCTTCCATCCCTCAGCTCCCCATAGCACAACCAGAGCTGAGCTCCTGGGACAGCAGGCGCAGGGACACTAAGTCACTGGAGAGCACAGTGTCTGTTCTCAGGCCCCTGGATGGGAAGGCCCGGCGGGCTTGAGACTGAATCTCAGCCTGGTGGCTTGTTGGCTGTGTGACTTCCGTCACCGTGCAAAAGTTCTCGGAACCTGTTTTGTAATCTGCAAAGTAGTGATGGCACTGACCTTGGGGATTTGAGAATGCTAAATTAAAGTGCCTGTATAAAGGGATGTTCACCATACATTTTAGTGGAATCTAGGTAAATCTTAGCTGAATTTGAATTATAGCCACCTGGGAATACTTAGGTCTAGGTGTTAGAGCTGGAAGGTACCTCAGAGACTGTTACAATCCACCTTCCCATGTTACAAGGCTGAGAAACTGAAGACCACAGAAAGGAAAGAGCTAACCAACTAAGTCTGAAAAAAAAAAAAAAACCTGACTTAGAATTCACCCAATGTCTAAGAATTCTTGAAAAATTAGAATCCACATTGATTGCAAACTGACCAACCCTTGGCTTGGGTATTGATCATGAGGCAGAGGGGTGTGCAGGCCAGTGGACACACACACACACACACACACACACACACACACACACACACACACACACAGGTTCCGAACCACTTCCCTAGAACACGCTGTCACTGGTGCTCACGTGTGTTCCCAAGAGAAGAGGTCCTGGCACAAGAGAGGAGGGCACGTGAGGAGCAGGTGATGGTCCACTGTGGTCCAGCTCCACAAGCTCCTGTTAAGCATCTCCAGCACCATCCCACACACCTACATGCAGGCTCCCTTCACCTCTGCAGTGGGTTTAGCACATGTGGAGACATTAACGTCACACCTTCGACCTGTTCTTGTACAAAAGTTCATAGTCTCCCTCCAAACCTTTGAGTAAAAGCTGTGTCCATGTTTCACTTGGACTCGGGTACACCATGGCCAGTATGATGTTTGGGTCCAGAACATGCCTTGGCTGCATAGGTGCTGGGCATGTGGCCAAACCTGAACTAACAGGCCTGTCAGTTTACCTGGACCAGTTAGAATCTGACAACTTAGTTTTGGGCTAGAGAGATGGGTCAGCAGTTAAGGCACTTGCCTGCAAAGGCAAAGAACTCAGGTTCATTTCCCCAGTACCCACATAAAGCCAGATGCACAAGGTGGCACATGCATCTGTAGTTCATTTGCAGTGGCTAGACGCCCTGGCATGCCCATTCTCTCTCTATCTGACCCCTGTCCACCTCCCCCTCTCTCAAATAATTAAGTAAATAAAATATTTTTTTTTAAAAAAACTTAGTTTTACCAGGGTACCATTTTTATCCAAGTCCAAAATGCAGAGCTCCTGCCATGAAGGGCCAAGGATGGTTCTGGAGGAAAGGAGACCAAGTCTTAGCTGGGAACACCCTGGTGGCAGTATCAGGGTCAGAGATGAAATATATAGTAGATGCACAGGAAATGGTTATTGAGCAGGGTGTGTTTTGGGTGCCATGTGAATTTGGTATTTCATGTCCTAACTGGGTGTTGGGCACTTGGCCTGAGAAGTTGATCATAGGTGCTAAGGCACTGGCGGAGATATACACAAATAAGAGAATGTGGGGTGCCCCAGGAGGGTCCTTAATGCTAGGCGCACAGTGTACTCTGAGAGCTCAAGCTGTCCTCATGCCATCTCACCTAGCAGCACCCAGTTGGTCTGACTGCATCTGATGCACCCTAATATCCAGGGAGCTCTGGCCTTGGCACCCAGAGTGAGAAAAGAATACCATGTCCCCATCCTCTTGAAAGTTACACATCCCCTCCCTGGCCTGCGTCCTGCTTGCTCAGCCCTGACCTGCTCTTCCCAGAGGACTAGCACCCACACCACAAGGCCCACCATATATTGTAGACTCACAGCCTGGGTTGGGTCCCCCTGTAGAATGGCCCTTGATGTCCCATACCCTGCCTTGGAATGGAATCACCCACACTGACTTTGCCAAGCTCCCTGAGAGAAAGCTTCTAGCCCCAGCATCTAGGTAGGAAACCCTCCCAAACCATCCCCAGCACACCCTACACCCACCCCCCAACCCAGAAGTGGTCACAGTGTGCACAGCAAGCTCCTCCTCATTCACTTGGGAGAGAAGGAACCCAGGCAAATCCCCACAGCTGCTACCTCAGAGCCTGGAAGCCTGTCGATTCCCGTTCCCTGCCAGGTCATCCATTGCCTTTTCCTGAGCTCTAGACAAAGTCCTCACTTACAGGATGGGCTGGCCTGGCAGTTCTGGCTTCCCCAGCAGCCTGTTCTACAGAAGAAGGGACAGTCTCCTCATGGCCACCCAGCACCACAGCAGCAGAAAGGAGACTCGCCCTCTGCTTTCCCCCTGCAACCTCACCATCCTCCCCAGCCAGAGCACATGCAACGCCTTGGCTGATCAGGAAAATGCAAGCCTGCGTGTGAGAGAATGAGGCTGCTCTGAAAACAGCAGACTTCTCACACACAAGGAACCCAGGATGCCGGTAAACCAGGGGAGCCAGTAGCTCAGACTGCATGGGTGGCACCAGCAGAAGCCAGTAAGGCTAGCCCATGGTTCCAGCACATGGAGGTGTGGAATTCACTGTAGCGGGGTGGGGGGTGCTCTTTTCCACACCCTGTCCCTAGCAGAAATGAGGTTGAAGAGGGTCAGCGAGGCAAAGAAGGGTCGATCCACTCCTTACCACATGCTGGGTGACAATGGGGTGAGGGTCAGGGACTGGTTGCACACCCATGAACCTAATCTGAAAATCACAGTCATGATTTGTGCAACGAAGGGTTTGGCTCTCCATGCTGGGTCAAAGCCACGTCCCATAGGTGCCAAGACAACCTTCTACTCTCAAAGGGCTCACAGAGCTTCACCCCACGCAGTCCCTGATACGGGGTGGCAGTGCCCCCTCCCTCCCAAAAACCCATAGTTGATTCCCCCTACCTAGTCTCCTTATTGATTTAAAGTTCCACCTTTCCTATCCCACTGTGTCCTATTCCAGTTAAGCCTTTCTTTATTATATTTATTATCACTCTTAGCCTCTTTTTTCAATGACACATAATATTTGCACATATTTCTGGAGTACTCTGCTATGTTTATTTATTTATTTGGGAGCGAAAGAGGCAGAGAGAGCGAATGGGCCGTCAGCTGCAGCAAATGACCTCCTGACGCATGCACCCCCCCCCCTCTTGTGCATCTGGCTTACATGGGCCTTGGAGAATCGAACCTGAGGCTCCTCAGGCAAGCTCCATAGCCGTTAAGCTATCTCTGCAGCCCTGGCACTGTGTTTTGATTCGTGTGTACACTGAGTGCTGATGGACGCAGGGCAACTGCTCCAGCCATCACCTTAACTTTGATTCTTACCCAGAGTATGTTCAGATTCCTCTCTCCTCCCCTACTACTGCCTGGATGCGATCCAGCCTGCTGACCCGCAAGCCTGGTCCCACGCACCCCTTCTCCTTTGTGGCTTCCTTCCCCGGCCGCAACTTCCCACCCACTGGAGGTGATGCCCAAACCCGAGGTCCACGCTGTGCCCAGGCCAACGGGCGATGCGTGGGAAAATGATGAGTCACTTCAAGAGGTCAAGTGGGAGATGCTGGGGACAGAAAGGGACTTTCACCTCCCCGGGGATGCCCATTACAGCGACCCCTGCCCCCAGCAGGCGAATGAAAGCGAGCGTGTGTGCACGTGGAGGGCGATAGACCCATGGAGAGAGGCCATAGTCGCCGGCTTGGCAGGTGGCCGCCCTGTTGCCTGGCGCCCAGGGGATGAGGTGGTATGGCCACCAGGTGCGCGGCAGGGGGAAAGTAGGCTGCCAGAAGACAGTGCCAGCTGGGCAGAACCCCATGTGGTCCCCTGGGGTCTGCCTGCATTAGACTCTTTCACAGCCTGGTGTGCCTTGTCAGCCTTCCGGTTCTCTTCTCCAGAGCAGCCAGAGGTGGGAGGGTGAACCCCGCCGCTCCTCCCCACTCCCCACACCCCACTCCCCCCTCAGCTTCCAGTTTCCCCGCGCTGCCAGACAAAACACTGCGGCTCCCACTTCATAGCCAAGGGCAAGAAGCCTGGAGGACTCTCCAATGCTGCCTGACCAGAGCGGGCTTGAAACTTCCCTCCCCCTCATCCCTGTGGACAGACCATTTAGTTCTCCTTATCTACAGTTTTCCTGCTCAGATCTGAGGAGCCCTGGAGGCCACACCCCCACATCAACCAGAGAAGCCCCATTTTACTGTGTTATATATTAATTAGGCCTCCACATAAAGACTCATGTTTATTAATGCTTTAAAAGTCTGACCTTCACTACAAGCTCTTACTAAATGCCCTTCAAGCTCAGCTCTGGCATGCTATGAATACAGATTAAAATATCTATATTTTTTACTCTTTTTTAACCGTTTTTATTCGTTTATTTTTGTTTTTTTCGAGTTAGGGTCTCATTCTAGCCGAGACTGACCTGAAATTCACTACGTAGTCTCAGGCTGGCTTCGAACTCACAGTGGTCCTCCTACCACTGCCTTCTGAGTGCTAGGATTAAAGGTGTGCGCCACCACACCCAGCTCCTTTGCTTTTCTTTTTCTGTTTTTTTTTTTAATTTTTTTAAATTTTTTA
This sequence comes from Jaculus jaculus, assembly GCF_020740685.1. Taxonomy (NCBI): domain Eukaryota; kingdom Metazoa; phylum Chordata; class Mammalia; order Rodentia; family Dipodidae; genus Jaculus; species Jaculus jaculus. The sequence continues at coordinate 26,254,854 of NC_059111.1, read as the reverse complement.
TTGTTATTTATTTATTTGAGAGCAACAGACAGAGAGAGAGAGAGAGAGAACGGGCATATCAGGGCCTCCAGCCATTGCAGATGAACTCCAGATGCATGTGCCACCTTGTGCATCTGGCTTACTTGGGTCCTGGAGAATTTAGCCTCGAACCCAGGTCCTTGGGCTTCACAGGCAAGCGCTTAACCACTAAGCCATCTCTCCAGCCCCTGTTATTTTTTTTATTAGCCCACAGCCTTGTGCTAGACAAGCACTCTGCCACTAAGTTACATCCCAGCCCTTTTCAATATTTTAAGACTGGGTCTTACTAAGTAGCCCAGGCAGCCTCCTGCCTCAGCCTGTAAGGTAGCTGGGATTACCAGCTAGGTGCTACCTTGCCCAACTTAAAATGTGTATAATTTTGTAGTATGCTACTTTAAAACATTAGACCAGAAACCCTGACTAAGCAGTAAGTACCACTTATCAAGCATCAGAGTACATTTTCTATGTGGCATTCCCCATAACTCTGCCAGTAGCTCTGTGAAGATGTTACTGTTAAACCACTTTCAAGATGAAAATAACGGAGGCTCAAAGACTTTTAGGTAACTTATTCAAGGTTATTAAGCAAGTATATGGAGAAGCTCTTCCTGGGTCTGTCTCAAATCCAAGCTCTCCAGCTACAAACAAGCCTAAAATCTCTGGTTGGAGACGTCTCACCATTTTCCGCCTGCCAGTATGGCAAGAGATAGAAGGAGTTAAGAGCAAGTGAAAATAGGTCTCAGCCACTTTGACTTTTATGAAGGTGGCTTTTGTTGCTGCTGAGGTGGGAACCCTGCGATCCCAAATGCCACGGTGAAGTGAAAACACAAGGCCGACGTCCACACCCCACAGTCGGGTGTCGCTGGGATCCGTGGGATCCTGGAGCTCGTGCTGAATACACACAGCCAAGAACAGAACTCAGCCCCCTGATATTTATGCAGACGCGATGGTGACGCAAGGACTTGACGAGGGCCCAGAACGCTGCCAACGCCCGAATGCTTCTGTGAGGGCGACTGTCGTGCGGAGCAGCTGGGAAGCCCACACGCCCCCACTCCCTGTCCCCATCAGAGAGGAGCTCTCAGCCCCTCAAATGCGCGGCCTTGATTCCCAGCCCCCTGGCCTCCTTCACCGAGAAGCCCTTCAGGCTCCCAGGAGAGGTCCTGTTAGGGATTTCAAGCTATGGGTCTCTAAGACCTGGCTGTCATCTGTCATCCTGTCATTCTGTCACATCCTATCTTAGGATGGGCTTCTGGTTCTCTGTGACTCCGTTTCTCCAACTCTGTGTTAAAGTGACCCCCGTATAGGCTAATGCCATGGGACTGCCCAGAGGGTTATCATCAGCACGTTTGGCAGTTACAGCTTCAGCTGTTGCCTATGTGACAGCAGAGTTCTCCCTCGGCGAGGCAGTGGCCTGGGTCTTCCAGTCTCTGGCTTGAAGCAAGTCAACGCAGCCTTGACCCTGGTTATGAAGGTCAGACGGAAATCCTAGCTCAACAAACCTGTGAGCTTCTGGAAGTGCGAGTGAACATACCCGCCCCCGCCACCTGCCCCCCACGAGAAAAGCAAGCTGGTCGCTGCAGGGCACCCCTTATCCCTAGCACCACATCATCACCGGCTCCCCTCCATCTGCTTCCTCTGCTCAGTCCACTGTGTGCCTTGCTTCCCGAACCCCTCATCGACACTCACACGGTGGCCTCTTTGCCGGGGAGTGGCCTGGACATGCTGAGTTATGCTGTGTAACAGCCAGCCCCAGGCTTCCATGAACACATCTAAGGCGTGTTTCTTGCTTGGTTTTGTGTCCACGCAGGCTGGCAGAAGGTGCCGCTCAGGGATCCATGCTGAGGGAATGCTCCATCATGCTGACCTCCATGGGCACCTCAACTGAGGCCAGGGCACGTGGCAGACATGACCTTAGCTTTTACAGCTTCCACCCACCCAGGAGGGCTTTACCAGCACAGGGACATAAATGCTGTCAGAGCAGGTGGAGAGGAGCAGACGTACCCTGTGCCTGGAAGCAGAGGGCCAGAGATCCTAATGGCACACCTGCCTCTGCCATCTCTTGGCACACACTGGCCTCTCGTTGCACTCTTTCCTCAGCAGCCAGAGCCATCTTTCTGAAGTGAAGATCTGACCAAGGCACACATGTAAACACACACACACACACACACACACACACACTGAGGAGAAAGCCCTGGGATGGACCTAATGAGGAGGCAAAGTGCATGTGGCCAACAGATCTCACACACTTCTAAGGACAGCTGCTGCCCTTCTGTCATTAAGCTCAGCGACTCTCGCTTGGAGCAAAAGCCACAGAAGCATTAGGCCACTGGGCTTCCCCTCAGAATTACCAAGGAAGGAGATCTTAAAGGCTGAGCGTTCTGCAGCATCTGCTTAACGAGGATTGGCCGGCACCTCTTTGAGGCCAAGCCATCCTTGGAAGGATGGGGCGAAGCTGCCTGGAAGAGATTGCCATCCAGTGAGGGGGCAGGCGGCACTACCACAGCCGGCACAGGGAGATCGGAGGCAGTGGGGACTCTTGGGAGTGTAGCAAGGGGACTTCCCCAGGCTGGGGGCTAGGAAGGCGCTACAATGACAGGGACAGGCTAGGCAGGGCAGGCAGACCAATGGGGTGTCAAAGGCCTGTGTGCCGCACTATGCAGCTTGGGCCCCACCCAAGCACAGTGTGGGGACAGAGGGGTACAGATGGGGGCTGCTGCACCTTCAGGGTGAGAGGGAACAGAAGAAAACGTAATGGGAGTCTGGAGGCCAGTGAAGCAGAGGTTCTTGAAGTGAACAGTGGCAAAGGCCTGAGTTGGGGACACTTTCCTCCCCACCTACCATGTGGCGTTGCTGGAGCCTGTGCCTTAGAACAATCAGAGCTCAGGTGTCCCCAAGTCTGCATCCCTTGTCCTCAGAGGCTGCGCACAGTCTGAGTGGGGGGCAGTAGTGGGAATGGTAAGGTCTCACCCCCTGAAAGCTCCAAGTGCTGCCTCTGTGTCTCCTCAGCTAACCTCCGCTCACAGGAGGACGTCAGCGTCGCAGGTGACCCTCACGGCGAACCTTTAGCTGTTGTGGCCCTGCGAAGGAGAGACAATCTGCACTGGGCAGAGGAAGCTCAGGTTAATGGGATTCACTTAACAAATGCCTGTGGAGTCTGTGCTGTGCCAGGTTCTGAGCTCTCACTGCCACATGCCAGGGTCAGAATTTGAACCTCCTGCTCTAAGTTGATAGGGTCAGCGGACATCCAAGCTGATTGATTAAGTTAGACAGTTTATGCTTCAAAGACTAATACTGGGGCTGAGGAGATGACTCAGGAGTTAAAGGTGCTTTCTGCACAAGCCAGCCGAATGGTATTCAGATCTCCAGCACCCACATAAAGGTTGACACAAAGGGCCTCGTATGTCTATAATCCCAGCATGCATACAGCAAGGGGAGGTGAAGACAGGAGAATCATACACATACCCTTAAGAAAAGACTAGATTTTACTAACCCCCTGGGCTTGGGAAACTTTTTTTCCCCTGGAAAAAAAATGGGATAATTGTTTTCCAGAAGATACCTCCTAGTTGATCCCTGATTTTCTTCAAACTGGGAAATCCAACTCAGGTCTTAAAATAAAGGTTTGTCAAAACTACTTTTAGAAGAGTGAATGAAATGCATTTTTAGCAACCTTAGCTAACATTCCAAAAATCCTGTAGAAATGCAGAGAAACTTCTCAGACATTTCTGACTCAGTAAAATATAGTTGAGTTGTTTAAATGTTTCTTGGGCTCTTAATGCAAACCCAAGACATTAGTGAACTGGTTGGGAAGAACCTGGTCATAGGCCATGTTCTCAGCATGCCCAGTGTCCTCTTGTCCTGAGCCATCTGCTGCCCTCCTGCACCCCATTCCTCCTTACGGGCTGTACTGGTTGCTAACCCGGGTCCCTTTTCCTCTGGCCAGATCTCCAAGCAGAGGACCTGGGAAAGGAGAAGAGGGTAGTTTAGGAAAGCCATCCTGTGTGGGCACGGGAAAGGTAATTGCATGTAAGAGCTTTCTGGTAGCCTCGGAAAAAGAAAACAGAAAAAGGCCTGGCTATGCGACACTCAGCTGCCTCATGAGTGAGACGAGAAAAAATACTAGGGCCTTGCATAGCTGAGATGATCAGGGATATGAAGCTAGCCTTGAGTCTCTCCACCATTCCTGCTGGCTCTGTGAAAACCACACACAGGGGAACTGCCTGATGGACTCAGAGAATAAAGTCAGGGCGACCAGACAAGACACAGTGCATCTTGAGCCTAGAAATGAATGGTCAGCCAGAAAGCCACAACGAGCTACTACCTTTGTTTATTCTAACCTGTGACTTAATATATTCCCCTGGCTCAGTCGTCAAGAGATGTAAAAAAAGAATTAGATGTTCCTTCCTACCTCTAACCCCAGTTCCCCTCCCTAGAGGTGGCAATTGTTACTAGTTTCCTAGAGGTTCTCTCAAAGCACATGTGTACAGAGTTGTTACACAAATTGCAAGATGCTATAAACGCTATTCTGCACTGTCTCTCTCACTGAATAGTGGAGATGATTCTCTATGAGAATATAATGGTCCCCATTCTTTTTTTAATTTTTTTTCCATTTTATTTTATTTGCAATCAGAGAGAGACAAAGAGAAGAGAGAGAAAGAATGGGTGCACCAGGGCCTGTAGCAACTGCTAATGAACTCCAGTAGTATGTGCCACTTTGTGCAACTGGCTTTACATGGGTACTGGGGACTCGAACTCAGGCCATTAGGGTTTGCAGGCAAGTGCCTTAACTGCTGAGCCATCTCTCCAGCCTCCCCCCCCCATTCTTTTTTTGATGTGTGTGTTTAGTATGTGTGGTATGCATGTGTGTTTGTGTGCGTGCACATGTGGTGTATTCACTTGTGTGTGCAGATGTGCAAACCCTGTGTGCACATGTTCAGTGGTCAGAGGAGGACACAGGAGTCCTCCTTCCTCTGTCGCTCTTCCACCTTGCTTCCATAAGGTAGGGTCTCTTCCTGAACCCGGAGATCATCATTTTTTGTTGTCTGGTTGACCAGCAAGCCCTAGCAATTCTGCTTTCTCTTCCTCTCTCACTGCTAGGGTTACACAAGTGCATGGCCATGCCAGACTCTACTTTTTTTTCTTAACTTGAGAGAGAGAATGAACCAGAGAAAGAGAGAGAAACAGACAGACAGATAAAATGGGTGTGCCAGGGCCTCTAGCCACTGCAAACGAACTCCAGATACATGTGCCACCTTGTGCATATGGCTTATATGGGTCTTGGGGAATCAAACCTGGGTCCTTTGGCTTTGTGGGCAAGCACTTTAACTGCTAAGTCATCCCAATAGCCCAACTGATTCTCTTATATGAGTTTGGGGACCAAACTATTCATTCACGAGTGTGTGTGTGTGTGTGTGTGTGTGTGTGTGTGTATAAATATATATACTCTGACTTTTTAGACAATCTCCTCTTAAGAGATATTTGGATAATTTAAACCCTCTGGTATTATAAGCAGAGCTGCAATTAACAACAAATACCTGCGGCTTGGGTCACTTCTAACCTAGTTTTTAAAAAAAACATTTTATTTTTATTTATTTATTTAACAGAGAAATGGGGAGAGAGAGAATAAAAAATGGGCATGCCAGGGCCTCCAACCATTGCAAACAAACTCCAGACATGTTCACCCCCTTGTGCATCTGGCTAACATAGGTCCTGGGGAATCAAACCTGGGTCCTTTGGCTTTGCAGGCAAGTGCCTTAACCGCTAAGCCATCCCTCTAGCCCCTAACCTGGTTTTGATAGAGGCTGAAGAGCAAACACATTCAGACAGAAATTTGTGCCTTATTCAAAAGCTATCTAGAGAAGTGGTTGGTAGGAAGGTGAGGGGCGCGCTGGCTGTGAGATCCTGACACAGGACCAGCCAAGTGTGACAGCCACCAAGACCCATTCCGCCTGTGGTCCTGGAGCCATACGCCATATGTTCAGCAGACAGAAGCTTGGCTAGCTGTCGTGGCAGCCCCAGGCTTTGGGTCATGCCTAACCTACTTCAATGCTGATGCTGAGCATGGAGCAGGGGTTGGGGGATCAGCCGCAGGGCTTTGGGGCTCTGGTGTTAATGTGCCTCTTCTGCTCTCCTCCCACACCAACTGGGCCACACTAGGAAGGTGGATGAGCAGTATGCAGGAGGTCAGCCTTGGCTGCGGGTCTCGGGCCTGGGCTGGGTTACAGGCCAGAGGGAGCCACCTCTCAGTCTCCATAGGAGACCCGAGTTCTAGATAGGTGTTTGAGACAGGCACTCAGTTTGGGGACAAAGCAGGGGTTCTGCCACAGTAAACAAGACCCTGAAGACTCAGACTTGAGAACTCAAGGACAAAGACTGGACAGAAAGAAACCCTGTAGGCGTTAGGAAGAGGGCCACGAGGTGGGTTTCTGACCCTGGGTAAAGAAGCCACATCAGCCGGGCGTGGTGGCGCACACCTTTAATCCCAGCACTCGGGAGGCAGAGGTAGGAGGATCGCCGTGGGTTCGAGGCCACCCTGAGGCTACATAGTGAATTCCAGGTCAGAGTGATCCCAGTGGTTTAGAAAACATTGTGCTGAGCCAGGACTTCCACAGCCTCGCTTGCTTGAACCGCCTGTGAGGTGGATGCTGTGGACGAGGGCTCAGCCCACAGAAGTGCAGAGTCATGTTGAAGACACCACAGTCTGATCTCCAAACCTCAGCCCCTGCCACACTTGCCAAGGCCACATCGGACTCCCCAGAAGGCTGCACTGACAGGATGTTGATAGATATCTCCAAAGCTTAAAACAAATCTGACCACGACGGTCCACACCTATAATCCCAGCACTCTGGAAGCTGGGGCCAGTGAGACACGGTTTCACGAAAACAGCAGGTTTCCACAGTGGAGTAACTTCCAGAAATGGCTCCTTGGCTGCACGACTACCCAGTAACTCCCTGCTCTCCCTGAAAAGTCAGTCTCTTTCATGACAAGCCTGTCCCCTCACCGGGCCCTACAGCTCCACTGCTCATGCCTGAGGGGCGAATCCAATGCCATCCTCCCTGAGGCCTTTTGCTACTGACAATTAGTTAATGAGCTGGTCTAATGCAGTTGGTCACCTTGTTTAGCAAACAGGGAGCTATTCCATGCCCAGGCCAAGAAACATTACCCGGCTGCTGGGCTGTTTCTTAGTCAGCAATGATTTCTCTGAAATGAACGAAAGTTCATTTAGCTTAGGCAAAAGGGAAGCCTCCTGGAATCGTGATGACAGTTTCAATTAGTGTGTGTGTGTGTGTGTGTGTGTGTGTGTGTGTGTGTGTGTTGGGTTTATTTTTATTTGTTATTATTGCTTTTCAAGGTAGGGTCTCCCCCTAGCCCAAGCTAATCTGGAATTCACTACGTAGTCTCAGGCTGGCCTTGAACTCACAGCGCTCCTCCTACTTCTGCCACCTGACTGCTGGGATTAAAGGCGTGCGCCACCACACCCGACAGCTATATTTAATGGAATGCCAGCAGAAAACCTGTGTCCCCGAGACCTGCACCTGAAACCTCCTCTGCCCAGCCCTTGCCCCAGCCCTTGAGCGGCATCAGCCCGTCCGCAGGTTCTGAGAGTCTCTGCTTCCTTCTTCATCTCTGCCCCTGCGCCTGGAGGTCAACACGCACAACTCACTACTCTGATTTCCCTACAGCACTGTTCTAGACCCTATGTTCCCTTGCTACTGGTGGTCTCTGAGGGACCGAGGAGCAGGGGGAGAAGTGACTTTGTGCCTTCAGGGATTCCGGGCACTAGGTGACATCAGAACTAGCCAGGGAGTCTTCAGAACAGCACTGCCCAGGGCAGGCTATATGGTGACACACTCCTACAACCCAAGCACTCTGGAGACTGAGGTAGGAGGGTTGTCATGAGTTCAAGGCCAGTCTGAGCTACAGAATTCCAAGTCCACCTGGGCCAGAGTGAGGCTCTGCCTCAAGAAAGAATAACAATTCTCACACCCTCCCCCTGCCCCAACCCCACTACACTCTCATGAATCCTGGAAGGGGCGCCATTGTCACTTTACGTTCCCAGATGTCCCTGAGAGTCAACCTGAGTGGAGACTCTGTGAGGCAGGAACAAAGATAATTAAAGGGCTGGAGAGATGACTCAGCAATTAAGGCATTTGCCTGTGAAGCCTAAGGACCCGGGTTCAATTCCCCAGTACCCACATAAGCCAGATGTACAAGGTGGCGCATGTGTCTGGAATTCATTTGCAATGGCTACCCCACCCCTCATAAATAAATAAAATAGATTTAAAGTGATCATTAGAAAGCCATTACCATGCAAGTTGAGGTAGTTTGATGGAGAAGGGTGTGGTCATGGGAGCCACCAGGGCCCTGAGAGCCATCTGAGCCACGGGGAAGATAGAAGCGAAGAGCTGGTCAGGAGCGATGCCCACACCTTTCTGAAAGCGCTCACGGCGCTCCGTGCACGTTGTCACTGACGGTCACTAGGTGATCGGCTCCTACTGGGGCTGAGTCTATAGGTAGACGTAATGATGAGAAACCATTAAGACAGAACGGGTGAAAGCTTTGCTTTCGCTATTAACCCCACTGTGTCTCCTCTAGCAGGGCACATGTCAGCACCCTGCTTATTGGCCAGTGAGGAACCCAGAACCCTGGCAGAGAACCGGGCTGCCTCACTCCTTGGTCCCCAGCAGTCCAGCCAGCCCTGGCCCCAGCTGCTGGACCTGTCACCTTTCCGTGTGTCTATAAGGTGACCAACCGTACCACGTCACTTAAGACCAAATTGATTTTAGCTCTAAACATGCCACAACCCCAGGAAATGCATACGTCCTGGGAACCCCTTTCCTGCCCACAGTGGTGCCAAGGGCTGCATTCTATGGCAATACTTTGGGGATCGCCCATCATCTGAGAGACACAGGAGGTCAGGGGAAAGATGAGCAAGTGGAGCACCCAGCCAATCCCCAGCTTCTAAAGGCTCAAGTCCTCCTTACCTGACTTCGACGGCGGAAGTTTTGTTTTGTTCTGTGCTGGAACGGCTAATGTTTAACATGTATAGTGTGCGAGTGAGTGAGTGAGTGAATATAGGTGTGTGTTCATTCATATGTGTGTGTGGGCAAACATGCAGAGGGAAGAGCTGAATGTTGGGTATCTTCCTCAGTTGACCTCACCGTTGGTATTTTTTGATACAGGGTCTCTCTCTCACTGTGCCTAGAGCTCACAATTCAGCTGGCCTAGCTAGCCAGCAAACCCCAGGGGTCCTTTTGTCTCTGCCTCCTCAGTATTGGTATTACAGGTATGCACCACCATGCCCAGCTTAAAAAAAAAAAAAACAACTTGATTTTATTTGAGAGGGAGAGAGAGAATGGGCACATCAGGGCCTCCAGCCACTGCAAACGAACTCCAGACACCCCTTATGCATCTGGCTTACATGGTTCCTGGGAATTTAACCAAGGTCCTTTGGCTTTGCAGGCAAACGCCTTAACCGCTAAGCCAACTTCCAGCCCCCATGCCCAGCTTTTATATGGATACTGGAGATCCAAATTCAGGTCCTCATGCTTGCAGAGCAAGTATTTTACCCACTGAGACATTGTCTCATCCCAGGAGTTTCTTTCAGTACTGGCACCAGGGACTTTGGAAACAGAAGCCTATCCTGGAGTAGGAGGGGAAATGGATCCAGCCTACCCTGGCTCTGGGTGTCACTGCCATGTGGAGGGAAGTGAGGAGGAGGGGAGGCCTGGGCAGCGAGAAGGAGTGGCAGGGAGAAGTTCAGGGACCAAGACACAGAGGGAAAAGTCCAAACAGCAAAAAGAAGATGGGGGGGAAGCTGGAGTATGGCTTGCGGTTAGGGTGCTTGCCAACAAAGCCAAGGGACCCAAGTTTGATTCTCCAGTACCCACCCAAAGCTGGTCACATATAGGATGTATTTGACTTTGGTAGAGAAAAGGATGGGGCTAGAAATATGCCCAGAATCCCTCCCCCCCGAAAGGCTACAGGAAGGATTTAGAAAGACGTAGGACATGTGCACATACCTCCTCTGTGTTCTCCAGGCAGATGAAAGGCTGGGGGGAGTATCTGTGTATGTGTGTGTATATGTGTTTCTGTGGGTATCTGTGTGTGTGTATATATGTGTTTGTGTGTCGCATTATCTATGTGTGTCTACATCTTCATCCCAGAGCTTTGAAAAACTCCTCAGAGCCCAGCTCATCATTTCACAGATGAGGAAGCCAAGGATGATAAGAAGGGACAGGCTCGCTTGCCCCAAGGTCCACTGCAGAACTGACACCAGGCCAGCCTCCACTTCAAAGAATCCCATTTCCCCCGGTTACCTCAGGACCTCTCGCCGGGTCACTAAGGAGAGCCACAGTGCTCCATGGAGGACCCTGGCCTGACAGCCGAGCTGCCATGGACTCCAGTCCTTGAGGTGCCCATGTTCACCTTTCGGCCGCCACCTCCTCCGTAAAGTGGGGCTCACATTGCCTGCCTCCCACAGGAACATCCAGCCAGCACCTGCATGCTCCTGGTCACCCTGGAGCCCCAGGACATCCCAGTGGCCTTCCTCTTCCAGTCGCTTGCGGTTTACTAGGGTTTTCTGCATGAGTCCTGGGAAGCCGACATTGTCATCTGGGCTGTTCGATTCTCCAGCCTTCCCTCTCAGCATTGTTGGGAGCCTGTGGCCTCTCCTGGGTCCCTGCCCATGTGGCCTTTGTTCTGTCCTAATGGGCTTTCTCCCTCTGCATTGATATTGAGCTCTGGTTGTCTCTCCGTTCCTCCCTTCCTCCCTCACTCTCTGTTTTCCTTTCAGTCTTCCTCGAGTCCCACATGTCCCACCCAGAGCAGCTTCCCTCACAGGGCTGCCCAACATCGGGATGCGCAGTAATTCAGGACTTCTGGGTACCGATGGCCTTCCCCTTGCCGAGTACTTTCTACTCATTAGTCTAGTATATGGTCATATAAACCCAATGTCGGGGTGGGGGCTGAGACACTGATCACGCCGCTAAGGATTCCTGGGGCCACCCAGACACCACTGGCCAAGAGCTGCCCTGGGTTTTGGCTCCAGGTATGCCTTTGCTGGCTGACTTTGCACAAGCCACTGTGTCGCTTCCATTCCTCCTCCACCTACCCTACTAAGCAGGGTGCACTTTACTCCTAGGATAGTACATTTCACGTGAGGTAAGGTGTGTTAAAGTGGGAACCTGGTACACAGGAGTGATCCAGCCTCCCCACTCCCAAAGCACCCTTGAGGCTCCCTATCCACTAAGGATTTCAGGGCCTTTGTCTCAGACCTTAAAGATGCTCTCGACATGACAAGAACTCACCTTGGTACCTGGAACCTGCTTGCTTTGAACAGGAAAGTTTCCAGGTCACGGTCACGCCCACCCCTGCTGCCTAGACGGGTCTTACATCCAACCTCTTTATTGGTTATCCAGGGCCTGGGCGCCGCTAGCTGCACATACTATGCCACAGCAGAGGCGGGACACGAGCTGCCAGCCTACGGCCTCCCTAGAGTTTCAAGTAAAGCCACGGAGAAGTCAGCTGAGCAGAACACATGGAGGCACTGACAGACGCCCAGCTGTCAGGGTGACCGGGGATAAGGAAAGAAGCCCTTGGCAGAGGCTGGGGTGATGGCTCAGCCATCGGTAAAGTGCTTCCCACACAGGCATGAAAGCCCAAGTATGGATCCCCAGCAAGCATGTAAAAACGTCAGGGGAGAGCTGGAGTGATGGCTCGGTGGTTAAGGCCCATGCCTGAAAAGTCTAACAAGGGCTGGAGAGATGCCCTAGCAGTTAAGGTTCGACTCTCCAGGTCCCAGATAAGCCAGACACACAGTGACGTAAGCATGCAAAGTCGCCCGTGTGCACAAGGAGGCACACACATCTGGGGTTCAAGTACAGTGGCTACAACCCCGGGTGCACCAATTCCCTCTCTCCTCTCACTCGCTCTCTCAGAAAAAAGCTTAATTCCCCAGTAAGCCAGAATCACAAAGTGGCACATGTAGCTAGAGGCTCTGTCTGTCTCTCTTCTATCTCTCTCTGTTGCAAATAAATAAAAATACTTTTTAAAGCCAGGCATGGTGGCGCACGCCTTTAATCCCAGCACTCAGGAGGCAGAGGTAGGAGGGTTGCCATGAGTTCGAGGCCACCCTGAGATTACATAGTGAATTCCAAGTCAGCCTGAACTAGAGTGAAACCCTACCTCAAAAAAACAAAACAGAAACAACTTTTAAAAAATCAGGTGTAGGGCTGGAGAGATGGCTTACTGGTTAAGTGCTTGCCTGTGAAGCCTAAGGACCCTGGTTTGAGGCTCGATTCCCCAGAACCCATGTTAGCCAGATGCACAAGGGGGTGCATGCATCTGGAGTTCATTTGCAGTGGCTGGAAGCCCTGGTGCACCCATTCTCTCTCTCTCCATCTATCTATGTGCCTCTTTCTCCCTCCCTCTCTCTCTCTCTCTCTCACACACTCTCAAATAAATAAATAAACATGAACAAATAATTTCTTTAATTAGGTGTAGTGGAACCTGTAGTTCCACTGGGGAGATGGACACAGGGAATTCCTGGGGTTCACTGGCTAGCTAGTCTAGCTGAATTGGTGAGCTCCAGGTTCAGCAAAAGACCCTGCCTCAGAGAATAAGGTGAAAAGTGACTAAGGAAAAGCCCTGAAGCAACTTCTGGCTCCCACAAACATGTGTGTCATACATATGCACATGCATCTGCACAAATACGTGCGCCCACGCACATACAAACATGCAGAAGAAGGAGGGCCAGGTTGTCAACATCTTCGGCAGCCCACAGCCAGCTTGCTTGCGGCTGCCAGGAGCCCCTGGAACTGCTGGCCCAAGCAGAGAGCTGAGGTCATCACCCGTCAGGAGCCTCTGAGGCCTGGGCCAGGTCTGGGGGCCTCATCCTAACTGGACTCTTATTGGTTAGATTATCCACTGAGGTGAGGTAACTAGGCTCTTACTCAGGGTGGCAGGGACCCCATGCTTGTCCACTAAGTGTCCCTACTTGATAAGAAGGTATGTCACCTAGGTGTTAGGGGGTCTCAGCCCAGCCTGTCGCTCCATGCAGCTCCAAGGTACCAAGCCAGGGGCCTCCACTGGCCCAGCCCCGCTCCAGAGAAGCCCAGTGAGGAAAGATACCGTGCTTACTCTGAGTTACGATGGGACCATCCAGCTTGGCGGCATCTCCTGATGACTTCAAGGAGATCCCAAAACTGTTGTGCCCACAACTAGCTCAGAGGGTCATGCATTGGAGTGAGGATCCCAAGTCCTGCATCCTACGTGCTCCTTCGGGCTGCGTCATCTCCGCGTCCCCCCGGAGGCAAAGCCAGGCCCTGGGAGGCTCCTTGGCTTCCCACGCTTGGCCTTAAGCAAGTGTGGTGACTTCTCGGAGCCCTGGGCTCGTCCGCTGGAAAAGAGATCATACCCGCTGCGCTCACTGGACACGGGACAAAACAAGAGCTTGCAAGATGCACATTTGTAGCTTCGGCACCTCTCCAGAGATGAGGAAGGAGCTGCGGGGGCCACTTGAAGCTCTGCTGTGACTGGCTTCCTTTCCTCCAGGGCCAGCGGCCACCAGAGCCTTCCATGTTCAGTTATTTGAGGCTGTAGCTGACATTTCAGCCTACAGCCCCAGTTATCTGTTTCCTAGGAAACAAGAGGAGACTTTCTCTGCAACAAGTCTCCAAGTCTCTCTCTCTCTCTCTCTCTCTCTCTCTCTCTCACACACACACACACACACACACACACACACACATACATACACACACTATATAGGCTGTCACCTAGAATGACAATTAACAAAACTATAGTAAATGCCAGAAACTAAATTGAGTTTACACGCTACACTCTGTGCTGCTGCTTTCTGACTCCTGGGCGCCGTGGGACACACAGACACACGCGCACCACATCCGCACACCCTCCAGAGGGCCCTTTTCTGCATCCTGCCCTGCCTCTCTTCTGCCAGAGGGCATCCAGAGGTGGGGTGGGCCCTCACTTGCCTGTCCACCTTCCCTCTAACTGATTCCTCTCCAGCCGCCCTCCCCATCCTGTCCTTGGAGCTCCACAGTATGCATGCTCATCCTCTACCCATTCCTGCGCCCTTAAAAACCTGTCCATGCCGGGCATGGTGGCGCACGCCTTTAATCCCAGCACTTGAGAGGCAGAAGTAGGAGGATTGCCATGAGTTCGAGGCCACCCTGAGACTCCAGAGTGAATTCCAGGTCAGCCTGGGCTAGAGTGAGACCCTACCTCAAAAAACTCAAAAAAAAATAAAAAAAATTTAAAAAACCCTGTCCATTAAGCCCAGTCTATGGCAGAAACTGGAGAGCTGTCCTCGGCGCTTTTCTCCACCTGCTCCCTGTGCCCTGTACCCCGGGGCCCTGCCTGTGGGAATCCCTGTATGTCCTTCTCACTCCCCAACTGTTGGTGGATTCCAGGTGCCCACACTGTCCCCCACGTTCTGTCAGCCAGTTGGGACAGAGCCTGGACTCAAGACTGAACCTCTGGAGAGCCCTCCCTGATCTCTCTGGGCTAAGTTGCTGGGTGGCTTTTTGCTCGTACCCCACAGCCTGGCCTCTTACCTCCTGCTCAGGGCGGGTCGTGCCGCATTAATCACCGTGCACACTCGCGTGGTGCTTCCTAGGTGCCAGGCGTTGGTCGCAGAGCTTTCCTGGGTATTTAACTCACGTGGCACTACTGCAGATGCGTGCCTGTTGTCTGGTTTCTCTGCTTCCCCACAACCTCAAGGGGGCTGGCCCCACAGTTGACTCAGTTCTAAGTCAGTCACCTGCACCCAGTTCAGAAGCGGCTTCCGGTGGGGGCTCTGTTGTTGATTCACCATTGTCTCCCCAGCATCTAGGAGAGCACTTGGCAGGTTGTCGTGGAGTAATTAAAGGCACTCCGCATTGGATAGGTACCTAGTCCCCAAGGGGGATGTTCCACCAGTGGGTTTCCCTGCTGGTCCTCCAGCATGGCTGCCGGTTTCAAACTGACTTGTTAAACTAACTTGCTGGCAATAGGACTTTGTGGGGTTTGTTCCTTATTCCATCTGCGCATAGGTTTTGTTACATCACACAAAAGCCTTTTTAACAGAGCGTTTGAAACTATTAAGCAGAATAGCACTGGGATGATCACAAAGCACGCATCGGGGCCTGGCTGCTGCAGCATGAGGCTCTTGACGAGGCGCTCAGATCGACAGCAGGAAGCACCTGGAGTTCTGTGTACATGCTGGTAACTGGAGCTGTCTTCTCCTTCTTTGGAACAGCATTACTTCACGGTGAACTTCACCCATGAGAACCAGAAAGCGTTGGAGCTGAGGACCGAGGATGCAAAGGACTGTGATGAATGGGTGGCAGCTATCGCACACGCCAGGTATGTCTCGCCTAACTGTCCAGGCAAAGGAGACCAAGTCAGCTACATCAGTCTTCTGCAAGCCCAAATCCCAGGAGAAGGGATGGAAAGGGAGGAGGAGAGGCGAGGGGAGGAGAGGAGAGGAGTTTGGATGTTATAAAAGCAGCTCTCTCGGCAGGATCCAGCCTTAGGCCGTAGGCCTCTGAGATACGCCTCCCTGGCTGCCCCCAGAGAATGAGATTATTAAAGCCTTGTGCTCTGCCTCAATCACAGGAGTCCCGGTTCCAGAGTTAAGGAAACCAGGTGTGACTGATCTGATCAGAGAGTTGTGTGGCTATCCAAGCATAAGACCTCTAGGGTTCTAACCCATCCGTCACCCCATATGCTTTCTGAACCTTAATTTTTCGTGTAGTCTCCTCGCTGAATGCTGACCTCAGAAGCCCAGGACCGGCTCCTGCTCTCTCATTCAGCAGTACATGTCCCTCTCTGGAGGGAGACTAGTTGATCAGAAAACCAATATTATGACCATAGCAGGGACCTTGCCCCTGAGATCATGCCACCTCCACTTCAGTTCTCAAGGAGCATCCAGCCTAAACTACAGAGAGCAGACTCTGTAGGCCAGTCAAAACAGGCACAATGTATGGTGCTCAGAAGCTAGACATGGATGAGATACAAGTACTCCCTCCCTCAGAGATATAACAGTTTTTCCAGGAAGACATTAGACAGATGCCCAAATAGCTCAAGGCTATGTCAAGTTCATCAAGGCTATGTTGAGTTCAAAGCACTTGAGTGAGAAATATTATTTCCATCTGCAGGGAAATGAGGACTTGCAGGGAAGGAAGACATAGGGTGACATTGGGCCTGAGTAGAGGAATAGAGAGATGTAATGGGCTTAAACTGGAACATCTCAACAACAATACCTCCCCCCCCATAAAAGTCCTATAATTTAAAGCACTGACACATGAAAGACAATTAATACTAAGAAGAATAGAGACAATGTTTGGATGTCACAAAGAGGTTAGACAGCCAACTGACATCAGATCGTAATTGATCTTGAGTCTCCTGCAGAGATGTGTGACCTTTCTCTTGTGGACAGCAGAGAGCCGTCGAAGGTCTTCCACCAGGGGAGTCAGATGATCAGGGCTGTGGCTTAGAGTAGGAATTGCTGAGGTCATTGAGAAGCGAACTAAGTGACTAAAAACCCAAATTCGGGGAGAATAAGTGGACCTAAGGCTCTCCAGTATCAAAGCAGAATGCTAAAGTTCAGAATATTTAATTTTAAGGCAAATAAAGGTATTTACATGGATTGGGCGGGTGGCTTAACAGTTAAAGGTGCTTACTTACAAAGCCTGATGGCCTGGATTTGATTTCCCCAGTACCCACGTAAAGCCAAGTGCACAAGGTGGTACATGCATCTGGAGTTTGTTTGCAGTGGCTAGAGACCCTGGTATGTTCATTTCTTCTTTCATTCTCTTTCTCCCTCTCTCTCTCCTTGCAAATAAGTAAAAATATATTAGCCAGGCAAGGTTACACATGCCTTTAATCCCAGCACTAGGGTGGCAGAGGTAGAAGGATTGCTATAAGTCTGAGGCCAGCCTGGGACTACGAGAGTGAGTTCCTTGTCAGCCTGGGCTATAGTGAGACCCTATCTCAAAAAAATAAATAGATAATATTTACATGAAGAGGCTTTATAACTATTGAAGCATTAGAGTTTTAATTCATTATTCATTGATTTAGACAAGTAAAATAAATAAAATGTTCCTTCGGTATAAAATGCCATGAAAAATGCAATACCAACACCTATAAGGTAGATAGATAGAATGATAAAAACTGTTGATACCAAGTGTTGGGAAGGCGGGTCATAACTGTGCCACAACTCAGACAGTGCTGGAGGGGTGCAAAGTGTACCATCAGGCCGCTGCGTACCATACCCTCCTCTTGCCCAGCAGTTCCACATCTTGGCAGTACTTATGCAGGAGGAAGGAGAAATAGCCACAAAGATTCACATAGAACTGACCTGACTGGCTTTATGCACAGCCATCCCAATGCTAGAAAGAACCAAGGTACCACTCAACATGCTAATATAGAACCAGACCTCGGGATCCATGCAATGGCGTGTCGCCGAGCAACAAAAATGAATCAGCGACAGTATGTACAGCAACATGGATGGATTTCAAAATCAATCTGCTGAGTGAAGTCAGCAAAAAAGAAAAAAAAGAAATACATGCTGTGTGATTCCAGGCGTATGAAATTTTAGATGAGGCAAAATAGCCAGGGTGGCAGAAATCAGAACAGCGTTTGCCTCTGGTGGGAATCGAATGGGATCAGGGGCACAAGAGGCCTTCCTGGGTGGTAGACATCCTTTATCTTGATTAAGGTTGATGCATTTATCAACATTAATTATTAACTGTAGTTAAGATCTGTGTTTTTCACAATGTGTATATTGAACATAAAATTTTAAAACTAGGTTACAGCAAGAATGTTCTTTTCTTTCTTGCTTTTTTATGTATTTATTAGAGATAGAGAGAGAGAGAATGGGCATACCAGGGCCTCTAGCCACTGCAAACGAACTCCAGATGTATGTGCCACCATGTGCATCTGGCTTACTTGGGACCTGCAGAATTGAATCTGGGTCCTTATGCTTCTCAGGCAAGTGCCTTAACTGCTAAGCCATCTCTCCAGCCCTACAGAGAATGTTTTAATTTTCCCCTGCTGCATGATGCATCACTACAGACTTAGCAGCTTTGAGCATCCTTTTACATGTTCACAGTTCTTTGGGTCAGAAGTCCAGGCCTGAGTCAGCTGAGGTCTCTTCCTAGGGCTTTCTGAGACTGAAATCAGGGAGTTTGGCCAAACAACTAGAGGTGGTGGGAGCTGCATAGATGGCTCAGCAGTGAAGGCACTTGCCTGCAAAAACCTAACTACTAGAGCCCAATTCCCCAGGACCCACGTAAAGCCAGATGCACAAAGGGCACGTGCATCTGGAGTTCATTTGCAATGGCTGGAGGCCCTGGAATGCCCATTCTCTGCCTCTCTCTCTCTCTTTCTCTCTGTCTCTCTCTCTCTCTCTCTCTCTCTCAGTATGTGTGTGTGTGTGTGTGTGTGTGTGTGTGTGTGTGTGTGTGTGTCTGTCTGTCTGTCTGTCTGTGTATGTCTGCTTGCAAATAAACAAGTAATTTTTAAAAAACAGAGGGGAACACTATACACTCAGCTTTATTTAACCTCACCCGTGTGTGTGTGTGTGTGTGTGTGTGCGTGTGTGTGCATGTGTTTGTAGCAGCTGACTCTCTGCCACAGCCATATTGAGTATCAAGTATTTTTACATATTCCCAATTTAGTTTTTATTTACATATACTTAATAGACACATTCTGTGAACCAAAGTAAGCACTGTGCTGTATTAATGCCATATAGATACCATTCAGTGTTCTCTCGCACTTTATCAGTCCTGTTCTGGTGTGGTTGGATGTCTCTGTGACGAGTGTGCCTGGCAGTTTATAAACTGGAGCATTTTGTAAAATGGAGCAGCTGGTGTGCTTCCGAGTCTACGTTTCAGTGAGGAGGACAGGTGCCAGGCCGGAGCTACAACCAGAGGGTGGGGAGGGGTCAAAATGCGTTGTCACCCCCTAAAGCTGACTTCACCTCCAGCTTTGACACTGACTAACTATTGTTTGGGAAAGTTGCTTCCCTTCTCTGACCCTCGGTTTCTTATTTTTTATTGGAAATACTTTTTTTATTAAGTTGAAACCTCTCAATTGCTTTATTATATCAGACAGACAGCCTTTCATGATAGGAGCTGACTCCTGCCTGGGACAGTCTGTGAGTTCATAAAGACAGAGCGTGGACCAGCAGGAGCTCGGTCAGTCTTCCCTGGATGGAGGGAGGAAAGGGGAAAAGGAAGGAAGTGGGGAAGGGAGGGATGTAGGGAAGGATGGAGGGGAAGTATGTTAGCTTATCACTGCTGTTATTAAGTACCCGAGATAAACTACTTAAGGAAAGAAATATTTATTTTGGCTCATAGTTTTGGAAGTTTCCAACCATGATTGGCTCCGTTGCTTTAAGCTGTGGCAAGACAGAAACACCCTATGGCAAGGATGTGGCAGAAGAAAACTGCTCCTCTCCTGGCAGCCAGGAGGCAGAGAGGAAGGGAGAGGCAAGAGCTGGATAAAATATTCCTTCAAGCCGGGTGTGGTGGCGCACGCCTTTAATCCCAGCACTGGGGAGGCAGAGGTAGGAGGACTGCTGTGAGTTCAAGGCCACCCTGAGACCCTACCTCAAAAAACAAAAAAAAAAAAAAAGATATTCCTTCAAATACACTCCCCCAGCGACCCACTTTCTGTCCTCAGGCTCAGTCTTCAGCAGTGTTACCACCTCCCAATAATCCAGTCAATTATGAATGCATCAACAGACAATCCATGGATTAGGTTAGTGACCTCATGAGCTAATCAATTCGCCAAAGCCCATCAACCAAGTCTTTTAACAAATGAGCCCATGAAGAACATTCCAGATCCAAATCATAATATTCTTCCCTTGCCCCCCACCCCCAAATTCATGGTCATCTCGCACTGTAAAATGGAACCTGAATCTATCTCCACAAGTCCTGATGGTCTTAACAGTTCCACCAGTTTTTCAGAAATCTAAGTCCAGAGTCTCCTCTGAGACCCAAGGCAATGATTAGCTATGAGCAAGCACCTATAAAATAATAAATAAAGTTAACTGCTTCTAACATACAGTGATGGTGTAAGGTTCCACGTTCCAACTTCACACAGGAGGAACGAAACAGAAAACGGAGGGATGAGACCAAAGCAAGATCGAAACTCAGAAGGGCAAACATTACATCATGTAGCTCATGTTGTCTGTGTATCGGGTTGTGTTGTGAACACGTTCAGTACCTGGGGCAGGGTGGGCGCTCCAGTGGGCTTGGGAAGCCCCACCCTGAGGCCTGGCTGGCTGCGCCCCACATGACCTCTCTGTCGGGAAGGCTCTGCTCACTTCCTGTAACTTTCCTCAGCACATCTTCCACATTCTTAACATCTCTAACATGATGAAATGTCTTCATTGAGTTCCAGCTTCAACAGTCATAACTACATGTCACCCTCTTGATGATTACCCACAGGGACTCAGACCCTACCACACACTGCCTGGCATCATGGGCCTTCCTTTGGAAGCAAAGTAGATGCCTCTGTACCCTCACAACTCTTAGACTCTACATGCCCTCAAAACCAGTGTTGGACAATACCAAGGCCCGCCACCAGCTCAAGAAGGTAGCCAGACCCACTTGGACAATGGCTGTGATGACCACTGAGTAACTGGCTGGCTGAAGGTGGGGAAAGACTTCTCTAGGCTGCCCTGTGTCTGGGATGTGCTCCTGTAATGGGTGGAGTCTGCCATGTCCTGAGACACTGTTGTCTTTCTTTAAAGATATTTATTTATTTATTTATTTATTTATTTATTTATTTATTTATTTGAGACAGAGAAAGGGAGAGAGAGAGAATGGGCCCACCAGGGCCTCTAGCCACTACACAAACTCCAGACGCATGTGCTACCATGTGCATCTGGCTTACGTGGGACCTGGAGAATTGAACCTGGGTCCTGAGGCTTCACAGGCATGCGACTTAACTACTAAGCCATCTCTCCAGCCCTCTTTTATTTATTTATTTATTTATTTATTTATTTATTTATTTATTTATTTAATGTAGGGTCTCATTCTAGCCCAGGCTGACCTGGAATTCACTTTGGAGTCTCTGGATGGCCTCAAACTTATGGTGATCCTCCTACCTCTGCTTCCCAAGTGCTGGGATTAAAAGTGTGTACAACCATGCCCAGCTACCTTTTCTTTTCTTCTTTTTTTACAAAAAGAAGACAACTCTAGGCAGGCATGGTGGCACACACCTTTAATCCCAGCACTCGGGGTGTCAGAGATAGGAGGATCGCCATGGAGTTCAAGGCCACCCTGAGACTCCATAGTGAATTCCAGGTCAGCCTGGGCTACAGTGAGACCCTACCTCAAAAAAAAAAAAAAAGAAAAAGAAAAGAAAAGAAAAAGTGAATTTATTTATTTGACAGAGAGAAAGAGGAGGAGGGAGAGAGAGAGAATGGGCACGCCAGGGCCTTCAGCCACTACAAATGAACTCCAGACGTATGTGCCCCCTTGTGCATCTAGCTAATGTGGATCCTGGGGAATTCAACCTGGGTCCTTTGGCTTTGCAGGCAAACACCTTAACTGCTAAGCCATCTCTCCAACCCAAGTTGACTTATTTTTAATGGTGTTAATCTTTTAAGCAACCACACTTGACTTGGCCCCAACAATAAACATGTTCATTTTATGGCCAAATGTGAGTTTTTTTCACCTCTTTCTATTCTGCTTGATGTTGGTGATTCTTGTTGTAAATCTGACTAAAAGCTAGCATCATCCATTACACAGCTGAAGGCTGGGCTGCCTTGAACTTCCTCCACTACATTAATTAGTCCATCACTTCACTCAGTCTTCAGATGTGTAAGACTTCTTTGCCCGAGAACAGCATGAATGGCCTCTAGCCCGGCCCCCAGCAAAGTCCCTATTCCATTCTGAAACTTCGTAAGCACAGACTCTACACTGCGCGTTCCTGTTGGCGTTCTGTTTCTCTGAGCTCTTATTAGAATACCCCATGTAATGGTGAGAGTAGGGAATGTCCCCCATAGGTTCACGTGTTAGAACACCAGCCAGTGGTGCTCTTGGGAATGGTTTAGAGCACTGAGCATCTGGTGTCTTGAAGGGCCAGTGGAGGTGGGCCTTGAGGCCTTGTAGCCCAGACCCACCTCCCGTTTCCCCTCTTCTTCCTGACTGCGGCTACAACGTGATCAGCCAACCTCCTGCTCCTGCTGCCTTCCCTGCTGTGACGGGCTGTGCCCTTGAGACTGTAGCCGGAGATAAACCTGTTGCAGTCAGGTTCACATTGCTGGCAGAAAACACCCGACCAAGAGCAGCTTGTGGGAAGAAAGGGCTTATTTTGGCTTACATACTCGAAAGGGAGCTCCATAATGACAGGGGGAAACGATGGCATGAGCAGAGGGTGAACATCAACCTCCTGGTCAACATAAGGTGGACAACAGCAACAGGAGAGTGTGCCAAACACTGGCACGGGGACACTGGCTATATAACGCCCATAAGCCCGCCCCCAACAATACACTGCCTCCAGGAGGCGTTAACTCCCAAATCGCCATCAGCTGGGAACCTGGCATTCAGAACACCTAAGTTTGTGGGGGATGCCTGAATCAAACCACCACAAACCCATTTTTTTTCCTTAAGCTGCTTCTTGTCAGGTACTTGCCAGCAACAAGTAATGCAATTAACACATTCTCAGGCTGGAGGGATGGCTTAGCAGTTGAGGGCAACTTAAGGAATAAAAGATATATTTTGGTTCATCCATTCAAAAGTGTCAGTCCATGGCCCGCCTGCTCTGTGTTTGTGGGTGCATGATTAGCCAGGCCATGGGGGCGGCTGCAGCTCATGACGGAGGAGGCTACTCAACCCGGAAGCAGACAGGAGACAGAAAGCAGACAGAGACAGCATGCACCCTTCAAAGACATACCCCTGGTGACCTACTTCCTGCAGCCAGACCCCACCTCTAGTTCCCAGCACCCGCTAACAATGCCAGCAAATTATGAATCTAGGGGCTGAGGAGATGACTCAGTGGATAAGGCGCTTGCCACATAAATGTGAGCACCGGACTTCAGATGCCCAGCACATGGTTGTGGCAGCCCTCCTCCAATCCTTCCGCTCAGGGGGAAGTGGCAGGCTGCCCCAGGCAAGCTGGCTAGCTAGACCAGTTGAATTGGCAAGTCCTAGGTTCAAGTGAGAGACTCCTCTTTAGTAAATATGGTGGGAGCAGTAAGGAAGAAGCCTGACGTCAGTCTCTGGCCTCCACATACACGCATGCACACGTGCACATGTGTATATGCGAGACGACACCCATACAAACACACATGCATGCACATGTGCACATGCAGAGAACATACGTTATGAATCCATCAATGGATTGGCTATTGATTAGATCACAGCCTATTAGCTAGTAACTGGAGCCTTCGGGGACATTTCGGCTTCAGACAATAATGGGAGGAAGAAAAGGAGGGAGGAAGGGAGGTGAGAAGGGGTACGGATGGGGGACAGGAGGAAGGAAAGCAGACCACCTGCCAATGAGACTCCTATTTGAAACACTGGGGTGTGTGTCATTAGTAAAACAAGACCAAGGAAGAAGCGTGTTGTCACACCCTAAGTGAGGGAGGCTTGGTGATATGAAAATAGACTCCTTGTTCTCAACTGAATTTCTTTCTCAAGATAATGAACTCTCCTGGGACTCGGGGGGGGGGCTTGCAAAATCTAGTATTCATTTTCATAAGAGAAGCACCCAAATCAGCATTTTAATCCGATAGCATTACACTGCAAAGAATCTCTCATGTGGCCTGTTACTTGTCTCTACAGGCTAAGTGGTGATTGAGGATGGAAATCAGCTTTCTGGAGCAAGGTTTCCTCCCCCCGGATTCCTGCTCAGGCCCATTGCTCTGTCTTTGCCTTTGTTCTCAGCCTGGTGGTCACAAACTGCCTGGCCACATCCTCCCACCCTAAGCGTACAGCTGCTGCGAGCCTGCTCCCAAAAGGTGTCTCTGACAGATACCACCAGGGGACAGAGCCCTTTGCAGACCTTGGCACAGCCTTGCACATTGCAAGGTTACTTCCCCGACCCCCCCCCCACGGCCTCCCGAGAGCCTCCGACTTTGCAGAGGCTTGCAAAGAAGGTCTCTGTGAGAACCCAGAGGCTGCCACTCACAAGGAAGGCAGACACACCCACCTGCAGCAATGTTTCTCTGTGACAAGCAACCCCCACACACAAAGACATACACACACACCCGTGCCAAGGGGAAGGCAAGGCCCAACAGATAGAGGGCGGCCCTTCAGACTAGCCTGCTCTTCCTCTGTAAAATTTATCGCTCACCCCATGTGGCATCATCGGGGGACACACAGGCTCTGTGAGCTCGTGTGACCGGCTCCTCAGTCTGTGACAAGACCCTCCTCCCTAACCCAACCCCCAGCTCTGCGTAGGTCTGGATGGTCACATCAGAAGCTGCCAGATAGAAAACTATCCTGTTAAATGGACAACTAGGAGATGGTGGCGAGCTCCCGAGAAGGAGCCAGTGTCTATGGGTACTAAAGGCCAAGGGCAGGATGCCCAAGTGCGGTGAGCAAGAGGGGCGTTTGTGGTGGAACAAAGTTGCTCATTTCGCAGTGACCTTAGGCAAGTCATCCCCCACCTCTGTTCCTAGTCTCCCGTTCTGCTCATCCGAGACATATTGATACTTCTCCCACCCGCTGCTTCTCCGGGAGCTTCTCTCATCTGGCACCGTGTAACTGTCCAGCCCCATCACCAGTGACAGGGTGACATGGTGCTAGATGCAGACATGGCCCACCCACTGTGTGCCACAGTAATAAAGGCCCGGGTGCAGAAGGAACAGTCTTGGGGTTCACTAGGAAGACTTACTGGAGGCAGCATTTCAGTTGTACCCCCCGAGACAGCCTGGGTGCTAACCCAGGGGAAAGAACAGAAGGATGGGTTTCAGAATGAAGAGCTACCTGGACCTAGACTCAGAGGGAGGGGTGTGAGAGAGGGAGGGAGAGAGAAAAATAACAAAGAAAAAGCAACAGAGATCCAGCTAGTGGAGCAAGCAGAGGTCGAAGTGCTGGACGGGGCTGCAGGGCTGAAGCGATGAGAGCGGTCACCGGGAGACCGCGTGGCCGGGTCTCACCCGCCGTGCGCCTCTGTCCACAGCTACCGGACGCTGGCCACCGAGCACGAGGCGCTCATGCAGAAGTACCTGCACCTGCTCCAGATCGTGGAGACAGAGAAGACGGTGGCCAAGCAGCTGCGGCAGCAGATCGAAGACGGGGAGATCGAGATCGAGCGGCTGAAGGCAGAGGTAACTGCAGATGGGGGAGGGGACCCCACACCCCCGAACCCCAACCCTCAAGGCAGGACTCGCAGTAAGTGGTCGCAGCGAGCTGGACAGCCCCCAGCCTCTGAGCTCAAGATGAGCTGGGGCGGGCAGTGGGAAGGTCCTGCCTCAAACCAGGCTGGGAGCCCATCTCTGCAGCTCACTCAGTTTCTCTGTAGCTCCATTGCTTCGTCTATAAGATGGGACCTTTTTTTACTGACCCAACCAGGGGATGAGGACAAGTGAAGTCATTTGTGGGCAAGGTGTTAGACTATGAGGGAATACATTGGCTGGATGTCCCCACTGTCAGCCTGGGATTCTCGAGGCATGAGGTCACCTGTAGGTCTCTACTGTGGACCCTTCCCAGTGCTTGCCCTCAGTGGTGACTGAGCAGTAGTCTGGCAAGATGTCCCTTGAACCTTAGGTGCATGATCTGGGAAGCAACAGCCACCGCTCACCAGGGCTTATGAAAAACGAAGGGTCTCGGGTCACCCTGGATCTCCTGAATGGGAATCTGTATTGAGGTGGCAGCCCAGGTGGTTAACTGTAGGAAGCCCTGGCTCCCGGGCATCCTCCTCAGCAGTCCACATCACCAAAGTGTGACCTAATTTCCTCTTGGCCCTCAGCTCACCAGCATGCTTAGAACCATCTGGACACAGCACACAAGAACCATGAATTCTGAGCAGAGACGGTCGGGGGGGGGGCTGAAAGCATCGACCCTGGGTTGAATCAGCTATATAATTGGTGGGGCTTCAAGGACAGGGTCAGGAAAGTCCACCTCTCCTTGCTACAGCTCACCATCCAAACCCCTGGTGGATAGTAAATGTCCAACTTCAATCTCCAGCCACCCTGATATACCCACCAGTAGACCTCCACAACTGGGTTAGGCTGGTTTAGAGGCCCCCGCCAGGTCTGCCTAGTTCACCCTCTACTGCCGGAGGGGAATGAGTGTGGTCACCATGCCCTGTCTAGATGCCACAGGTGCCCCCTGCATCCCACCCTGCCCCTCCACTGAGGCTCCTCAGAGAGTGGAATGTGAGGCTTGCCCTGCTGGCTCAACCATTTACTGTTTCTGGCAGAGGGTAGCCCTGGATTCCAGGGCGGGGGAACGGGCAGCCAAGAATCCAGTGGGGATGGGGGATAGGAATATGGCTCAGTGGGTAGAGTGCTTTCCCAGAATGCACAAAGCCCTGAGTTTAATCTCCTGTGCTGGATAAACCCGGCATGGTGCTGTATGCTCATAATCCCAACACTAGGGAAGTAGAGACCGGAGGATCAGAACCTCAAAGTCATCATTAACTACCTAGTGAGTTCAAGGCCAGCCTTGTCTCAAAAAAAATAAAAAAATAAAAAAAAAACAGAACCAACCAGGAAGACAGCAGACATCATGAGCCAGGCTTCCAGCCCTAAGCAATGTAATCCATAGTCTCTTCCCACTTACAAAAGACAATCTCAAGAGGAACAGTTAAGAACTTCTGGTGTCCACCACAGAGCTGGAAGCCCCAAGGGCAGAGCTTTCTGTGCACAAGACACTCTCACACACGACTGTGGACATGGGCTAGAGCACCCCAACCCTGTCTAGAATGGCCGAGGAACCCAGGGCCACCCAGCCACCTTGTCTTGTAGCTGCAAATCTCTAACTGGTAGTAAACATCAACTTGCAACTTCATGGTCAACAAAAGTTCCAGGGGTGACCCACCCCTAGCCATAGTCTCTTTCATCAGTCCCCACAGCACCCTGACAGGACCAGGCACAGAGACCCCCAAGTCACTTGCCTAAACTCATGCAGCTGGAGCATGGCAGACCCAGAACTGGAACCCCGTCTCTGCTGGTCTTTCTACTCTGCTGAGTCCCCAGCTAAAAGATTCCTGGCACATAGTTGGTGCTACGTGAGAGCTTGCTGAGTGAGTGGGCACCGGGCTCCAGTAGGCACTGGGTTTCCACCTTTCTAGTCTGCTGTGGAAGAATGTTCACAGGACCATGAGGGAGCTGGGAGAGCCCCAGTCAAGAGTTGCTTCAAAACCAGAGAGTGTAGATTCATGGTGTACTTGGCTTTGGGAGCTTTCAGGAGTTGGGTGACTAGAGAAGGTAGAGATGCGGCGAGCAGAGTCCCCTGTGGTCCTGGGGTAGAAAACAGGTCATTCAGGAGTGCGTGCAGCTGCATAGGATTATGCATGTGCATGTGTGTTAAAATGGCAGCAGAGACTCTTTTGGTGGGAATTTGGAGCGATGCTTCCATTGGAGTGCCTGCCCTGGGGGCAAAAGATGGCTTTAAAAAAAAAAAAAGACAGAACTCTTTGGCTGTAGGGCTGTGGCTCCTCCTCCTCTGCCCTCCTCCACATACGCACTCTGTAGGCGTCAGTCAGGACAGGCTGGGTTATGCTCCAGTAACAAGCAACCCCAGATCACAGGGACTTCAATCAGCAAAGGTGGGTGTCTCATTCAAACTGTGTGTCCATTGAGAGTGCTCCCACGGTGTCAGAATCGGGGACATAGACTGTGGCCTTCAAACATCAAGAAATGCAGCAGGGAGCCGGGCGTGGCAGCACACGTCTTTAATCCCCAGCGCTCAGGAGGCAGAGGTAGGAGGATCACCGTGAGTTCGAGGCCACCCTGAGACTACATAGTGAATTCCAGGTCAGCCTGGGCAAGAGTGAGACCCTACCTCAAAAAATCAAAAATAATAATAATAATAATAATAATAATAAAAGAAATTCCCCAGGGATAGTGCTGTGTTGGTGGTATAGTGTGGATCAAGCTGCCTTTCAGGAAACTCACCAGGGTCTTAGGAAATGGTTCCATGGATAAAGTGTTTGTGACACAATTCTGGGTGCCTGAATTTGGATCTCTAGATCCCATATAAAAAAAGCCAAGGTTATGGCACGCTTCTGAAATCCTGGTGTGCCTGCAACAAGAAGGGAGGCAAAGACAGAAGTTTCCAGAAGCCTGTGAACAGAGCGGTGAACAACAGTCAGAGACTCTGCCTCAAAATGAGGTGGAAGGTGAGGAGCCCCCAGAAAGCTGTCCTCTGACCTCCACACACACGCCCTGGCACACATGCACTTACACTCAGTACGCACATGCACACACACACTCACACACCTGCACACGCACACAGACATGCATGACGCACACTGAATAAATTAAGTAAAAATCAAATCAAAAACAAATTCATGGCTGGGAATAGTGGGGCAAGACTTCAATGCCAGCCCTCGGGAGGCAGTGGTAGGAGGATCGTTGAGAGTTCAAGGCCACCTTGAGACTACATAGCAAATTCCAAGTCACCCTGGGCTAGAGTGAGACCCTACCTTGAGGAACCAAAAGGAAATAAAGAAAAAAGAAATGCACTAGTCACATGACCATGGCCAACTTCAAGGAATCTTGGAAATACACTCCCACCCTACGCAAGAAGGGAGAGAGCCTGACTGCCCACAGGGACCACTCAGCAGTGGCTTGTTCTTTGGTCCCCAAACCTATGGCATGTAGCAGACTTTCTGAAACGTGAGAAGAATGGCATGGGACATGCCACCATTGAAACAGAAGATAACTTGCAAATGCATAGAGCACATCCTTGCCCTCACGTGACCCGCCTTTCCTGCCAACATGATTTCTCACCGCCTTCCTCCATTCACCCTGATTCCAGTCCTCACGCTCCCACGTGCTGTCTCCTTGTTGTTCCTTGTCTCTTTACCAAGAGCTCGGCCTTGCGGCTCAAGTCAGCTTGAAAGAGCCGGTGGTGACATGATCAGGAATTTTTGCTAGCTGGTTATTCGACCTTGATGGCTTGAAATGCCTGTGCCAAGGAAGGAGCCTGGCCCCCAGGAGTCGGCAAATGCTGCAAGTCAGGGAGCCAGCGCTGTCTGTGTCTTTCCTCATGACTGTATCCATCAGCTGCAGGGCCTGGTTCAGAATGAAACTGGAAGTGTGAGGACATTAGGAGTTTAAGACAGTGGGATGGAGAGATGGCTCGGCGGTTAAGGCACTTGCCTGCAAAGCCTAAGGACCCTGGTTGATTCCCCAGGAATTAAAGTCAGATGCACAAGGTGATGCATGCATCTGGAGTTCATTTGCAGTGGCTGGGTGCCCTAGGGCACCCATTGTGTGTGTGTGTGTGTGTGTGTGTGTGTGTGTGTGTGTGTCTTACCCCTACCCTCTCTCTCTCTCCTTGCAAATAAAGAAATAAATAAAATATTTTTTTGTTTGTTATTTTTACTTATTTGAGAGCGACAGAGAGAGAGAGAAAGAGG
Source organism: Jaculus jaculus (assembly GCF_020740685.1). Classification (NCBI taxonomy): domain Eukaryota; kingdom Metazoa; phylum Chordata; class Mammalia; order Rodentia; family Dipodidae; genus Jaculus; species Jaculus jaculus. Next base: position 26,225,289 of record NC_059111.1, on the reverse strand, counting down.
CAGATAGAGAGAGAGAATGGGCGCGCCAGGTCCTCCAGCCACTGCAAACAAACTCCAGACGCGTGCACCCCCTTGTGCATCTGGCTAACGTGGGTCCTGGGGAACCGAGCCTCGAACCGGGGTCCTCAGGCTTCACAGGCAAGCGCTTAACCGCTAAGCCATCTCTCCAGACCAAATAAAAAATTTTTTAAATACATTCCAAGACACTAGAAGCATAGGCTTAAGCCAAACACTGGGCCTTCTACACACAGAGACGGTGCACCAACACCACGGACTTCATTCATGCAACCACCTGCCTCTCACCCTGCTGTCTACCCCCCCCCCCAACTCTCCTCTCTCTTGCCCGCCCCAGCCACTATCTCCTTCAGGTCCCAACCAATGAAGTGCAAACAGCTGGAAGGCATTAAGCAAGACCCCTCCAGGGCTGCCTGCCCACCTCCCTCCTGTTGAAACAGTCCCAACTGGTAGCTGCACTGCGGGCCTGTGCATACCCAAGAAGTATGCGCCGCAGAAGACCCAGGTTTCTTTTCAACATTTTATTCATTTATTTCAGAGAGAGAGAGGCAGATAAAGATAAGGAGAGAATGGGCGCGCCAGGGCCTCCAGCCACTGCAAACGAACTCCAGATGCATGCGCCTCCTTGTGCATCTGGATTATGTGGGTCCAGGGGAATCCAACCTGGTCCTTTGGTTTTGCAGGCAAACACCTTAACCACTAAGCTATTTCACCAGCCCCCAGGGTTGGTTTTTTTAATTAATTAATTATATGCAAGGAGAAAGACAGAATACAATGAATGGGAATGTCAGAGCCTTCAGCCCCTGCAAATGAACTCCAGATATATGTACCACCTTGTGCATCTGGCTTTACATAGTACCAGAAAATCAAAACTGGGTCACGAGGCTTTGCAGTCAAGTCCCTTAACAGCTGAGGCATCTCTTCGGCCCCAGCATGCCCAGCTTGTCATCGTTTTGTAATTTCATAGTGATTTCACCGTTTATGATCGAAGTAAATTTGAGAGCTAAGATGGGCTCTGAGGACAGGGAGAAGCGCTTAGAGATCGTCTTGTGTTCTATTGGTGCATAAGTCCTCAGCCTCCTAGACGGCGACTCCGTAATTTGCTGCAGCGGTCTTTAAGGTTTCAAATAAGACTGCTTGGAAGCAGCTTTGCAAACAAAACCTGACATATAAAATAGGTAAAAGTGGGGCAGCAGAGATGGCTTAGTGGTTAAGGCGCTTGCCTGCGGAGCCTAAAGACCCAGGTTCGATTCTCCAGGTCCCAAGTTAGCCAGATGCACAAGGGGGCGCATGCGTCTGGAGTTTGTTTGCAGTGGCTGGAGGCCCTGGTGCGCCCATTCTCACTCTCTGTTCCTCTGTATCTAATAAATAAATAAATAAATAAAGCGTTAAAAAAATAGGTAAAAGTAGAGGAAGAGATTGCTGTGGGGGAAGTAGAAGGTGGCCTTGAACCCGCCCAGCCAGCACCTGCCTCACCAAAGCCCGTCCTTCTTGGTGTGGCCCTGCGTCCCATGCCCCCCTGCCATCTCTTCCCACGCACCCACTACTGTATCACAGGACCCCCTCTCCAGCCCTTGCCTTTGTTCACATAAAGGGCAAGGCTCCTCCATGACAGTAAGGACCTTTCTATTTTGTTCCTGCCTTACTAATTTTTTTTACATGCTTTTTTTGTTTGTTGGTTGGTTTTTTCACTCTAGCTCAGACTGACCTGGAATTCACTATGTAGTCTCAGGGTGGCCTCGAACTCTTGGCAACCCTCCCACCTCTGCCTCCCGAGTGCTGGGATTAAAGGTGTGTGCCACCACACCCGGCTGCATTCTTTTTTAAGTATTATCTATCTATCTATCTATCTATCTATCTATCTATCTATCTATCTATCTATCTACTTATTTGAGAGAGAAAGAGGCAAAGAGAGAGAATGAGTGCACCAGAGCTCTCTAACCACTGTAAACAAACTCCAGGCACATGCGCCACCTTGTGCATCTGGCTTATGTGGATACTGAGGAATCGAACCTGGGATCTTTAGACTTCACAGGCAAGTGCCTGAACCGTTAAGTCACCTCTCCAGCCCTGCATATTTTTTTAAAGATAAGATCTTGCTATGTAGCCCAGGATGGCTTCTTGAACTTCTTGTCTGAGCCTTGCAGGTGTTGGCACACACCTGTAATTCCAGGAGCCGAGATCATTGGCTCTGTAACTCCAGCTCTCAGCACAAAGGCAGATACAGGAGTATATCAGAATGTGCTGCCCAGCTGGTACAAAGGAAACAGAAATGGGTTCCTGTTGGGCTTGGAAGAGGCAAAAACATGAATTGGCCACTGTTTGGAAAGCAAGAAAAGGGGTTTGAGTGAAACCAAGACCTGGTTGACCCCCATCATGTGCCGCACTGGCTGAGTTCACCGTGGTCCACAGTATGCACCTCTGGAGAGGTCAGTAGAACACGCTGAGCCAGGACAGTGCACCCACGGGGCCTGGCCAATGAGCGTTTGCCTGATGCAAAGACTGTCTGCTGGGTGGCAGGTGGGTGGGGACAGCTGAGTCACCAGACAGTAACTGAGGCCAGGGAGAAGTGGGGCAACCAGGCGAGGAATAAGCCACAGGTTCCATTCCCTATGGATGTCATTGACAAGGGCACAGAGGTCACCAGAATTAACCTGTGCCCACAAGGGTCCTCCAAGGTCAGAGAAGAGCTGTCCTTGTGAGGCCACCAGGGTGAGACTCCCACCACTGTCCCTTAATGTCTCCTCACAAGCGTAGACAATAGTCTGAGGCTTCTGCTGTGTTCTTAGTCCTCCCAGACTGAGCCCACCCGGCCTTCTCCTTAGATAAAGTACCGAGTCCTCTGAGTACTCAGTACTCGGTGCCTAGGTCCTCCCCTGGTCTCCACTGAGCGTCTCTGAGAAGGGCACTTCAGTTTAGGGGGAAGAAAAAAGACTCACTCCTCACATGCATCCCACCACCACCCTATGTGCAAATCTCAAAACTGGCAACGAAAGCAGGCTACTGAGGAGGTGACAACCTCAAGCCAAGGTGTTGGTGGGGGTACACACATCCCTGAGCTCACCCTGCATGTGTGTGTGTGTAAGTGCAAGTGCACACCTTTTAGACCACAAGTCTAAGAAGAAGTCTTTCTTTCAACAATGTAAAAGCACATAAAGAATGTGCCGAGTGTGGTGGAGCACGCCTTTAATCCCAGCACTCGGGAGGCGGAGGTAGGAGGATCACCATGAGTTCAAGGTCACCCTGAGACAACATAGCGAGTTCCAGGTCAGCCTGGACTAGAGTGAGACCCTCCCTCAAAAAAACAAAAACAAAAACCAGTCATGAAGAATGAAAACAGGAGGGATGGGGATTAATGAGAACAGGACAGCACATCCCCCTGCTGGACACTCTGGTTAGCTGTGGTCAGCCACCGTCCACTCCCTTAGCAGCCAGGGAGTGAAGAGGGCGATGACTCCGCTCTGCTCTCAGAACACTTCGGTGGATCAGTTGTGGGAGCCAGTCGTCCCCCAGCTCAGCAAGTGGCTTTCAGAGCACAGAGCCACGTGTTCTAAGGGGGGAGCTGTACCCAGCTTCATGACCTGTTGGTAAAGTCTCCCAAGATTCCACTTTAGATGTGTGACACTCCGTGACCACCATGGCTTCCTTTCGCTGACAGTTTTGTGTCTGCTCTCTGTTCTGTACTTTTATTTTTATATTTACTTATTTAAAAGTGAGAGGAAGAGAAAAGAAGAGGCAGATAGAGAGACAGAATGGACATGCCAGGGCCTCTAGCCTCTACAAATGAGCTCCATATGCATGCACCAGCTTGTGCATCTGGCTTACGTGGGTACTGGGGAATCGAACCTGGGTCCCTAGGCTTCGCAGGCAAGTGCCTTAACTTCTAAGCCCCTGATTCACCACCGACCCCCCCTTTGGAGAAGGGAAATTTTTTTATTTTTTTATAATATATGTTTTATCGACAACTTCTATACTTACAGACAATAAACCATATTTCCCTTTCCCGACTTTCCTCTTCGTAACTCTGCTCTCCGTCATATCCCCTCCCTCTCTCCATTAGTCTCTTTTAATTTGATGTCATTATCTTTTTCTCCTATTATGAGGGTCTCATGTAGGTATTGCTAGTCACTGCAAGATCTTGGATATCGAAGCCAACTTCTGTCCAGACAGTTGTGTGTAGGGAGTAGTACCCTTCCTTTGGCTCTTACATTCTTTCTTCCACCTCTTCCTCAATGGACCCTGAGCTTTGGAGGTTGTGATAGAGAAGTTTCAGTGCTGGACTCTCCTCCGTTCCTTCTTCTCAGCACTATATTGCCTTTTTGGTCATCCCAGTGGTCATCGCCATCTGAAAAGAGAAGCTTCTCTAACCAGAAGTGAGAGTAGCATTAATATATGAATGGGAACATTAAGTGTAGTGCTTTCAGGGCAATTTGGTGAGAATAATATATGCATTTATCCAGACAACAGCAGGTTTTATACCCCTAAGGCTCAAGACCTCCCCTGCCTTAGGCTTTTGATTAGGTTTTCAGTACCAGGCATGTATTCCCTCCCATACAGCAAGCCTTCAGCCCAATTAGAGATCAGTTGGTTTCCACCAGAGCAGACATGCCACTATTGTACCCACTTGGTCATTTGGCCTGTCTGGCCAAACTTGAGGCTTCCAGTGTCCACTGTTTTCACTACTGATGACTTCTGTCTCCCATAGGGCTGTGTACAGTGCAGCTTTTTACAGTTTTCAGTTGGCTGGTCTACAGGGAGGTTTTCTGCTCAGCACCAGCTTGATTTCTCAGTGACTTTGCTGCTCAGGCATGTGAAATCTTCAGCAATAGGGTCTTACCATCTGTTTCTCAAGGGAAACCAAGGGCCTTGGCAATAGCCTATAATGTTTTTGGAGGCAACAGGGACCTCCCTGGCCAACAACTCACTGGAAGGCATCCCATCCCTGGCACTGAAAATTTTCTACTAGCAATCTATGGCTTCTGGATGTGCCATTATTCAAAAAAGTAGGTTTTAATATGTCTTATTCAGAATATCTTGAATTTTGATTTTTTTATTCACTTATTTTTGTAGCTAACAGGGATGTGCTGCATGCCAGGCCCAAGATTGGGCACCAGGGTCATAGTAATGGATGAAACCATTCCAACTCCATCGCCCAAAGACTTCTCAGCAAAGGGGAAGAGAAAACAAGTGACTTTTCACGGTTTCTCTCTCTCTTTGGTATTTTTTTGTAAGAGAGAGGGAATTGGTGCACAGGGCCCCCAGCCACTGAAATCAAACTCCAGATGTGTGCATCATCTCGTGCACATGTGCAACCTTGCACTTGCATCACCTTGTGCATCTGGCTTACATGGGATCTGGAGAGTTGAATATGGGTCCTTAGGCTTCACAGGCAAGTACTTTAGCCACTAGGCCATCTCTCCAGCCCACAAGTGACTTTTCTTACTGGGAATGTCCTCTGCACTGTGGGAACCGTGGCACACTACTGGCCGATTCACTAGAAGAGTCCAGGAGGTCCTGGGGCCACAGAGAGGCTTACTGTGCCCAGCTGTCAGGTACCAGGTGTTGCTCTTGATCGTGAAGCTCTGCCAACCTCTCTAATCCCTAAATTGGACAAACGAAGACGTTTAGGGCATTCTTCTTGCTGGGGGGGAGTGGAGGTGGGATTCCAAGAGCTGCCCCAACCTTCCAGGCCAGCAGTTATGCCCCTAAGAGGGCTTTGGTTTCAAGAAGTGCTTCAAGGTGGTAGCGGAGAGCCAGCAGAAACCCACTCAGAGCCACCAGCTGTGATCTGGCGTATACCTGCAAGTGGTTTCGTTGGAAAAATAAATAACTACCCAATGCCCATTATCAGACGAGTGTACATACTAGGGGGTACTATCCATCCATGTTGGTAGAACACCATTCACAGAAGCCAGGAAATGGAACCAGCCTTGATGTCTATCAACAGATGAGTAAGAAAAATGTGGAGAGTGTACACAGTGGAATTTTATGGAGCCATAAAACAAAGTGAAGTCATGACATTATCAGGGACCAAATGGATGGAACTGGAAATCGTCTGTTAAGCAAACTTAGCCAGTCAGAAAGACAAACGCCTCATGCTTTCTCTTTCACACAGAAACTGACGTTTAAATTTTGCTGTGTTGGGAGGGTCATGGAAATTAAAAAGGAGATCATGAAGCTAGTCGTGGGAGCACACTCCTTCAATCCAAGCACTTGGGAGGCAGAGGTAGCAGGAATGCCTTGAGTTCGAGGCCAGCCTGAGACTACATAGTGAATTCCAGGCTACCTCACGACCCTACCTTGGGGGGAAAAAATCATGAGAGGGGAGGAAGGAATCTTAAGGGAGTAAGGAGGAGAGGGTAATGGAATGCATGTGATAGAAAGCAGAATGGGGGACTCGCTAGGGGAAGGAAGGGAGCCAGCCTGAAGAGTACAAGGGACGGGTGGAAGGTGGGTGAATGAGAACCAAGTATAATGACACATGCATGAGGATGTTATGATGAGACCCATTGCTTTATTATTAACAAGAAAAATTCAAGGGGCTACAGAGATGGCTAAGTACTTAAGGTGCTTGCCTGCAAAGTCAAAGGACCCAGGTTCAATTCCCCCAGGACCCACGTAAGCCAGATGCACGAGGAGGCGCATGCATCTGTAGTTCGTTTGCAGTGGCTGAAGGCCCCGGCACACCCATTCTCTCCCTCTCTCTCCTTCTCTCTCTCTTTCTCTCATTCTCCCTCCCTCATAAATTAATTAATTAAGTTTTTAAAAAGAATTTCAAACACAGATGAGTTATAAATAAAACACGGTATCTATGTGTCATGGGATATTAGTCGCCTTACAAGGAAGGCAGGTATTACAGTATGGACGAAGCGTAAGGATGTAATGTTAAGTAAAATCAGACACACACACACACATACACACACACACACACACACAAGGGCAAATGCTATGAAGTTCCACTTCTGCAAGTGTTGTGTAGTCAGTTCCACGTTGCTGGGACACATGTCCAACCAGACACAGTTTGGGGGAGGAATGGGATTTATTTCAGCTTACAGATCAAGGGAACTTCCATCCCTGGTCGAAGCTGCTTCCTTTCATATCTCCAAGCAGAGAGAGAAAAAAAAAAAAATCTCATGGCCCCCAGCAAACACTAAAACACAGCAAGCGCAGACCCAGACCTCTTCTCCCACACCTTTGGGCTAGAAATCAGATCTGCCCCCCAAATATACCTTAGGGCTGGAATTCAGGTCCACCCCCCACTTCCAGTGACACCTCCTCCAGCCGAGTTACAAGCTTCATAAATAACACTGCTGAGTCTATGGGGGGGGGGCGTACATTCACATTCAAACCACGGCAGCAAGGTTCCTGGTACAAAGTTCCCAGGCAAGGAGAGTGGAGTGGCGGCTGCCAGGGGCCAGAGGAGACAATAAGAACTTACTGTCCAGTGGGCACAGAGCTGCAGTGTGGGAGCACAATAGGCGCCGGAGGTGGCTGGCAGTGAGAGCCGCTGACTGTGCGCTCAAATCTGACTCACGTGGGAAGTTTTCCGTTTCCTATCAGAGCCGTTACTTTCTCTTTGCTTGGGCGCAAGCACCTGACCAGAAGCAGCATATGTAAGGTTCTTCCCAGCTCCCAGTTGCAAGGGGAACTTTCATCACTTCAAGGAAAGTAGGACAGGACCGAACAGCTGGCATGACATCCTCACATCCGCGGGGTGGGGGAGGGGTACCCATGCTTTGGGGAGCACGCAGGAGAATCCCAGATTTGGACCATAGGTGGAAGGGTTTGTCCCAGGTCACTCTGGTTCCTGAGGCAGGTCCTAGTACAGCCCACGGCCTTGCAGATGTCCAGGGCCCGCGTGGGCCCATGGCTTAGACAGAGAACACAGGGCCCTAGCCCACGACAGTTCTGGCACTTGGAGAAGGGATGGGACTTCATTGCTGCCGGGTGGCTGCTGGTGGTGCCTCCAGGCCACCACTGACCTGTGTCTCTGTTGTAGATCGCATCCCTGCTGAAGGACAATGAGCGTATCCAGTCCACTCAGACGGTCACGCCCAGTGATGAGGACAGTGACATCAAGAAGATTAAAAAGGTCCGTACCACGTGATGTCCCCACGACGTGTCACTGGCCCACCCACTCACCAAAGAACCAGCTTCTCTTGGCCTCTAAGTGACACTCCTTTTGGTTGTCCCTGTGAGCAAGGGTATTCTAGCCCATTTTAGAGAGAACAGAATGATTCCATTTGAGGAAGGAGGGGGCGGAGCCAGACCACTGGAAGCTTCCTTCTTTGCGCCCCACCAAAGCCCCCAGACACCTTCCTGCCATCATAGCCTTGCTTACCGTCATGCGCACACCACCTCTCACAGCTGCCCACTCCCTGGCCGATTCAGCAGGGAGCTGACCGTCCTAAGATCCCACAGACGGCCTGCTGCTCTGGCCCTATCAGAGCTCCCAAGGGGCAGACATCTCAGGAGGCTCCGCGGATCTCTCTGCGCAGCAGCCAGTGTAGTGATCACCCCGTGGGCTATCACTGTGGTGCCACGATACCAGCAAGGAAGGAGCCTGGGTACGTCTGCAGCTTGCCAGGCCCAAGGCAGCGAGGTGGCTCACTCTAACGATGGCAAATGAAACCAGAAGATCTTCACCGAGGGTGCAGAAGGAACCCGTGTGTATAGACACCAAGCTACCAATGTGTCCATAAGCCAGGCTCAGCCTTGCAGCATGTGTGTGCTTTTAAGGTCTTTTTTTTTTTTTCCTTCTTCTTCTTTTTCTTTTTCTTCTTCTTCCTCTTCTTTATATTTGTTGCTAGTGCTTTAAAAGCTAAACACTTCACACAAAAGTCTGGATTCCTGCTTTCTCAAAAATAGAAGTTGCTAGCATTCATTAGCCACTTTCTACGTGCCAGATGCTATTCTGGGGGTTTGATGCAGATTCAGTGAGTCCTTACTAAAAACCCTCTGAGATTTTGTCATCATCGCCACTTCACATCTGGGGAGGCTGGGACACAGAGACGCCAAGTACTTTGCCCAAACCGACACGCGTGCAGATGAACATCCAAGCTCTGGGCACAAGTCCCCAAGCCTAAGCCCTCTGTCACTGGAAGAGCAGAAGGGCTACTAGCCTCGGGTCACTTCCTACTCACGGCGTGTGAGTGTCAGAGGAGACACCGCCTCATCCCATTCCCACCATGCCAGGCACATACATCTGCTGGGCTTGCCGAGCCTACGCCAGGCCTAAGCCAGGTGCTACTCAAGACGGGGACATCTGGCTGGTCTTCTCTGCTGTGGCCCGTGGGTTTCTCAGCCCATGCCTCCACCTAGCAGCCTTTCTGGCCGTGGTACTTGTTAAGAGCTGGCTAAGATGCACCCCCCCCCCCATACACACACACTCCCCTCCTGAGGCTCAACGCCCTCCCTCTTCCACACAGTCCTTCCTGGACTTGGAGGCAGGTCTGTACTTGTCCACGGCCTGAGCTTACACACAGCGGTTGCAAGGATGCAGGAGTCAGGTGACCCTCAACAGAAATGTGCGCGGCTTAGAACGACTCTGGTAGTTGGAATGGGTGGAGGGCTCTGACAAGTTCCTGCCACTTGTTAGAAGCCACTTCTCACAGCCCAACCCCAAGGCCACTGAGTAAGCGCCTGCGTTCTCCGCCCCCCCCCCACCTCCCCAATTGATTCAGAAGAGGCCGCTGGCTGGCACCAGAGCTCAGAAGCAGCTGATGAGCGTGAGACAACAGATTTGCTATGTTATGTTCAATTTGATAATTACCCTCTCCAGACAAGCTTTAATTGAAACCTCTGGGCTTTCAGAAGAGTCATTAGACAAGATGCCACCACGCTGGGCACAGCCTGCAGCCACTTTTTCCTCAAGCCCCATCCTATATGGGGACTTGGGGGTCCAATCTTCTTCTGTTCCCGAGTGCTTCTAAAAGCAGCCCAGAGATCTTGTTGAAATGCAAAGGTCTGGGCACGGCCTGAGAACCAACTTTTCTCCCATCCAAGTGCCAACCAGGCCCGACCCTGCTTAGCTTCCGAGATCAGACCAGATCGGGCGCATTCAGGGTGGTACGGCCGTAGACAAGAACCCACATTTCTAACAAGATCCCCAGAGATGCTGGCCCAGTCAGTGGTTCACACAGAATCCAGCAATTCATGGCCCTTAACCCTATTTTTTTTGTTGTTGTTGTTTGCAAATGGAAAAATGGTCTCAAGAGGAATCCAATGACGTGCTGAGCACCATTCAGACATCCAAGCCAGGCCCAGCAGCTTGGATAACAAACCCTGGGGTGCTTGTCCTTTGGGGTGCTGACGATCTACGAAGACCGGGGTGACTAACAGGTGCCTCTCCTGCGCTTGGTCCACCAGGTGCAGAGCTTCCTGCGGGGCTGGCTCTGCCGGCGGAAGTGGAAGACCATCATCCAGGACTACATCCGGTCACCGCACGCCGACAGCATGCGCAAGAGGAACCAGGTGGTGTTCAGCATGCTGGAGGCCGAGGCCGAGTACGTGCAGCAGCTGCACATCCTGGTCAACAACTTCCTGCGCCCACTGCGCATGGCCGCCAGCTCCAAGAAGCCGCCCATCACGCACGATGACGTCAGCAGCATCTTCCTGAACAGGTGAGCGCCCCCCGAGGGTCAGCAAAGGTAAGACGGAAGAGGATTGGCCCCCGGAGGTTGACCTAAACTCTGACAGAAGCCCACGTCTGTGGTCTCACGAGGTGCAGCTCAGGCAGAAAGGGAGTGGCCCAAGACTAAGCGCTTTATTTAAAAAAAAAAAAAATTAAAAAAAGGAGGAGGGGAGGCTGGAGAGATTGCTCAGTGGTTAAGGTACTTGCTTGCAAGGTCTGACGGCCCTGGTTCAATTCCCCGGTACCCAGTAGAGCCAGGTGCACAAAGTGGCACATGTGTCTGTCTACAGGCCCTGGAGCACTCATTCTCTCCCTGTCTCTCTCTGCTTGGAAATAAGCAAAAATGCTTTTAAAAAACTTAAAAAAAAAAAAAAAAACGTGGTGGGCTGGAGGAATGGCTCAGTGATTAAGACACTTGCTTACAAATCCTAACGACTGGAGTTCGATTCCCCAGGACCCACGTAAAGCCAGATGCACAAAGTGGCGTGTGCATTTGGAGTTCTGTTGCAGTGGCTGGAGGCCCTGGTGCATCCATTCTCTCTCTGCTAGGCGTGGTGGCGCACGCCTTTAATCCCAGCCAGCACTTGGGAGGATCCCTGTGAGTTCAAGGCCAGTCTGAGACTACATAGTGAATTCCAGGTCAGCCTGGGCTAGAGTGAGACCCTACCTCAAAAAACAAAAAACAAACAAACAAACAAAAAAAAAAAGCTTGGAGATGTAGTTCAAATATAGAGTACTTGCCTGGCATGTAGGAAATCCTCAGTTCTATCCCCAGCACTACGCATGCACACACAGACACACACACAAATCAAATGTAAAAAGCTTACTCTTGCTAGTATTTTAGAGGTCTAAGGGTACAGCAACATTATTGGCTTCTGGGCCTCATCCTCACGTGGACACAGCATGTGAGAGAGAGGTGTCACATGGTGAACAAGAGAGTAAGGAGCATCCGGAAGAACTCGTGACAGCCCATCTCTCTTGGGCATTGACCCATTCCCATGAAACCCAACCCGGATGAAGCCAGCATTAACCCCTTCCTGAGGGCACCCATGACCAGTCACCTCCCACTAGGCTGCACCTTTCGTGGGCCCCACCACCTTTTGACACCATCACGTTGGGCTCCAAACTCCCACAGGAACAAACCGTAGACTAAATCCAGCTACAAAACAAAGTCAGATTAAAATGCGTTTCACACCATCCAGATTCCATCCCATGACCTGGAGGTCCGGTTCAGATTAGAGCTGTTCTGCTACTGATCCGTGCAACTCCTCACTCAATGAAAGCGACTCACTTCCCAGGTGGGAGATCTGGGCATTCATGTAGGGTTTGCAGCCTTTGAGAAACACAAGCTGACTGACAGCTCAGCTCGTCTTTATCAACCTTTTTCACAGAACTTTCCCAGGAAATGATTTTGAATGAGCTTTTTGGTGGGTGATAAAAATCATGCAAACTAGATAATAGCAACAAAAAATGAAAACAGGGAAATCGAGTGTTGTTTACAAATGGTTCTCATCAAAGAATTAAGGTGAATCACTATGTGCCACCAGCTGTTCATTCAGCTGCATTTGTATGTGTGTGTGTGTGTTTATGTATGGAAATGCACATGCCACGGGATGCATGTGGAGGTTCGAGGACAACCTTGGCGTGTTGGTCCTCTTGTATATTTGGTGTTTGGCTGCTAAATAGGCCAAAGCTTCCAGGTTTCTCCTAGCTCTGCCTGCCAATGCTCTAGGTGAGTTGGGATTACAGACATATCCACTTTGTATCTGGCTTTAAGTGGATGCTGGGGTATTACACTTAGATTGGCAGGCTTGCAAGCAAGCGCCTTGATACGCTGAACCATCTCCCCAGGCTCTCGGCTGCATTCTGTTGGAATGCTCAGTCATTTCACTATTCCCAACCCGCCTTTCATCCAGACACTCTGCATGGATACCCAGGACATTTTCTGTGCACCTACCTCTTTTGCCTTTTTCTGCCAGGTGCGGGGGGGAGGGGGGTGCATGGCAAGTTTGAGAAGCCTGCAGGACACTCTAGGGTGATAGGAGAGGCAGTAAGATGTGGGTCTTACTTAAGAGACCAAAAGTCACTGTGATGAAGCAGGGCTGACGTCACTGGTGAGAATGAGGCGTCAGAATGGAGGACAGGCAGGCGGAAGAAAACAGCTTCTGGCCTCATGAGACCTTTTAGAATCCAAATCACTGAGCCTGGGACGATTACTGTTGAGTGTACATGTGGAAGAGCTGAGCTGCAGTCACTGGTAGTACACTGGCCTAGCAGGTGTAAGGCTCTGGGTTCCATCCTCATAAAGTATTGAATACATGCCGTGTGTGTGTGTGTGTGTGTGTGTGTGTGTGTGTGTGTGCACATGCGCACACGAGCCCCACAGTGCACTTGTGGAGGTCTGAGGAAACCTCAAGGTGTCTGTCCTCTCCTTCCTTCTCTTTTTTTTAAAACATTTTTAAAATTTTTATTTATTTATTTGAGAGCGACAGACAGAGAAAGAGGCAAGAGAGAGAGAGAATGGGTGCACCAGGGCCTCCAGCCACGCCACTGCAAACGAACTCCAAATGTGTGCGCCCCCTTGTGCATTCTGGCTTATGTGGGTCCTGGGGAATTGAGCCTCGAACTGGGGTCCTTAGGCTTCACAGGCAAGCGCTTAGCCGCTAAGCCATCTCTCCAGCCCACCTTCCTCCTTCTTTTGAGACAAGGGCTCTGCAGCCTAACTGTCCCACAAGCTTCTAGATTCTCCTGACTCTGCTTCCCATTGCCATAGGTGCGTGAGGATCACAGAAATGTGCACACTTTGCATCGGGCTTTCTGTGGGTGCTGGGGAGGCTCAAACTCAGGTTGGCAGGCTTACAAGAACACACTTTTAAAAAATTTAAATTATATATGATATATATATGTGTATATATATGTGTGTGTGTGTGTGTGTATATATATATATTCTATTTTTATTTATTTATTTGAGAGAAAAGGAGGCAGAGAAAAGAGTGCACCAGGACCTCCAACCACTGCAAACAAACTTCCAGACACATGAACCACCTTGTGCATCTAGCTTACATGGATACTGGAGAATGGAACCTGGGTCCTTTGGCTTTGCAAGCAAACACCTTAACTCTAAGCCATCTGTCCAGCCCAAGAAAGCATTTTTAACCTCTGAGTCATCTCCCTAGCCCCAAATCCATTTCTCGAACATGAAATAAATGTTTTTGTGCACTTACTAAGCAAGGAAAATGAATTTTCTCTTTATCTGAAGTCCTAACAGATTACTCTCAGAAAGTCCCCGTTAGATCTTTATAGACTCAGTGACCTGGAATTTGCTGGGGGAAAAAAAAGAAATGTCAAGAAATGTGTTCCTTCCTGGACAGCTCAGCTGGGTTGGCAGATTCCCAAACATAAGCCCTTCTGTCCAGGTGCAGCGCAGAGATCTGCATTTCTAACAAGCTGGCAGACACTGGGGATGTTGTGGGGGCCCCACTACAAGGAAACTGAGGTCTGAGATGAGTGAGGGGCCACCGTGTGAAAGAGGGGAGCCCTTGCTGGAGAAGCTCTTCGGAAAGCTCCATGCTCTTTGTACTTTTCTGGTATATTAAGCTGTTATTACAAACTGTCAGTAACTGACTACCATTATCACTAAAAGATAATGTGTTTTCTTTCCACGATTTTGTTACGGTACCATGCTTGACCTCGGTTAGAATTCTGTGAACCTGAAATCTCTGGATGACTGAGTGTGTGAGCTATAGGCTAGGCATGCTGATGCCTGCCCGTAATCTCGCCATTTAAGGCTGAGATGGGATCTTGAGCTCAAGGCTAGCTGGACTACATCATAGTGAGATTCTGTATGTGTGAAGGGGGTCAGAGAAAGAGAAAAAGGTTGATTATATAAAGCATTTTGTTGTTGTTGTTGTTGTTGTTGTTGTTCAAGGTAGGGTCTCACTGTAGCCAGGGATGACCTGGAATTCACTATGTAGTCTTGGGCTGGCCTCGAGCCCATAGTGATCCTCCTACCTCAGCCTCCAGAATGCTGGGATTAAAGGCATGAGCCACCACGCACGACACATAAAGCATTTAACACAGAGACCAAGTACTCATAACACTGCCTGTGAGAAATAAACTTGAAATCTAACATGCTGGGAACTTTCCAGTTATAAAGCCAGTATTACTCCCGTATGAAAACCAGGCCAAAAGACCATCAGGAGAGAAATACAGACTAGTATCTCTCATGAAAATAGATGTAAAATATTATCAAATCAAATAGAACAATGTATAAAGAGGGTAACACATCTGGACTAAACAGGATTTATTTTTTTGTTTATTTTTTATTTATTTGAAAGTGACAGAGAAAGAGGTAGATAGAGAGAAAATGGGCAAGCCAGGGCCTCCAGCCACTGAGAACGTACTCCAGATGCATGTGCCACCTTGTGCATCTGGCTAATGTAGGTCCTGGGGAATCGAGCCTCGAACTGGGGTCCTTAGGCTTCACAGGCAAGTGCTTGACAACTAAGCCATCTCTCCAGCCCTAAACAGGATTTATTTAGGGAATACAAGGCAGGTTCAGCATCGAAAATTAACCACTGTTATGTACTGTATTCTAAGCGGTCCCTCAGTAACCACAAAGTACTGGTTCTAGAACCCTTCAGAGAGCAAAATCTGCCCCGTATGTAAAATGTAAAAGTCACTAGAATTTGCATATAGCCTACACGCATCCTCCCAAAGAATTTAAATCAGCTCCAGATGACTTGCAATACCTAATACCGTGGGAATGTATTGAGCTGTTATCACAAGCTGTCAGCTTTGCAGCTGGGCATAGTTGTTGGTGGCGGAAGTGGAGGAATGTCTCAGTGGTAAAGTGCTTGCCGAGTGAGCATGCGTACTTGAGTTCAGATCCCCAGAGCCTGTGTGAAAGGCGGACGCTGTAGCGGGTGCTTTCATGTAAGAAACGAGGTGGAGACTGGAGAATACACCAGAAGCTCACAGACCCTGACTGAACAACATAGAAGGCAAGACTAACAGCTAAAAGCTGTCCTCTGACCTCCACAAGTGTGTCCTGACATGTACGTGCCTGCAGACACACATGCACACACTCACACCAAAAAAGAATCTTTACATATTCGGTACAGATATAGATTCTTAGAGCATTTTCTATTAAGTAGAAAGACTCATGATCCTATCAGCGCATGCAAGTTCAATGTGGTGGCGTCTCCCCACTCGCCCCTTCTCAACCAAGAACAAATGCCTATGTGACAGTCACCTTTCTGGGCAGGTGGCCACACTGGGACAGTCTTGAGCTTGATGCTTCTTGTGTATATAGAGAACAGCGGGAGTGATTTCCCACACCTCGGGACACCCCACCCAACACTCTGCGAGATGGAACATTGTGGGCACTTCCATGCCAGGGTAGTGCTGTGTGGGACCTGCTTGTGCCAGGCTCCCTGCCAGCGCTTAGCCCATGTGCTGCCTGATCCTCAGAGCTGGCCCAGGACTCAGGGAGATGCTGGGGGTTGCTTAGAGACACGCAGCCAGAGCATGGGCTGGGATTTCACCTAAGCCTTTGTGAGAAGGCTTCCTGGACACCTTATGAAATCGTAAGCCAGGCTCCTCTCCTGACCCCCTTCTGATGAGTGTAGGTCACACCACAAGTCTCTAGATGTCTGTCCTCTCTATTAAAGAACCCTCCCCGTGTGTAAGCCCCGCCCCCTCCTGCCATAAGCGCTTTAGAGATGTGCTCCAGAGCCTGCACCTATCTATCTAACATCCTCGCCAAGCAGTGGAAGTCTGGGTAACATGAACCAGCCCAGGCCACTGCTGACCTACCAGAAAGTACAGTTCTGCCCAACTTGCTCGCTTTGGGGTGGAAATGGGCAGCCATATTCGAAGCCTGGTGCCAATTGGGTGATTTAATTCACTAGAGCTCATTAAAAGCATCCAGGGGAAGAGGTCAGCCTCTCTGCAGGCTGGCAGCATTATGGAGGGTGTTAATTGACTGCTGCTCGTACTGAGAAAAGATCCTTGAACTAAACGTCTGCAGCGGGCTCGGAGAGGCCAAGACAGTCCACTTAACAGATGCAAGCTGGTTCCCATTGATAAAAACTATGCCCAGTGCTGAGTGCTGAGAACCACTGGTGGGGTCCTGTTATAAGAGCTGCTCCTTCCTGCCCAGTGTCAGGACATCTACACTCTGTTCCAAGTTGAGGAAGAGACCCCCCCCCCACCTCGATGAAATGCACAGATAAGCAATAAGAGGAGGACATCAGACATTCTTCTCTGACCTCATGCATACACGTGAGGCACATGCATCTGTGCACAGATGCCCCCCACACACATGCATACACACATCCCACACACCACATCACACACACATACACACATGTGCATATGCACATCACACACACACATTAAAGAAATCATTATGAAAGCCACTATTTAGACCCCAAAATAAAAATAAAATACTTTAGACTCTGTGGGCTTTGCAGTCCCTATGGCAACTAAGCAGTAATAGATGAGCCATAAACACACGGCCGTGGCATTATTCCAATAAAATTTTATGAATACACGTGAAAATGTGATTTTCATATAATTTCCACACATCACAAAATATTCTTTTGAGTGTTTTCTAACCATTTCGAATGTAAAACTCAGCTAGGTGTGGTGGCACACGCCTATGATGCATCGAAAGCAAAAGCAGGAGGATTGAGCCAGGCGTGGTGGCGCATGTCTTTAATCCCAGCACTCAGGAGGCAGAGGTAGGAGGATCGCCGTGAGTTCAAGACCACCCTGAGACTACATAGTGAATTCCAGGTCAGCCTGAGCTAGAGCATGACCATACCTCAAAAAAAAAAAAAAAAAAAAAAAAAAAAAAAAAAAAACAAGTCACATGGATTGAGAGTACAAGGCCAGCTTAAGCTATATATTGAGTTCTACATAGTGAGAACTATCTATTTCAAAACAACAAAAATGTAAAAAGGGGCTGGAGAGATGGCTTAGCGGTTAAGCGCTTGCCTGTGAAGCCTAAGAACCCCGGTTCGAGGCTCGGTTCCCCAGGTCCCACGTTAGCCAGATGCACAAGGGGGCGCACGCGTCTGGAGTTCGTTTGCAGAGGCTGGAAGCCCTGGTGCGCCCATTCTCTCTCTCTCCCTCTATCTGTCTTTCTCTCTGTGTCTGTCGCTCTCAAATAAATAAATAAATAATTTTTTAAAAAAAATGTAAAAAGTCAGTCATGGTGGCGCATGCCTTTAACCCCAGCACTCGGGAGGCAGAAGCACAAGGATCACTGTGAGTTCAAGGCCACCCTGAGACTACATAGTGAATTCCAGGTCAGCCTGGGCTAGTGTGAAACCCTCCCTCAAACCCCCACCCCCGCAAGAAAAGAAAAAATCATTCTAAGCCTGGCATGGGGGGGGGGCACACCTTTAATCCCAGTACTTGGGAGGCTGACATCGAAGGAGCACCATGGGTTCAAGGCCAGCCTGCAGTACAGGGTGAGTTCCAGGTCAGTCTGGGCTAGAGTGAGATCCTGATTCAAACAAACAAAAAAAAAAAAGAATTCTAAGCTCACCGGCCAGATAAGACAGAAGAGATGCTACATTTGGCCCGTGAGTCACTGGAGTCACTGTTCACCAACATCTGGCAGAGTGGCACCCCACTGCCTGATTCTGTCTTTATCATTGCAAGAATGAGATGCAGCAGGTCAGTATCAGCTCCAGCACCTGGCCATGAGTTGGCAGAGGTCTGCAGGTTTTCATAGCTTTCCGCCTTACAGGGTCATATGCGTTTAAGAGAGCTGCACAATACATTCTCCTTAGAGAGGCACAATAAAAACCATCACTTTAAATGAATCAATCATTCCTACTTAAACTGACATGGAACTGAAGAAAATGGAAAGATTTCCCATTCTTCTTACCAAAATTGGATTTTTTTTAAAAAAAAAAAGCATATTTGCATGCATTGAGGTGATCCCGTGGTTTCTGTCCTTGAGTCTATGAGATGTGTTATGTTTATTGGTTTCCATGTGTTGAACCATCCCTGTATCCTTGGAATAAGTCCTACTTGACCAAGGTGGATGATATTTTTTAAGTGCTCTTGAATTAGATTTGCAAGTATTTTATTGAGAACTTGGTATCTATGTTTATCAGGGACATTGGTCTATAGTTTTTACAGTTTTCTTTTTTTGTTGGGTCTGTCTGGTTTTCCTATTAGTGCAATATATGCAGCCCCTCCCCCCCTCCTTCCCTCCTTTGCTCCCTCTTCCCTTCCTCAGAATTTTGTAAACCACTCACTAATTTGAATTGGGCAGTTGGCTCATACGACAAAAAGGGAAATCACATTTATATTCCTTATTCTTTTTTGTTTTGTTTTGTTTTTGGTTTTTCAAAGTAGGGTCTCACTCTAGCCCAGGCTGACCTGGAATTCACTATGTAGTCTCAGGGTGGCCTTGAATTCACCATGATCCTCCTACCTCTGTCTCCTGAGTGCTGGGATTAAAGGCATGTGCCACCACACCCAGCTATATCCCTTATTCTTATCTTAAACCAAAACAAGTTCCAATTAACTATTTCCATGTAAAATTAAAGAGTTAAATAAAATTCAGGTAATGTGAGTGTGGCATAGGACTTGAAAAGGGCCTAGTGCCTAACGCAGAGACAAAGAGAAAATTGAGCACTTCTCAAGACAAAATGGAAAACCTTCACACCACCGCCCATCACAAACCCACGGGCAAACAGTGAGGCAAGCGTGTCGTAAGCCACTAGCCAAGCATGCACTTGAGAGAGCCGTTTAAAGTTCCTGAGAGAAAATAGTCAATGGGCATAATGAGGCAACTTCCAAGAGAAGAAATACAAATTGTGGATACAGGAGAAAAGCTCACCCAACCCACTGAGAGTGATTTTTTTTAAACTGAAGTTTATTTATTTGCTTGGCAGGGGCGAGTAGGTGGATGGATAGGTGAGTGTGGATGCTCCAGGGTCTATTACCATTGCAAATGCATGCCTGTCCAGTTTTATGTGGGTGGCTGGGGAATTGAACCTCAGGCCAGCAGATTTTGCAAGCAAGCACCTATAACAACTAAGCGATCTACCCAGACCCCAGTTTTTTGTTGTTGTTGTTTATTTTTATTTCTTTGGCAGCAACAGACAGAGAAAGAGGCAGAGAGAGAGAGAGAATGGGTGCACCAGGGCTTCCAGCCACTGTAAACGAACTCCAGATGTGTGCACCCCCTTGTGCATCTGGCGAACGTGGGTCCTGGGGAATCAGGCCTCGAACCAGGGTCCTTAGGCTTCACAGGCAAGCGCTTAACCACTAAGCCATCTCTCCAGCCTCAGACTCCAGTTTTTTTAAAGCAAGTCAAGTCAAGATGAGCTCAATGGCTGATGATTGGGTGGGAAACAGTGGTGATTTCTAAGTCGTGATATTACAGGTGAACTTCTCAGAGTTCACACTTTGAAAACAGAGTCTTCGTCCACATCAAGCAGACTTTATTTCACAGCACTGCAAATGTGGCATTTTTAACAAAGACAGGGTTTTGACAGACTTGCATGGAGAAAAATTACGAGAAATTCATCTCCCTTTGTGTCTTTGTGTCACATTTGGGTAATTTTTGCAGTGTTTCCAACTTTGTTATATTGTGCTGACGTGTTTGTTACATTATGACCAGTGATCTTTGGCATGACTGTAATTGTTTGAGGTGCCATGAATTGTATCCATAACATATGGTTCACTTGGTGTGAACTGTCGTGTGTGTTCACACTGTTCCACCGACTGGCCATTAGTGTCCTGTCTCTCTCCCTCTCCTCCAGCCTCCCTAACCTTTGAGATATACCAATATAAAACTGAAACAAGGGCTGGAGAAATGGCTTAGCCCTTGGGCAGTTGCCTGTGAAGTCTAAGGACCCCAATTTGAGGCTTGATTCCCCAGGACCCACGTTAGCCAGATGCACAAGGGGGCGCACGCGTCTGGAGTTCGTTTGCAGTGGCTGGAAGCCCTGGCGCGCCCATTCTCTCTATATATATCTGTCTTTCTCTGTCTGTCGCTTTCACATAAATAAATAAAAATAAACAAAAATATTGGAAAAATAACTCTACAATGGCCCATAAGTGTACCACAGAAGGCAGAGTTCTAGGATCCCTTTTTTTGTTTGGGATTTGTTGTTGTTGTTTGTTTGTTTGTTTGTTTGTTTGTTTGTTTGAGATAGGGTCTCACCCCTGCCCAGGCTGACCTAGAATCTTCACTCTGTGGTCTCAGGCTGGCCTTGAACTCACAGTGACCCACCTGCCTCTGCCCCCCGAGTGTGCCGCCACACCAGCCTGTCACCCCATTTTCAAAGATCAGTGAGGAAGGTGTATTAACCACTGAAGAGCCTGAAAGCGTCTTGCCCCAAACAGGAAGCCAGCTTGTAAATGTAGAATAAACATTCTTTTTTGTTGTTTGTTGTTGTTGGTTTTGCGAGGTAGGGTCTCACTGTAGGCTGACCTGGAGTTCACTACGTAGTCTCAGGGTGGCCTGGAACTCATGGCAATCCTCCTACCTCTGCCTCCTGAGTGCTGGGATTAAAGGCGTGCGCCACCACACCTGGCTTACTTTCTTCTTTTTATGAAAGAGAGAGAGTTGGCGCACCAGGGCCTCCAGCCACTGCAGTCAAACTCCAGATGCTTGCACTACCTTGTACGTCTGGCTTACATGGGTCCTGGGGAATCAAACCTGGGTCCTTAGGCTTTGCAGGCAAGCGCCTTCACCGCTAAGCCCTCTCTCCAGCGCAGGAAACCTTCTTGAAGGAAATTAAAAGCACTGGTCCTGAGAACACACCAGTGGTGAGGAAGCCCACGGCATACTGCTGATGCAGTGACAGTTTGAGAGGTGTAGACAGACAAACTGGCCACGAGGGAACCCAGAGAAGGCTGTAACTCTCTCCAGTCCCACGAAAGCTAAGAGGTGAGGAAGATGGCAGCAGTTGGCTCACAGGCTTAAGGAAAGGAGTCACTCCTCTAACCTAAGTGCAAGGGGACACAGCAAGGGGTGGGCAAAGGCTGCAGCAAAGGGCTCCGAAGATCTAGCTGAGAGACTGAGTCTCGTGAAGACCACAGAGCCTTATGGAGGGGGAGATGCCGTCAAGGACCCTCATGGCTACTGAGAAGTCTATGCTTGGCCTCAGAGCTTCACAGGCTGGCTCTCTTGTTGGTGGGAAATGCAGGTGAAGACTCCAAATTGAAACCAGTGCTAAAGTTCATATGACCCTGGGGCCTTGAGCTTTATACTAAATCTCCTCGGCTTGTGCTCTGTGAGTAGAGCCACAAACCCTGCCTGTTTATTACATGGGCGTCCACTGTTGAGACCTCATGCTCAGGATCCTTTCAAAATGGCACTGGTGACTGGCAATACGCCTCATCTCCCGAGACCTCCGATGGACATGTCCAGCGGAGTGAATGTTGTTTTGGGTCTAATACCACGACTTCCATTCTACAGCCCACTCATTAAGGAGGAATTTCAACTTTCAGATCTTATTGTTTAAAAAATACATTTCAGGCTGGAGAGATGGCTTAGCAATTAAGGCGCTTGCCTGCGAAGCCTGAGGACCCAGGTTTGATGCTTCAGATCCCACGTAAGCCAGACACACAAAGGTGAAGCAAGCGCAAGGTCACACATGCCCACTAGGTGGTGCAAGTGTCTGCCAATTCACTCTCTTAAAAAATACATACACACACACACACACACACACACACACATATATATGGATGGATGGATGGATGGTAAGACAGTCTCAGAGAGTGCTCTGATTGACCTGGGCAATATAAATTCAAGATCCTGCTGGAAAGCAATCACCATTCTAGATGCAAGAAAAAAACAAATTGGTGGGGCTGGGAAAAGGGCTCAGTGGTTAAATGTGCTTACTTGCAAAGTCTTCTGGCCTAGGTTGGATTCCCTAGCAGCCACATAAAGCCAGATGATGCGCAAAGTAGCATCTGTGTCTTACTGTTTGCAGTGGTAGAAGGCCCTTGTGTACCCATTCTCCCTCTCACTCTCTCTCTCTCTCTCTCTCTCTCTCTCTCTCACACACACACACACACACAGAAATAATTTTTTTTTAATTTCATCCAGTACTGGAGAAATGGCTTAGCAGTTAAGGCACTTGCCTATGAAGCCTAAGGACAAAGGTTCAATTCCCCAGTGACCACATAAGCCAGATGCACATGGTGGCACATGCGTCTGGAATTCATTTGCAGTGACTAGAGGCCTTGGCATGCCCATTCTCTCCCTCCCTCTCTCACACACACATACCCAATAAAAAGAATAAAACATGAAAACAATAAGAACAAGTTTATTCATGGGCTGGAGAGATGGCTGAGCAGTTAAGGTGCTTGCCTGAGAAGCCTAAGGATCCAGGTCCGATTCTCCAGGTCCCACGTAAGCCAGATACTCAAGGTGGTACATGCATCTGGAGTTCATTTGCAATGGATGGAGGCCCTGACACACCCATTCATATTCTCTCTCTCTCCCTCTCTCTCTCTCTCTCTCTCTCTCTCTCCCTCCTCTCTCTCTCTCTCTCTCTCTCTCTCTCTTTCTCTCCCTCTAGTAAAATAAGGGCTGGAGAGATGGTTTAGCGGTTAAGGCATTTGCCTGCAAAGCCAAAACACCCCAATTCAATTCCCCAGGACCCATGTAACACAGACGCACAAGGGGGCACATGCATCTGGAGTTGGTTTGCAGTGGCTGGAGGCCCTGACATGCCATTCTGTCTTTCTCTCCTTCTCTCTCACTCTCAAATAAAAAAACTTACTTAAATAATTTTAAGATAAGTAAAATAAAAATAAAAATAAATAAATAAATAAAAGCTCATTCACTGAAGGCCCAGGTGGACCTTGGCATCTTTTGGCAAGGAAAGAGTTTACAGTCAGGATGTGAACACGTTTAAGACACCATACTATTGCACACTTAATCCACTACAATATAATGTAAATATCCTTCTTTTAAAATATTTTATGTATTTACTTGAGGAAGAGAAAGAGGTAAATAGAGAGAGAGAGACTCTCTAGAGGATAGGTATGTCAGGGCCTCTAGCCATGCAAAGGAATTCCAGATACTCCCTGCAATTGATCTCCTGGTACTTAGGGGTCTTCTCCTGTGGAAAACCAAAGGTCTTAAAGTTGGCACGTGTGTGTCCTCTCAACAGACTGGCTTGGAGGCCAGCAGACCAGAGAGAAACCAGCCCTGCCTGGTCATCACTGAGCTGCCGCACCCAGGGGGTTAGTTTCTTCCAGGCTTTGACAATGGCCGACAAGTCACCATACTAACAAGACCCTCACTGAGAAAGTTTTCTCTACTTAGGTGTTTTTTAGGTTTTGCTGGACTTGGCTTTTTATATAAGTTTTCTTTTCCTTCTATATCCCCATGGAATATACTAGTTGCCAGCTTTGGCCTGAAGATGTTGTTTTGGCTTTCTATCCCCCCACCCCCCCGCTCTCTCCCTCTCTCTCTCTCTCTCTCTCTCTCTCTCTCTCTCTCTCTCTCTCTCCCATCTGTATCTCTTTTTCCCTCCCTCCCTTCCTCCTGCCATCTTTCTCTCTCTTTCCCTTCTCCCCACCATGGGAAACACCCGTGTTACAGAGCACAGAGGAAGGAGGAAAGGAACAGATGGAAGGACCTAGAGAAAGGGCCAAAGAAAGATGAGACCATTCCAGAAAGGGAAAAAGACAGGCGTAGGGGCCCAGGGCTGCCTTTGATGTCCAGGGGCCCCTCTTTATCTCTCAGATTCTCAGCTTCCTTATCCATAAGTGGGGGTGTGCTTCAAGGACCCCCAACATGTTGGGGAAACCTCCAGATCTAGTGGGAGTTAAGCAGGCAGCCCTGAACAGAGATCAGATGAGTGTCCTCAGGTGGCAACAGCCACTGTCCCCTAGCTTCAGCTTGTCCTGGGACACGGGCCTTGGCTTGTTCTCTGGGGCTCGCTGGGAAGGGAGGGAGGGAGGGAGAACCATGATCAATTTAACAGCTGAGGAGCATCCAGTGGGCCATTTCCCAGCTGGGCTAGGCTGCCAATGACACGTTCCCAGGGTGTGCTACGCGGTAGCAAAGCAGGATTCTGGCAAGCCCGGAATTCTGGGTGTTTTGACCATGTGACTGAAATCCCGGGGACAGTGTGGAACGAGCCTCTACTTGGCACCCAGTATGCCCCCGACACCTGCACTGCCCCAACACTTGCACTTTTCTCATACATCCTTCCTGGTTGACACAGAGGAACCTGGGCTTCAGAGATGCTAGAGATCTGGCTCAAGGACGCAGCCTAAGTTAGATCTGAACTTCAGTGTGTGTCGATCCCAAGCCCGTTCTTCTCACATCAACAGTGACTTTAGTCTGTGTTCCCCAGATATCTCAGGAAGCCCCGCAGGTATGGGTTTGGGGGAGCACAGCAGGCCAACGCAGCTCCCCCTTCCCTCACTTCATGGGCTCCCAACCCACATGCAAACAAGCGCTTGTCGTTCGACCGCCCCCGTCTTGGGGTGCTTAATAATGTGACCCTTTGCACGGGGCCCTGCCAGGCTCACAAGGGCCCTCGATGCAGCAGCGGAAAGCCTCCGGCCGCAGCCTCCCCTCTGCTTCTTCCCTTCCAGCGAGACCATCATGTTCCTGCATCAGATTTTTTACCAAGGCCTGAAGGCACGCATCTCCAGCTGGCCCACGCTAGTCCTGGGTGAGTAGCCATTCCCACAGGGTGCCCCGCCACTTCCCTCCCCAGTCGCCACTTGGGAGCAGTCCTGTCCCTCCAGAGCATCTGTGTGCGGCCCCCGCAGAGCCCCTCAGAGGGGCAGCTGCGAAAGACGAGTCGTCAACAGTCATGTTTGTAAAAGAGAAAAAGAGACACTTACAGGTTTTTTATTATTATTATTATTCACTTTTCCTTCCAGAAAAGAATGCATATACAGGCCTACTTGGAAACATCTAAAACTCCAGAAAAGTAGCAAACACTTAAATTGTCACCTGCCCCCAAAGGCAACCACGCCAGCTGCCTCTCAGAGTTCTTTTCCGTGTTTCCCTTGTGGAGGTTCAAGGGTTTCTGTCTTTTCCCATTCTCTACAACCGAAACACATTGAGTTTGTCGGTCTTACTGTGACGACATCATAGCAGGGCGTTTCATCCTACGTAGCATGACACTGCAACATTACCCCATTACATCGTAGCTTCGCAGACTTCTAGAAGAACCAATGTCTCATGCCAAGTTTTTTGATACCAGGGTGATGCTCCAGTGCCCTAAAATGTGACTGTCATCCCAGCAGCCAGCTCTCGTCCATCCGCGGCTCTGAGCGTCACTCCAAATCCTTGTCCTCAGAAATGATCACTCGTTATACAAAGCTGTTTCCGTGTTGCGGGGGGGGGGGGTGTCTTTCCTTTGGGATTGGCTTCCCAAAGTAAATACAGGGCTGGAGAGATGACTCAATGGTTAAGGTGCTTGCCTGCCAAGCCTAAGGACCAGGGTTCAATTCCCCATTACCCATGTAAGCCAGATGCACAAGGTGACGCATGTGTCTGGAATTTGTTTATAGTGGCTAGAGGCCCTGGTGTGTCCATTCTCTCTCTCTCCTTCTTTCTCTTTCTCATAAATAAATCATTTTTTAAAAAGGAAATATGAGAGTGAAATAGTACCTCAGGAGGAAAAAAAAAAAAAAAAGGAAATACAACCAAGGCCTAAAAGGTGCCAGAGGCCCTGGCTTCATTGCACTCCAGAAGGCTCAGTGGAGGGCTGGAGAGATGGCTTAGCAGTTAAAGCAGTTGCCTGTGAAGCCTAAAGACCCAGGTTTGATTCCCCAGGACCCACGCAAGCCAGATGCACAAGGTGGTGCACGGGTCAGGAGTTCGTTTGCAGTGGCTGGAGTCCCTGATGCACCCCTTCTCTTTCTCTCTACATGCCCTTCTCCCTCTCTCTCTCTCTCTCTCTCTCAAATAAACAAATAAAATATTTTTTTTTAATTCGCACAAGAACAGAAGGCTCAGCAGCAGCCCGCGTCACCCCCACACCTGTGCCAGGCCTGAGGCTTTTGTGTCCTGGCCACTCTCTTCGGTTGGCTGCGTGGGAGGGGCCAGGCAGAGCGAGGCCACGGGAGAAACACTCCTTTTGCGTTTCTCACGGCAGAGACCGTGCTTCATGCCACTTCCTTCAGCTGCAGATGGTTCATGGCAAGGGACTCGGCTGGAAACCATGACCACCAGCCCTCCTGTTACTGGGGAATTGAGCCCCTGGGGCCTGACGGGGACACGGGCCCTGCCCCACCGCCTGTACGCCATCTCCCCTCTGAGCATCCCAAGTCACTGGTGCCACTGGACCTCTAACTCAGAGGTGGCCTCATTGCTGGGCCCATGGTAGAACACGGGGTTACCAGAGTCACCGAGGAGGGCTGCCTCTCTCTGAGCCTGGCCCAGGTCTCTCCGGGTGGACTGGGAGGCCAAGGGCTTGGGGGCGTCTGGTCCCGGCGTGCCCTGGCCCACTGATGCCACCCACCCTGCAGCCGACCTGTTCGACATCCTGCTGCCCATGCTCAACATCTACCAGGAGTTCGTCCGCAACCACCAGTACAGCCTGCAGATCCTGGCGCACTGCAAGCAGAACCGCGACTTCGACAAGCTGCTGAAGCATTACGAAGCCAAGCCCGACTGCGAGGAGCGGACCCTGGAGACCTTCCTCACCTACCCCATGTTCCAGGTGACCGCAGCGACCTGCCAGGGGGCGGGCGGGGGCGGGGCGGGCCACACTGGGTGCGCAGCCTGGAGGAAACTGCCCTTAGCTCACATCGGCTACCCTGGCGCGCAGAGGGCGAGTGCGTCGCCCACGTGCCTGTCCGTTCCAGCCATGGGTGACGCGAGGGACGGCTCCTCTTCCTTCCCGCCCCCCGCCCCCCCACCCCCCCCCCCCCGCCGCAGCAGAACCCCAGACCGTAGGAGAGCCCTCACTCAGGTCCGGGGTTAGCTGAGGTCAGAAATGCAGCCTGCTTCCCTCCTCGGCCTGCTGGAGAAATGAGCCAGGCTCAAGGGACCGCTCTTGCCTCTCTGTCTCACCTTCTGTCCCATTCCCTTGTTGCGCTGCTTCTCTCATGCTGCCATACCTGCCCTGTCCTCCCCCCATCCCCCCTTGCTCCCTGCCCACCTGTCTTTTTACCCTCTGCCACCGCCTCTCGGGCTCTGCCCCTCCCTGTCCCCTGCTGCCCGCAGATTCCCAGGTACATCCTGACGCTCCACGAGCTGCTGGCCCACACGCCCCACGAGCACGTGGAGCGCAACAGCCTGGACTATGCCAAGTCCAAGCTGGAGGAGCTGTCCAGGTGAGTGACCTCCCTCGGCGCCGCCACAGGTCACGCAGAGCCGGGTGGGGACTTCCTCGGGTTGGGATGTGAGGAAAGACGGTGTCTCACCTCAAACGTGGGCGTCCTTTGTGGCTTACAGCAAAGTCCAGGTGGGATGGCATGGGTGGCACAATGGCCCTGGCACAGATGGAACCTAAAGAAGAGCCCTGAGCTCTCAAGTGGATGCATCACCCAGGAGAGGGAGCTGCCCAGAGACTCCCAGGGCCCAATTCCTCTCTTTTCCAATGTCAGTGCGTTAGAAGCTGTGGTTGAGCTGGGCACGGTGGCACACACCTATGATTGGGAGGTGGAGGCAGCAGCATCAGCTGCATAGCAAGTATCCTGGGAACCCACCAAGGCGAACACCTTTTCCCACCAACACCCATTCTTTAAGAAGCTAAATGTCGCCATCTTCTGGAGAATAGGAGTATTGCAGCAATCGGAATGGACAGAGTTGTTTAGTTCTCCGGGAAGGTTGAGAGTATGGAAGGCTGGAGCCAACCAAATTGCCAGGAGCTCAAAAAATAAGGCCACTCCAGGGTCCAAACCACATTAAATAGACAGTCACATAAAGATATGATGGAAGTCAGGGAGTTGAAATGTAGACCACTTGCTCAGCATGAGCCAAGACCGGAACTTGAGCCAGTAAGGAGATGGGAGATGAACTTTGTCCTATGGATGAGAACAGGAACAGTATGCTAAGACAAAGGTAGTGAACAAAGGATGTCCTGGACTACCATCTCCCTCCTGGGCCGGCTGTCTATCCAGTATGGCTCAAGCCTTGCAATCTGACTGGCCTGCTTCCAAGCTACTAATTTCTTTTTTTTTATTAATTTTTTAAATTTTTATTAGCATTTTCCATGATTATAAAAAATCCCGTGTTAATTCCCTCCCTCCCCTCCCCCACTTTCTCCTTTGAAATTCCATTCTCCATCATATTACCTCCCCATAACAATCATTGTACTTACATATATACAATATCAACCTATTAAGTACCCTCCTCCCTTCCTTTCTCTTCCCTTTATGTCTCCTTTTTAACTTACTGACCTCTGCTACTAAGTATTTTCATTCTCACGCATAAGCCCAGTCACCTGTAGCCAAGCTACTAATTTCCAAGAGGGTTCCAAAATCCAAGAGGTTTTTCCAAAACAAGTACCTGGCTCCCTGACCTGTCTAAAGGATAAAAGCAGGCAGTGCCTGTGACATGCAGACACTCAAGAGATGCATGCTGCCTTCCCCTTCTGAGCCACAGGGCGCCGTGAGGGTCTGGGGTGCCGGCCTTCTCTTAGGTCCAGTCGGAGGCACTGGGAGGCAGGGGCAGCGTATCTCTGAGGGTGGGACTTCTGTTCCCTCAGGATCATGCATGACGAAGTGAGCGAGACAGAAAACATCCGGAAAAACCTGGCCATCGAGCGCATGATCATCGAGGGCTGCGAGATCCTTCTAGACACCAGCCAGACCTTCGTTCGCCAAGGTAGGGCCTCCTCCGGGCTGCACCCCCACAGGAGGAGCCCACGTGGAGGAACACGCCATTGGGGAGTGGTCCCAGCTGCTGGCTTGGAGGCAACGGCTCTATGCAGAAGTGGGGTCCACACATATAAATGTAGATGGTATTGATTTCACAGTTCCCCGCACTCCAGATGTAAACATGATTCTACCCAGATGGCCCTGGGCTTCCTATGGTAAACACTGACAGATCCTTTAGAGAAGAAAGTAGGATGTGGAGGATGAGGACAGATACCGCTAGGCCTTGGGAATCTCATGACTTGGGGTGTTCCAGGGGAGGTGGGAGGGAAGAGCCCAGGCTCTTCTGTTTCTCACAAAAGCAGGTCTTTCCAGCTCCAGAGGGGAAGCGGGTCTGAGAGGTAGGCCCTGTTGAGCTCATAGTACCTTAAGCTTTCACATCAATCTGAGAGACATCGAAGTTGGGATGCATTTGAAGGTCATCTCGCTGGGTTTGCATGCTCTGTGGGAAACAGCTGCAGCCTTTGTACCCTAGAGGGACCATTGCCTCCAAATGGACCCCCAGCATCCCATTTCCTCAGCCCCCAGTTCTCTGACTAGCGAAAACCATGCCAGAGACACCACTGTCCTATGCAGCTGCTTTTGGCCCCTGTCACTCTTGGAGAGGGCCTGATATCTTTGGAATGTCCTACTCAGTCCCTGTGTGTGACCCCCTAAGCCCCTTCCCAGGCTCACCTGTGACGCAATGCACCCAGAGCCACCCCCATCTCCTGGTTCTCTCCTGAGCTGCACAAGGGGCGCTCGCTCTCTGCAGAAGCATTCGCATGTAGAATCTTTGAAGGAAACCCCAAACGAGCTTGGCTTAGAAGCAGGGTCAGAAATGTGGCCCCTCCCATGGTGGGCAGTGCCCTCACAGCCAAGAACGTATCCCATCACCCCGGCCAGAGCACTTCTTCCCCTGCACAGGGGGAGGGCCTGCAAACCCCGCCAAAACTTGACAGCCACTCAGTCAACAGGTCCGTGCCCCGGCCTTCGGATCCCCAGAAAATAGAGCCAGCTCCACCCTGCAGAAGCCCTGTGCAGAGGACAGAGAGGAAGAAGAAACACAAGAACATGTCACAGATGGGGATCTCCAATGCAATGGGGCCCAGAGCAGGGCAGAGGATGGGGACAGGGAGGGATTTCCCAAGGAGATGGGTGATGTGGCGGGCGCATAGGTGACATTAGCTGTAGAGGAGGGACACAGTCACGAGAGAGGAGCTGGGAGGTGAAGCCAACTCAGATCACTCTGGGTGGAGGGAAGGGGGCAGGCCAGGGACTAAAGGCCTGAATCCTCGGGACAGAAAGGACTGTGGAGGAGGAATCCATGAAGCACGTGTCAGGCAGGGCCACCAGCACGGGGCCGGCAGAAGGACTCCGCAGCAGCCGCCCATCTGTCCAGTATGACTTGCTAGGGTACGACGCCGAGGGTCAGGGGCCCTGTCCCCGCCCTGCAGCTGAGTGCCAGGACTGATGATGTCAGCCGCAAGTAGCCACGCGTGTGCAATATATCTTATCAATCCCTCCAAGCCTGCCCCCGGCTCCCCATATGTTCAGCCTCTCTCACCCCCCAGACCTCAGCCCAGCTCATCACCCTCACCTCGTGGGCCGAGCCCTCTAGGACCCCTTTGCTTACCAAGACCCTGGCCCCTGGCTGGGAGGTTGTATTATCTCCTGTCTTATCCGTGTTTCCTCTGATTATGCCCGCCACCTGGGCCCAAGGGTGCCCGGGGGCATTTGGATTGCCTCTGTCCCAGCGCTGCTGCTGCAGCCCCTCAGCTTTCCACGCTGGGCTCACGGCGCCCTCCACCTACAGGTTCCCTCATCCAGGTGCCCATGTCAGAAAAGGGCAAGATCACCAGGGGACGCCTGGGCTCTCTGTCCCTAAAGAAGGAAGGTGAGCGGCAGTGCTTCCTGTTCTCCAAGCATCTCATCATCTGTACCCGAGGCTCCGGAGGGAAGCTTCACCTGACCAAGGTAAGGGCGACAGAAGAGGGGCTCGGACACGTGCCTCAGCCGTGGCAGGAGTGTGGACACTAGCCTAGGGCAGAAGCATCACACGCACACACGCACGCACGCACGCACACGCACACGTGTTTAACAGGGTAGAAGTGAGCAGACCACCACCTGATCTCCCACTGAAGAAATCATAGGAAGTATGAAGATGGCATCAGGACCCCAGCGACTCCTAAGTTGGTCACATTGGCACAGAGGAGCTGGGGTACGACCAGCTCGAGGAGGCGGAAGTATGAATGTCCTGGAGGACATCCGTGTGTGTTTGTGTGTGTGTGTGCATGTGTGTGTGTGTGTGTGTGTGCGTGTGTGTGGCGTGTGTGCACACAGATTTGTGAGAGGGGTCGGGAGCGGGACAGAAAACCATCCCCAGTCAAAGACAAGAACAGCACCCAATCCTTTCTCTCATGCCCACCCAAAGCACCTTCCCTGACTCCCACTCCTCCACCACAGGAAGCCCTCTCTGGGCCAGATGACTCTGGGTGACCAATAAGCTGCTGTCACACTGGCCTGTGCTCTGGACCTCTCCTAACACACACCCAGTAGCCTCTAGTAGGTGGAAGGGAGAAGCGCCGGGGGCCCCTCCTGCTTCCTCACAGGCCCCACGGCCTCTGTTCCAGATGTGCCCTTAGCCACAGCATTCTCTCTCTCTCTCCTGACCTCTCTCCTTCTCATCCTTCGAAGCCTGGCCACGTGACGGCTCTGTGGTCACCGCTGCCTGGGGCTTAAGCAGAATCTACGGCTCCCAGCGTGGCTCATTGATAGCTCAGAACTCAGGATCTGGCTCCCAGCTCTGCCGCATGTATAACCCTAGAAATGTCCTCACCCCGCTTACATTTCATCAGGCCTGTCCCCACAGAGGCATTGCAAAAGGGGGCTTCACAGTGAGCTACCAGTGGCTGTGAATTTACCAATCAAGAACTCCTGTCTGTGTCCGCTGCCGTCTCTCTCAACACCGAGTCCATCCTGTGGAAGCAGACAGGGTTTGAAATCTGCACGTGCTACACAGCCTTGAAGGGGCAGGAAGGTGCCCTTAATTAAGTCAGAGCATCAGGGAAGCTGTTCTTTGGGGACCTGGAGGCCTGGGCCTCAGCCTCCCGTTGAGTGATTAGATAAGCCCTGGCTTCGGGGAATGCACCACGGGTGTTAACATGTCAACAAATTACTTGGTTGGCTGCACAAGGAGAAATTAATTTACAAATATTGAATACTCCAGTTCCATCTAAATAGTGCATCAAGGAAAGCCTTCATTGCTCATTAGCTCTGAGTTCTACTCTGAAGGTCACTGTCCAAGTCAGAACAGGAGATCTCTGTAATCCGCCAGCAGTGGAGTTGACAGGGGAAGGTCACACTGGGACCTCAAGGACGCTTCCTGGTGAGAGTCTGAAAGTCCGTGTTTTAATGTTGGTTAGTTTTATTCATCTTATTTTAAAAATATATATATATATATATTTAACAGAATTAGTATGGATGTTCCAGGGCCTCCTTTTCCTACAAAGGAGCTCCAGTTACATGTGCCGCTTCGTGTATCTGGCTTTACATGTGTATTGGAGAATTGAACCCAGACCAGCAGGCTTTGCAAGCAAGTACCTTTAACCACTGAGCCAACTCTTCAGCCTTTGTTTCATCTTTACAAGTGTGGTTGTATTCTTGAGTGTTAAGTGGTTAGCGTGCTGGCCAAGAACATAGAATCAGAACACTGCTCAAATTCCACCTCTGTGGGGGCTGAGAAAATGGCTCAGAGGGTAAAGCACAAGGACCCCCAAATCCATGTAAGAATGTTGGGCGTGGCTATGCACACCTATAATCCCAGCACCAGAGAGACAGAGGCAGGTGGATCCCCAGGGCTTAATGCCAGCTAGTGAGTCTAGCCAAATCGGTGAGCTCTTGGTTCAATGAGATAACCTGCCTCAAAATAATAATAATAGGGCTGGAGAGATGGCTTAGCGGTTAAGCGCTTGCCTGTGAAGCCTAAGGACCCCGGTTCGAGGCTCGGTTCCCCAGGTCCCACGTTAGCCAGATGCACAAGGGGGCGCACGCGTCTGGAGTTCGTTTGCAGAGGCTGGAAGCCCTGGCGCGCCCATTCTCTCTCTCTCCCTCTATCTGTCTTTCTCTCTATGTCTGTTGCTCTCAAATAAATAAAAAATGAACAAAAAAAATTAAAAAATAATAATAATAATAATAATAAGGTGGAAAAAAAGTTAAGTGGAGAGTGACTGAGAACAACACCAGATATCGACCTCTGACCTCCATTCATGTGCACCCACACACATACTAACACACATGCACACATACATGCACACACACACAAAAAAACTCCAGCTTTGCCATTTACCAGACAGAGCTCAAACAAGTCATGTGACCTCACTAAACCTCAGTTTTCTTATCTGCACAATGGATATTAAAACACTATGAGGATTGAGTGAGGGAGTCCCAGTACCTAGTACCCAGTAAGTGCTCGATAGATAACAGCCGCTGCCAGTCACGTAATAATGAACTGTAATGTGACTGATAGCAAGCCCTTGGGACTAATTCCAGTTGCGAGGCACTATCCCAGAGTACTTTGTGGATATTCAACCACCAGAACTTTCCTCCGAGGCAGACAGTATCACCTTCCCATTTTTTAAAATATTTTTTTAAATTATGTTCACTTTATTTATTTATTTGAGAGTGACAGACAGAGAGAGAAAGAGGCAGAGAGAGAGAATGGGTGCGCCAGGGCCTCCAGCCACTGCAAACAGACTCCAGACACATGCACCCCCTCGTGCATCTGGCTAACGTGGGTCCTGGGGAATTGAGCCTCGAACCGGGGTCCTTAGGCTTCACAGGCAAACACTTAACAGCTAAGCCATCTCTCCAGCCCTCACCTTCCCTTTTTATACATAAAGAATGTGAAGAGCCAGCACATAAAAGGGAGCTGGAACCCAGGCAGCCCACTTCCAGAGCCCACATTTTCTGTTAATATTTATTTATTTATTTGCAAAAAGAGAGAGAATGGGCACACCCCAAGGCCTCTAGCCACTGCAAATGAAATCCAGACACCTGCACCACCATGTGGATCTGGCTTAGGTGGGTACTGGGGAAACGAACCTGGGTCCTTAAGCTTTGCAGGCAAACACCATAACCATTATACCACCTCTCCAGCCCCAGAACCCACATTCTTCTTTTAGAATTTTTTTTTTTAATTTGAGAGAGAGATGGATAGAGAGAATAGGCACTCCAGGTCCTCTAGCCACTGCAGCCGAACTCCAGGCGCGTGTGCCACCAAGTGCATCTGGTTTATGCATGTACTGGGGAATTGAACCTGGGTTCAGGCAAGCATCTTAACCGCTGAGCCATTTCTCAAGCCCCATAACCCACATTCTTAATGACTGTGCTGTGCAGCCTTCAGTAGCTATAATGAAACTGGAACTCCTTCTCTTTAAGCATTGCAAGAGGAACAGAGCCTTAAGTCCCTTCTGGAGGGCACAGGTGGAAGTCTGCAAGCCATAAAATGACCCTGGTTATTGGCATCTGAAGTAGAGAATCTAGGGGTGGAGCTCAGTGGGGAGAACACTTGCCTAGCATTCAGAAGGCCTGGGATTCCAACCTTGCCACTGGAAAAAATGGATGGATGGGTGGGTGGACGGATGGATGGATGGATGGATGGATGGATGGATGGATGGATGGAGAGAATGTCTAGTGGATCTAGTTGAAGTTTGCTGAATTATCAAGCCCAGTGGTATCACAAGGCAAGGTGACAGTTCACTAAGCCCTGACAACTCCCCAAGAACACCAAAGAACAAAGCAAGAGGCAGACCCAGGGCTGCAGAGATGGCTTAGCAGTTAAGGCCTGCAAAGCCTAAGGACCCATGTTTGACTCTTCAGATCCCACATAAGTCAGACACACAAAGGTGAGGCAAGCACAAGGTCACACCTGCCCACTAGGTGGCGCAAGCATCTGGAGTTGGAATGCAGTGGCCGAGGCTCTGGTGCACCAATTCTCTCTCTTTCCCTCCTTCCCTTTCCTGCCCTCTCTCTCTCTAAAATAATATATATATATATAGAGAGAGAGAGAGTCAGACCCAGGGCTCCAGAGTCCCCTCAGATGCCTTCTCCTCACAAGTCGCAGCCTGCAGACTTGGGACCATAATAATGTAGCCAAGTGATTAAAAAACAACAGTTCTGAATTTTACAGCAAAAAAAAAAAAAAAGTGGGCTGGAAAGATGGCTTAACACTTAAGGTGCTGGCCTACAAACCCTAAGGACAGAGGTTCAATACCCCAGTACTCATATAAGCCAGATACACAAGGTGGTGCCTGCATCTGGAGTTCGTTTGCAGTGGCTGCAGGCCCTTGCACGTCCATTCTTTCTGTCTGTCTCTCCCTCTCTTAAGTAAATAAAATGTATTAAAAAGTTGACAGCCTACCCTGTGAGTATTTTCATATAGAAATTAATCCCTCCGGGCGTGGCGGTGCACGCCTTTAATCCCAGCACTTGGGAGGCAGAGGTGGGAGGATTGTGAGTTCGAGGTCACCCTGAGACTCCATAGTGAATTCCAGATCAGCCTGGGCTACAGTGAGACCCTACCTCGAAAAACCAAAAAAAAAAAAAAAAAAAGAAATTAATCCCATGACTGGTTCTATATTAGCATTAGTTACTGTATTGATTATCTGTTGTCATGTAACAAAATACTCCCAAATAGAGTTGCTAAGACAAATATTTACTAATTCACAGTGGTTGTTGGTCAGGAGGTGAGTAGTGACTTCGGAGTGGCCTTGACTCAGGGCTAGCATGGATATACAGTCATGATCATCAGCCAAGTAACAGCGCCCTGAAGCTTGTCAGACCAGGAATCCTTTCTAAGACGGTGTGCTCATGTGGCTGTTGGCTGGAGGCCTCAGCGCCTCATTCACACACCTTTTCCCGTGGCATGTCATTGGTTTTTCCTAGAACAGGTGGTCGAAGAGAGAACAAGAGAGCAAGTGGGGAGGGGCCTGTGGTCCCCAGTTTTATATCAGCACTTCCATGTTATTCTTTTTATCAGACACAGGTCATTGGATCCAGCCCACACCTAAGAGGGAGAGAAGTACACGTTTGACTTTCAGGGAGAGGAGGGTCAAAAAATCTGTGGCTATGTCTTACGACCACCAGATTCTTATTTATTTACTTACTTACTTATTTATTTATTTGCAAGAAGGGAGACAGAGAGAGAAAGAGTGGATATGCCAAGGCCTCTGCTCAACAAACTCCAGATGCATGGACCATTTTGTGCATCTGGCTTTATGTGGCACTGGGGAATTGAACCTGGGGTGTTAGGCTTTGTAGGCAAGTGCCTTAACTGCTGAGTCATCTCTCCAGCCCCAAAGTTTGGGGGTTTTCTCCCCTTTCTTTCTTTTTTTTTTTTTTTTTTTTTTTGAGGAAAGACCTGGAACTCACTCTGTAGTCCCCAGGCCTCAAACTCACAGTGATCCCCTTACCTTGCCTCCCAAGTGCTGGGAGTAAAGGCGCGCCCCACATCTGGCTCCGGATTCTTTTGTTTGTCACCGTAATGTCAAAGGATCTCATAACCAAGAGGTGCTAATACATTCACAGGAGACACTCTGGCTAATGCTAGGAATTGAGTACCTGATCTGGGACTGAGACTAGGTCCCCACGCCTTTCTCTGACCCCACCAACAGCTCACTGACTAAGTGAGGTGGGCAAGATACTTGACATCTCTGAATTTGTTTCTTCCCCTGTAAAATGAGACCAGCAATACCTGCCATGGTTCTATAGAGTTGGTCTTTTTCCCTATTGGTAACTGGCCTGAAAAGAGGATTTCAAACTTCTGTAGATTTGGCCTGTGAGGTGATCCTCAGAGATGCTGTTAGAAGGCCACAGACTCCAGCCTCTCTGCTCAAAGCCTGAACTCAGCCTTCATCAAGGACCATCTCCCTAAGACGATCTCATTTCACTGGCCTCAATGGGCTTCATACATGAAGCTAGCATCCTTCAGCCTGTGATGCAAATGCCCACTTGGCATACACACTACATACACATGTCCACACATACACACACGTATGTGTGTGCACACATGGATGTTCAGTGCAAAGTCCCTTCCAGCCTTGATGTTCGGGGCCTTCTAAACTACCTCCTGGACCCCGATCCGAGGCGGTTCCTGCTGCTCTCTTTCAGAATGGAGTAATATCCCTCATCGACTGCACACTGCTGGAGGACCCAGAAAGCACGGAAGAGGAAGGTCAGTGTGTAAGCTGTTTGTGCATTGTACGCTCACACAGATACACAGACACATGCTCGCTTGCTCACCCAACAAGATTGGGTCCCACTATCAGCTCTTATTGGGAGAAAGAGCCCATGCTTGCTGAGATACAGACAAGCCAGGGACTGGATCTTTGAAGACAGTAGGTGATGGCTTTGATCCACCATCTGCGTTTCTTCCAAGCTCATTGGCCAGTTGATGCCATTGGACTTCACAGGGTGTGGGGTAGGGGAGCGTCAAAGCATTTCAGTAAGTGTTCCTGACGTAGCCATGTGCTATAAGTACAGGGACTCACAGAGCGCCTGTCCTGCTTCTGCCCTCTAGTGGAAAGGAAGAGATAGAGTGTGGGGGGAGCAGCTGTCTTGGTCCTACTGTGCGGCTATAACAGAAAAGCACAGGGTGAGTGATTTGCAAGCAATGGAAGCTTGTAAATAACACCTGCCCACTAGGTGGCGCAAGCATTGTTATGGAGACCTGGAGAGTCCAAGATCAAGAGGCCTCCTTTGATGAGGCCCTTCCTTTTATTTTTAAATTATTTATTTATTTGAGCGCAATAGACAGACACACACACACACACACACACAGAGAGAGAGAGAGAGAGAGAGAGAGAGAATGGGCACACCAGGGCCTCCAGGCACTGCAAGCAAACTCCAGATGCATGTGCCACCTTGTGCATCTGGCTTACGTGGGTTCTGGGGAATCGAGCCTTGAACCAGGGTCCTTAGGCTTCATAGGCAAACGCTTTACCGCTAAGCCATCTCTCCAGCCCCAAGCCCTTCCTTTTGCATGTAAAACAAGGTATCATATGACCGGGGAAGTGGTAAGACCAGGGCCAAATCATTCTTCATACTGGGACTTCTGAAACTTGTTCCACTCACAACTCCATTTCACCTCAGAAATGTTTGCACAACCCCAGATATATAGGTATGCAAGTAAAATATTTATCAATAATAAATCACAAATATATTTATTTTAAAACAACTCTTTAGGATATATATCCATCTATATATATATAGATAGATATTCACTACTTATTAAATGCAAAAGCAAGTTTGCATAGTAATGAAATGGATGTGCTTGCTTATTTTTACAGAAAGAATTAAATCTTGGCTGAACATTGGAAGATGTAGTGCATCTTCAGTGCTTTTCAGAGTTGATCAATATTTTGATTTTATAATTGCCAGTTCTGAGAATGCCACTTTGTATCACTCCTGCCCTGAAACACCCACACCTCAGCACCCCACTTTTCAAAGAAACCAGCATGGTCCCCTAAGCCTCCATACCAAATAAACTCCCCTGTGCCTAGCAAAGCATCTGAAAACTCCTGAGTGCCAGATCTAGAAGGGATAAGACCTCAGCTGTATCACTCCTCCTCCTGCTGCTCAGAAGAGCAGCTGACGCCCAGAGAATGGCGCCACAGCAGGGTCACAGAGTGGTGGGCAACAGAACAGCCCAGACTGGCACAGATAGTCACAGCTGTCCACCCCCAGTTAACACAGAGACAATTTTGGAAGAAGCCAGACACTATGAACATAGCCTTCCCAATAAAGAGCTTCCGGGCTGGAGAGATGGCTTAGCAGTTAAGGCATTTGCCTGCAAAGCCAAAGGACCTCAGTTCGATTCCCCAGGACCCATGTAAGCCAGATGCACAAGGTGGCGCATGCATCTAGAATTCATTTGCAGTGGCTGGAGGCCCTAGCGCACCCATGCTCGCCCTCTCTCTCTCTCTCTCTCTCTCTCTCTCTCTCTGCCTCTTTCCTTCTCTCACTCTCTCAAATAAATAAATAATATTTTTAAAATTAAAATAAATAAATAAAGAGCTTTCAAGGGCCCCAGGGCCTAACATGGATAGCTAGCTTGAGGTTTGATCCCTAGCACTGAAAGAAAAGAGAGAGAGAGGGAGTTGAAGGGACTTTCCACATTAAGAGCAGTAATAAAACAACCCAGGATTTACTTTCCCATAGAGAAACTCTAAACTAAACTGAATGCCTAGCTCAGTCCGTAAAAATTTCAAAGGTCAACATGTTTGGGCATTAGCAGGTCAGCCTGCCTGTGAAGCTGGGTCTAGCCCTGGCTTAGCGGCCTCCCTTACGGCGGGTGGGGTGGGGGAGGCTCTTAGCTGAGTCCGCCCTCAGGACCTTAGCTGCCCATTGGGGCACTGAGGGCAGAAGACAAATTCCATAATTCTGCTTCTGAATTTGAACAGTCCCTATGTGGCTGTAAGATAGTTTTGCACATCAGAGTTTTTTTTGTGTGTGTTTGGAATGAGGACTCCCTGCTTAGTAAAAAATAGATAAAAGATATATTTAAATATTTTAGTTATTTGAGAGAGAGAGAGAGAGAGAGAATGGGCGTGCCAGGACTTCCCAACACTGCAAACGAACTTCAGACACATGTGCCACCTTGTTCATCTGGCATTATGTGGGTACTGGGGAATTGAACCTGGGTCCTTAAGCTCTGCAAGCAAGCGCCTTAACCACTAAGCCATCTCTCTAGCCCCTAAAAAAGCTATTTTGAAAGTAGTAGCCAGTGGCCTAGCGCTCTCCCAGCACAGAGCCTCCACTGGAGCCTAAGACAAAAACCAGCAAGGTGTTGTCCAACCGCACGGGTGCCCACAGTCCCTCCTCTGCTAACTTCATGTTTGTCACTGCAAAAAGCTAAAGGGCCTGGCCAGGACATAGACCACTTGGACTTTAAGATCGGGGTGGAGCCGAAGGATTCCCCACCCTTCACGGTCATCCTGGTGGCCTCGTCCAGGCAGGAGAAGGCGGCGTGGACCAGTGACATCAGCCAGGTGAGCAGCTGAGGCTTGTTTCTGAGAGGGAGAGGGAGTGGGAGGCGGGGGGGGGGGGACCAGACTCCTGCAGGTCCGTGGCCCCGACCCTGAGTGAGCCAGGTGATCCATCCCACCTGCACCATCCTCTGAACTCCCTTCAGACTGTGATCTGACAGCCCCTTGCATTTGAGTCATTTACACCTCGCTTTGTGTCCCAGGTCCTTAGTATGCACACACACACACACACACACACACACACACACACACACACACACAATGTCTGAGTAGGTCTGTTCAGGGATGCTGGACGCGGCAGAGCTTGGAGAGAGAGACACACCACGGCCCTGAAACACGGAAGGTGGAGCCTCGGCCTCGGCCCACAGCAAGCATTCTGATCTTTCCACTTATTAGGAGCACAAAGGGCAGGGGGCTGAGTCTGGAAAGAGACTGTCAGCGGCTCAGTGGCTCAGGCCCAGGAGGCAGCAGGCCAGCCCTGTCCCCGTAGTGGAGGAAGCAGGTCTCAGGGTACCCGCAGAGCTGGGCGTCACGTGAGAGGAGCAGAAGCGGGTGAAGGGACCTGGAGAGAGGCCTCTCCTCCTCGGCTTGCGGTGTCCCCACTGCACCTAGAAAGCTTCCCTCACTAGCTCCCCTCCCCCATCCCTGCACCTCATTTCCAGGCAGGGTTTGATCCCCAGCACTGAAGAACATAAAAATGAGTTGAAATTTTCCAGGTTAAGAGCAGTAATAAAATACACGGGATTTACTTTCCCATTGGGGAACTCCAATGTCTAGCCGGACATAAAAGTGTCGACCTTAATTGGCCCAAGAGATAGCAAGTGGCTGGGTCCCCAGCCACCTGCCCCTCTCTCAGTTTCTTTTCTTTTTTTTTTTTTTTTTTTTTTCGTTTTTTTGTTTATTTATTTGAGAGTTACAGACAGACAGAGAAAGAGGCAGATAGATAGAGAGAGAAAGAGAATGGTCACACCAGGGCCTCCAGCCACTGCAAACAAATTCCAGATGCGTGCGCCCCCTTGTGCATCTGGCTCACGTGGGTCCTGGGGAACCGAGCCTTGAACCGAGGTCCTTAGACTTCACAGGCAAGCACTTAACCGCTAAGCCATCTCTCCAGCCCCTCTCATTTTCCTTTTGTTCTTACCAAGAAACCCAACATGCCCTGGGCAGGGGTGGGGTGGGGGAGAGACAGGGAAACCTGAACTTAGCTCTTTCTTGTCCCCAGTGAGGCAGAGCCATCAAAGGCACAGACTGGTATTCATAGCTGTGGGTCTTCCCGTCCCCCTTTGCCCCTTGGGCGCAGTGGAGGCCACCTCCACGCAGGCCCTGTGCTGCCTCCATAGCGCCCTGACCCCTGGGATTTGCTGGTAGAGTCCCAGAGTGGCGGGTGGAGAAGTTGTGCTGAGAAACACAATGACACAACCCTTCCTCTCTTTCGAGAGCCTGGCTTTGACCGGGTTGCTGGGCCCAGAGGCGGGTGCCAGCCTCTGTTATCGGCCTCCTGGCTGCCACTTCCCAGTGACCTTGGCCCCCAAAGAACACACACAGCCCCAACATCAGGACACTCTGTGCTATGCCAG
This sequence comes from Jaculus jaculus, assembly GCF_020740685.1. Classification (NCBI taxonomy): domain Eukaryota; kingdom Metazoa; phylum Chordata; class Mammalia; order Rodentia; family Dipodidae; genus Jaculus; species Jaculus jaculus. Next base: position 26,183,194 of record NC_059111.1, on the reverse strand, counting down.
GGAGCTTTTCCAGCTCGGAGCCAGCGGGGAGCCCCCCAGGCCAGAAATGTGAAGACAGGACTCAGAGCCAGGGCGGTATTTGGCTTTTTGCTTGTTGGTTGTTTTTGTTCGTGGCCCAGGATGACCTCAAACTCATGATCCTCCTGCCTCTGCTTCCTAAGTGCCAGGATTACAGGTGTATGGCACCACGCCTGGCATAAGAGATGCATCTTTTAGCTCTGGGCAGGGACTTCTTATTCATCCAAAGCAAACTTTAGCTGATGGGGAGGTTTTTTAGAGGCTGAGAAAATGTCCCATAATTGGCCCTGCTACCAGCAGCTGTGCCTCCCACAACACGTGCACACCCACACACACACACACACACACACACTCGCCATGTACAGGTTAGTGACGTGGAAACCATTCCCAGCATCAGTTGGCACTAGGGTAGGCAAAGGGCAGAGAGCACCGTGTACACCCAGGTGCCGGGGCTCAGAGGCTCAAGTGGCCGCCTCTCAGAAAAAGTCCAGATCACCACGGGGCAGCCCCGTCCCTGAGACTGACCTCAAAGGTGGCAGGCAGCATGGTGACCAGTGTCGGATGCATCTGCCTGGCACCCTGGTGAGCTGGAAGTCATTCGCAAATAGAGAAACTGGAATTCGTGACAGGCAAGTCATCCCCTCAAGGTTACTGCGCTGGGACCTGCTGTCCAGCCGAAGTCCAGAGGAAGCTGCACATTGATCTTGACCTTGCTCAGACACCGCTGAAGCTGAGAACTCGGTGTCAGGCTGGGGCTTGGGAACCTCTCAGCGGGCAGAGAGCCCCAGGTGGGTCTACACCCCAGCCTGGAGACAAGGGCCCTGAGCCCGGCGTCTGCTCTGTTTCTAGTGCGTGGATAACATCCGGTGCAATGGGCTCATGATGAACGCGTTTGAAGAAAACTCCAAGGTCACGGTACCGCAGATGATCAAGTAAGTATCCTCACTGTGCGTTCCGAGGACCCAGCCCCACACAGGGCCGCCAGCACCCTGGGATGGGCCCGCCCCCTGGGGCTCCAAAGATGCTGGGATTCATGCTCTGTCTGGGGCTTGGGGTGTTTGTTTCCTTGCTTGTTTGTTTCGAGTTCATGTCTAGGTGATTGCTTTGGCTCGGTCTTTATGGTTGGTTTGCTTAGCTCATGTTGATTATTTTTTTCATTGGGCTGGATAAAATCTAATGTTAGGAATGAAACTTCATATACCATTTCCGAAAATTTTCTTCTCTTATAAAACGAACATACAGAACATTTCAAAAAAAAAAACACACACACACACAGAAAAGCCATATTGTAGGCTATAGCTGTAGGGCCACCACATATGGCTCCAAACCTTGTGGAATTATGACACAATATTGTCATCTATAAAGTTCATACTCTAGCCGGACATGGTGGTGCACACCTTTTGTCCCAGCACTCAGTAGGCTGAGGTAGGAGGATTACCATGAGTTCAAGACCACCCTGAGATTACATAGTAAATCCCAGGTCAGCCTGAGCTACAGAAAGACCCTACCTCAAACCCCCCCCCCAAAAAAAAAGTTAACACACAAGAACCGTGCAAGCCAGGCTTAGTGACACACGCCTTTAATCCCAGCACTTGGGAAGCAGAGGTAAGGAGGATCGCTGTGAGTTTGAGGCCACCCAGAGAGTCTTATGTAAGTTTATGATTTTGTGTTCATTGCATTCGTCGAGGCTTCATTCAGCTGACAGGCGATAGGGTTGGACACACCTGGAACTCTGAGCAGTCCCTGAGGAGAGAGGCTGGTATCCTGTAGAACAGAGCTCCCCAAGTCAGTCCTCTGTAATGCCTTTCTCCTCTAGTGACTGTCTGCCTAGCCCCGTCCCCTCCTTTCTAACCCCATCCTGCAGCCCCCTGGCTCTCTGGCCTCCCCCCCACCTCTGAACCCCAAGCCAGATGCTATCACCAAGTACCCTTTGGGATCTAGCTTGCCCCTGGCCCACGTCTGGGGACTGCGGTCTCTCTACTACTTCATGTGTCCACTCTGAGAGACCGTGTCCAGCAGGGCTTAATGTCTGAACCACCTAAGACCCCTTTTGTTCACACTGGCCACCAAGAGAGGGCCTGTCTGATGGACGGAGCAAGTGATGGACCTACTATGTGCCCGTGGCCAGATTAGGCAGCTTCGTGTCCAGCAGGTTATTTGCATCTCTGCCTGACTGGCAAGGCATCGTTTCCCCTCAGGACTGCACTGCTGCACACTCAAAGGTGTGGGCCAGCACCCTAGCCTGGTTCTGTGTGAGCATGACAGGGGACAAGTCACTGGGCCTCTCCCTGTTGCACCTCTCACTTTGCAAGTGATCACATACCTGCCCTCCTCCCTCCTGCATTTGTTTCTGTGGTCAAATAAAAAAATCACACATGGGGGCTGGAGAGATGGCTTGGCAGTTAAGGTGATTGCCTGAGAAGCCTAAGAATGGTTGTTTAAATCTCCTGTGTAGACAGACACAAAACAAGTGTGCAATGCTGCACATGCACACAAGGGGGCGCGCACATCTGGAGACCTTTCACAGCCGCTAAAAGGCCCTGGTGCACCCATTTTCTTCCTCTCTCTCTCTCTTTCTGTTTCTCAAAAATAAAATAGCCAAGCATGGTGGTGCACACCTTTAATCCCAGCACTCAGGAGGCAAAGGTAGGAGGATCTTCATGAGTTCAAGGCCACCCGGAGACTACGTACTGAATTCCAGGTCAGCCTGGACTACAGTGAAACCCTACCTCGAAAAAATAAATTTAAAAATAATAATAATATTTTTAAAAATCACACAGTGAATTGCCATCAAGTGTATAGTGAGCACCTCTGGTGAGGAGCTATTCACTGTAAGTTGCTGCTACACAGCAAACCTGAAGTCATGTGTGAAAGAGAAAATAAAGTTTTAAACTATAATGGTGATAAAGTAAATGAAACATGTCTAGAGAAAAAAAAAATGGCAGCTCCAAGGAGCCCTTCCCCACTCCAGGTGAGCCTGGTCGGCCTGGGCGCGTGGGCGTGGTCCTTGAGTCCACTGCTCAGTAAGCCAAAAAGACATATGGGAAGGCCATTGTGAAGCAGTGGGGTGAATGTTGTAAGACAGTCTGTGTGGTGCAAGAGGCTGCAGCCAGAGGGGCCTGGCATAGAGCGCCCACCACGCTTCCCGAGCCCCAGTCACGCAGTACCTCTGCCCTCCTCCCTGCTGCGTCACCCTTCCCTACTGCAAGGACCAGAACAGAAGTTGTATCAAGCGGGCCCAAGCGATGGAAGGAGCTTGGATGGCTGGCACACACTGGCCCACTTCTGTGTAGGGGCACGCGTGCCTGGGCCCAGCTGCATGCAGTACACCTGTTAGCCTGACCAAAAAGCTCTGGCTTTATCTGCATGTAGTGTCCACATGTGGTGGGCGGGGCTGGCTTAAGACCTCATGAATATTCAACGTTCTGTACACTTTGTAAATATTGGTCTCACTGTGGTCCAGGCTGACCTGGAATTCACTGTGTAGTCTCACTCAGGCTGGCCTCGAACTCTCAGCAGTCCTCCTACCTCTGCCTCCAGAGAGCTGGTATTGAAGGCGTGCACCACCACACCCAGCTTCTTCCCTCCTTTTCTATGTGCAGCATGCAGGTGCTCTAGTTTTCATGTCTATCTCCTATGTTCACAAACTTTGTTCCTATATTTAATTTCACTTCTCCTTGTTTCTCTTTTGTTTTTCTAGCACTGCTGGTCTTAAGTAACACAGCAATCCATACAATGCAGTAAAAAACTGGGCTGGTGAGGTGGGCTGGAATCAGATAATAGTGTTGTGTCTGGCAAGGTATTGGGCTTTTTTTTTTTTTTTTTAAGCAGAGAGATAGAGGGAGAAGAGAGACAGAGAGAGAATGAGCACACCAGGGCCTGTAGCCACTGCAAATGAATTCCAGACGCATGTGCCCCTTGTTCATCTGGCTTACGTGGATCCTGGGGAACCGAACCTGAGTCCTTTGGCTTCTCAGGCAAATGCCTTAACCACTAAGCCATCTCTCCAGCCCAGGCATTGAGTTTTACCCCTGTTGTGGGTGGCAATATCATCCCGTGATGGAGTATGTGAGATCAAAGGTGTCCACCGGAGAAAGGCATTGGGGCTGAGTTGGGGCGCTGCTATCCTGAGAGCATCCCTAGATGTATATTCCCCCATATTCCTCAGACTTTCTGACTGGGTCCCCGTTTGGGGTAGCCTGCCCGATGCTCAGAATGTGAGGCAAAACCATCTTGATTTGTGGCTGGCACCACAAAGAGGCACCCACTGATCACTACCTGGACACCTGGCCTGGGCCGGACGCCAGGGCATCAGTGGCATGTGGGGAGCTGGACGCTCCCTCTAAACAGTGAAGCCTTGCAAGGGAGACCGAGCCGTGCATAAAGAACAGCCTTGACACCCCCCCCCCCCAGCGTGGACACCCATGTGCCATATGCTAAGCCCTTTCTTCGATTCGTCAGGTTGATTTTCCATAGCATTTCCCTCCCTTTGGAGGTTTGTAGTGCACCAGCCGGATCCCCTCTCTCCTCCTCTGTTTCCATCTTCTCTCGCCTGAGCCCTCCCTTCCTTCCTCTGAGCCCTAGGAGCCAGGGCGTGTGGCTGCCCATTTACTACATTCTGTGTTCCCGGCCCCCGGAAATCACTTCATTTATTCCACTCCTGAGAGCATTACAAAGCAGTCCTTACTGCTTCCATTTCACAGATGCGGACAATGAGGCCTGGAGAATGAGTACCTTTGTCTAAAGGACACACAGCAAACTAGGGTAGAGCTGTGTCTCCCCATTGCACCAGAGACTATCACAACTTGGGTGTGAGATATTCCCCGGCACTTGGTCCCCAGCTGGTGGCAGTATTTGGGGAGGTTTTGGAGCCTTTGGGAGGTGGAGCCTCGCTGAAGGAAGTGTGTTGGGTTGAAGGTTAGAGCCACGCCCTGCCTCCTGGTTGGACAAGTTGTAAGGGTAGCAGCCCCACAGGCCCCTCCCATCCCGGGCAGGAGGCAGTCCTGCCTCCGTGGCTTCTCTGGCAGGATGCCCCATGAGCCAGAACAAATCCTTCTCCCTGACGCTGCTCCCGGTAGATATTCTGTCCCAGTAATGTAAACCTCTTCTTGCTCAGGAATCTGTGCAGGCTGGGCTCATGTTTCTTTCTTTTTTTTTAAATATTTTATTTATTTATTTATTTATTTATTTATTTATTTATTTATTTATTTATTTGAGAGAGAGAGAGAATGGGCGTGCCAGGGCCTCCAGCCACTGCAAACAAACTCCAGATGCGTGCGCCCCCTTGTGCATCTAGCTTTCATGGGTCCTGGGGAATTGAACCAGGGTCCTTAGACTTTGCAGGCAAACGCCTTCACCGCTAAGCCACTTCCCCAGCCCTGGGCTCGTGTTTCTTTAGGTATTTTGTCCTTGTAAGATCACTACAATAAGATTTTTATTTATCTATTTATTTGAGAGAGTAAGAAGCTGAGAGAGAGAGGGGATGGGAATGGGCATGCCAGGGCCTCCAGCCACTGCAAATGAACTCCAGACATATGCACCACCTTGTTCATGTGGCTTACGTGGGTCCTGGAGAATTGAACCTTGGTCCTTTGGCTCTGCCAGCAAATGCCTTAACCACTAAGCCATCTGTCCAGCCCTGATAAGACTTTTTCTTTTATCAAGGTTATCCTTTCAGTATGAGCATACATGTATTTGTTTATTTATGTATACTTCTAATAGCATCCCATCAGAATACCAAAGATCTAAAACAACTATTAAATACAAATAAAAACAACTAGATAAACAAGGCTGGGGAGATGGCTCAGTGAATAAAGCACTTTTCACTCAAATGTGAGGTCCTGAGTTCTGATCCCCAACACCCAAATAAATGCATCCACCTGTGATGCCAGTACTTGTGAGCCCAAACCAGGGGGTTTAGTCAGACTCTCCCAGTCTGTGAGCTCTGTGCTCAAGCTAAAGGCCCTGTCTTCATAAATAATGCAGCGAGTAATCAAAGAAGACACCCAACATCTACCGCCGGCCTCCACCCACAAACGCACACCCACACTCATGCAAAGACGCATATATACGTTCACACACACCATGGCCCATTTCCTGCTCCTGTGAAAACCCCCTTCTAGCTTCTAAAAGCCAAAGTTGCCCCAAAGACAACAAAAATAGCAGCTTGTTTCCAAATGTCTCTTCATTTCTGGTCTCTGTGAATTTCCTCCATATCTTCTTTTTTTCACCCCTACCTGTTTTGTTGTTGTTATTGATGATAATGATGATTTTGGAGGTTTTTTTATTGAGCTATAAGATTCACTATTTTAACAAGTACAATTTAGTGCCAGGCATGGTGGCACATGCCTTTAATCCCAGCACTCTGTGAGTTCGAGGCCAGCCTGAGACTACATAGTGAATTCCAGGTCAGCCTGGGCTAGAGTTAGACCCTGCCTGGAAAAACTGAAAAGAAAAAGTGCAGCTTAGGGCTGGAGAGATGGCTCAGTGATCAAGGCTGTTGCTTGCAAAGTCTGACAACATGGGTTTGATTCTCCATTACCTACATAAAGCCAGACGCACAGTGACGCGTGAGTCTGGCGTTGTTCATCTGCAGCAGTTAGAGGCCCTGGCACACCCATTCCCTCTCTATCTATCTGTCGATCTGCTTGCAAAATAAGTGAATGAAACTATTTTAAGTGCATTTCAAAAAAAGCACATTTCAGTAGGTTTTAGTATGTTCATGTGGCGATTTGAGCGTGAAATGTCTGCCACAGCCTTACGTGCTTGTGACGAAGTGTTGTACTCAGTCGTCCGCTGAGCGACTGTCACTGGGAGTGAACCTTGTGGTTTATTCCCCCAGCCCAGTGGGTGTGCATAGCTCCCTTGTTCACGCCCCCTGCGACCTTCCAGCTGATGTGACAAGACGTCATGTCCAGCCTCCGCTGTGCCATGTGTCCTCTGCCATCATGAAGCTTCCCCTTGGGTCTGTAAGCCAAGAAAAACCCTTTCCTCCCGCCAGCTGCTTTAGGCTGGGTGCTTGGTCCCAGCAACAAGAAGGTAACTGCAGCAAGTCACTGTGTCATGCAACCAACACCATTATCTAATTCCAGAATATTCGCAACCCCCTAAAACAGAAATACCAGGCTGGAGGGATGGATGCCTTAGCGGTTAAGGTGTTTGCCTGCATAGCCAAAGGACCCTGGTTCAATTCCCCAGGACCCATGTAAGTCAGATGCACAAGGTGATGCATGCATCTGGAGTTTGTTTGCAGTGGCTAGAGGACCTGGCACACCCACTCTCTCTCACTTACATAAATAAATAAAACGAAAATACCATACTATGAGCAGTTGGTTGCAAGACACCTCACCCCTCATTCTCATCAACAAGGGGCTACTTTCTGTGATGACAAACTTGCTTATTCTAGCCATTTCCCACAAATGAAAATCATTAGCGTGTGTGGTCTTTCCTGTGTGCCTCTTTCATTTGGCAAAGTGTCTTCAGGGTTCATCCGCATTGTGACCTGTGTCAGTAGTCCATTCTTTTTATATTTTATTATTTACTTATTTGACTGAGAGAGGCAGATAGAGAATGGGTATTTCAGGGCTTCCGACCACTGCAAACAAACTCCAGACTCATGTGCCACCTTGTGCATCTGGCTTAAACAGGTCCTGGGGAGTCGAACCTGGGTCCTTTGGTTTTGCAGGCAAGCACCTTAACCACTAAGCTGTCTCTCCAACCCGGTTCATTCTTTGCCATGGCTAATAGTATCCCACTGTTTTTTACTTGTCCATTCATCTGCTGATAAATACTTCTGGTCTATTACAGATAATGCTGCTATAAACATTCATCTGCATATTTTTTAATTAATTAATTTATTTATTTTCAAGCAGAAAGAGGTGGAGAGAAGAGAGACAGACAGAGATAATGGGTGTGCAGGGTCTGCAGCCACTGCAGGTGAACACCAGATGCATGCACTACTTTGTGTATCTAGCTTTATGTGGGTATTGGGAAATTGAGCCCTGGTCATTAGGCTTTGCAGGCAAGTGCCTTATCCACTGAGCCATCTCTCCAGCCCTCATCTACATATATTTTTGTAATTTTCTTATGAAGAGAGCGAGAAAGAGAGAATTGGCATGCCAGGGCCTCCAGCCACTGCAATCGAACTCCAGACACGTGTGCCACCTTCTACACGTGTGTGACCTTATGCACTTGCATCACCTTGTGAGTCTGACTTACATGGGGCCTGCAGAGTCAAATATGGGTCCTTAGGCTTCGCAGGCAAGTGCCTTAATGGCTGAGCCATCTCTCTAACACTCATCTACATATTTTTAAAATATATTTTATTTATTTATTTGATACAGAGAAAGAGGTAGAGAAAGAGAGAAGGACAGAATGGGCGCACCAGGGCCTTCAGCCACTGCAAACGAACTCCAGATGCATGCGCCCCCTTGTGCATCTGGCTTATGTGGGTCCTGGAGAATTGAACTGGAATCCTTTGGCTTTGCAGGCAACTGCCTTAACCTCTAAGCCATTTTTCCAGCCCCTCATCTACATATTTTTATGTGAACAGAATTCCTGTATGTTTCAGGAATTTGGTGGCACATTTATTTTAATTTAATAGACTTTTCCAGTACTACTCAGGGTTTATACTGAAAGGTTTTGGGTTTTTTTTTTTTTTTTGTTATTGTTGTTGTTGTTGTTATTGTTGTGTTTGGTTGTTCCAGGCTGACCTGGAATTCACTATGCAGTCTCAGGGTGACCTTGAACTCGAGCTCACGGTGATCCTCTTACCTCTGCCTCCCGAGTGCTGGGATTACAGGCGTGCGCCACTACGCCCGGCTCTGAAAGTTTTTAAGGTCCTGGGAAACGGAGCTGCAGCCCTCTAGCTCAGTGCTGTCTGCTGTAGCTACCTCCTTGTTGCTTGGACAAAACGCCCAATGAGAGCAGCTTACAGAAGGAAAGAGTTTGCTTCTGGCTTAGTTTCAAGGGGAAGTGTCATCATGACAAGGAAAGCATGAAGAAGCAGACAGCTAGGTGTCACATCTTCATATCAGTGTGGAGGAAGAGAAAAGGGTGAGCTGAAATGTGGCAAGGCGGACTGGACGGTAAAACCCCAACGTCCACCCCCGGTGACAGGCTTCCTCTTTAAGGCTCCCACAACCTTCCACCCAAAGGCTCCACAACCTTCTAGCAGCTGAGGATTAAGCATTCAAACACATGACGTTATGGGGGATGATTTACATTCTAAAGCTTCCTATCCCCTCCTAGTAAGTCTGCTCTTACCTAGCAGATAGGTGGGTGACGGAGATGAGCTGTTGACAGGAGAGACGCCTGGGCTTAAACGACCTTAGACTTGTGCCACCTCTTCCTCCTCCCTCCTTGCTAAGGTCCGATGCCTCCTTGTATTGCGATGACGTTGACATTCGCTTCAGCAAGACCATGAACTCCTGCAAAGTGCTGCAGATCCGGTACGCCAGCGTGGAGCGGCTGCTGGAGCGGCTGACCGACCTGCGCTTCCTGAGCATCGACTTCCTCAACACCTTCCTGCACTCCTACCGCGTCTTCACCACCGCCGTGGTGGTCCTGGACAAACTCATCACCATCTACAAGAAGCCCATCAGTGCCATCCCGGCCAGGTACGTGAGCCCCCCGCCCTGCCCGAACCCGCACACCTTCCATGCCTGCCAGGTCCCCTGAGACAGGGGGTCCCACAAGGAGTGGTGCTGCGGCGCACGCTGCTCACAGACCACAAAGGGGGGTGACACATGACAATACCGTGTTTCGGAAGCACTGTGGGGAAACTGGGCGATCCCAAGCACTCAGAATGTGGAGGCAAGGAGGAGCAGAAGTTCAAAGTCATTCCTCAGCTATGTAGTGGGTTCGAGGACAGTATGAACTACGTGAACCCCTAGCTCAAAAACGGAACAAAAAAGGCTAGGCATGGTGGCGCACGCCTTTAATCCCAGCACTCGGGAGGCAGAGGTAGGAGGATTGCCAGGAGTTCGAGGCCACCTTGAGAATACATAGTGAATTGCAGGTCAGCCTGGGCTAGAGTGAGACCCTACCTCAAAACAACAACAACAAAAAGCCAGGCATGGTGGTGCATGCCTTTAATCCCAGCTCTCGGGAGGCAGAGGTAAGGAGAATTGCTGTGAGTTCGAGGCCACCCTGAGACTCCATAGTGAATTCCAGGTCAGCCTGGGCTAGAGTGAGACCCTACCTCAAAAAAAAAAAAAAAAAAAGCGGGGCTGGAGAGATGGCTTAGTGGTTAAGCGCTTGCCTGTGAAGCCTAAGGACCCCGGTTCGAGGCTCAGTTCCCCAGGTCCCACGTTAGCCAGATGCACAAGGGGGCGCATGCGTCTGGAGTTTGTTTGCAGAGGCTGGAAGCCCTGGCGCGCCCATTCTCTCTCTCTCCCTCTATCTGCCTTTCTCTGTGTCTGTCGCTCTCAAATAAATTAAAAAAAAAAAATAAGCGAACAGAAAAAGGCACTACGGGAGCAAAGAATAAACAATACCTTCTCAAGGGAGCACTGTGCTCTCTACTCCCTTCCCCAGAGCCCGGGCTGGCCTTCCACATTACTGCTCACTCAGCATCCTCCACCTCCCCGTCCTGGGGACTCGTATTGTCCCATCCTTCTAAAGAAGGAAGAAGGCCCAGGCAGAGTGTGGTGCACGCCTTTAATCCCAGCTCTTGGAAGGCAGAGGTAGGAAGATCACCACAGTGAATTTGCAGGTTAGCCTGGACTACAGTGAAACCCTACCTCAAAGAGAAAGAAGGTTACCCCTGCTCTGTCTAGACCCACTCTGCTTAGAGAAGACAGCAAGCCCTTTATGGTGTGCTTAAGGACACAACACACACAGGGAAAGCCCGCTGAGCCGCTGAGGCTTCAGGCTTTCTTCTCTTCCTACATCGCTGCAGCTCAGCTCTGCCGTCAGGGGACCAGGGGACCAGAAAGGCCAAGAGACTTTTCACAGGAACCTTAGAACCCAAGCTTAGCCTCGGGATTGCTACGGGACCCCACTGTCAGCTTCCTGCTCCTCTGACCCAGGTCTAGGCATAAGACCCCCTGAGTGCGATGGTGGGGGTGCTGGGTTTAGAGTCAGAGGCATCATTTGAGTCACTTCCTGTCCCTGAGCCTGTGCTTTCTCACCACAAAGCATCCCTCGGGACCACTGTAAGGACGGGGGCAGAGCGCGCAGGTGAGAGCAGCCTCATGTGGATGGAGGGAGTTCCTTGCAGAGGCCTGCAGGTCAGGGGTCTCAGCACCTAAAGGTGGGAGGCTGCACCTGACCAGAGGGCCTCAGCTCACCCACCCCACCCGCCCCTCCGCCAAACTCACGTCCCCGCTCTAACCATTCAGAGCAGGACATTTGCGGGTCTGGACGCTTTGGCCCCGAGCCCTTTGATCACAGCCCTGCTCAGGGGACCCACCCAGGGTTTGGGGAATCATGAGAATGAGGAAGCCATTGTGGTCAGCCACCCTGAACCCCATGAGAAGGAGAGGCAGGCCAGGGTGGGCAGGTCTGTGTCAACCACTGTGGCTTCCCCTGTCCTCCCCTCCCGACAGGTCCCTGGAGCTCCTGTTCGCCAGTGGCCAGAACAACAAGCTGCTGTATGGCGAGCCACCCAAGTCCCCACGTGCCACCCGCAAGTTCTCCTCGCCACCGCCCCTGTCCATCAGCACATCCTCCCCGAGCCGCCGACGGAAGCTGTCCCTAAACATTCCCATCATCACGGGCGGGAAGGCCCTGGACCTGGCCGCCCTCAGCTGCAACTCCAACGGCTACACCAGCATGTACTCGGCCATGTCGCCCTTCGGCAAGGCCACCCTGGACACCAGCAAGCTCTACGTGACCAGCAGCTTCGCCAACAAGATTCCCGATGAAGCGGACACGACCCCGGAGAAGCCTGAGGAGCCCTCGGCCCTCAGCAAACAGAGTACGTGGATGTGGGCACAGCCACCCAGCTAGCGCCTGCCACACTGAGACCTGGCTAGGCTGGCCCACAAGGCCCCCGCTGCTCCCAAGTGCCAGGTGTGGGCATTGCAGAGATCCAGCTCTATGGGTGGACCTGGCTGTGAAGGGGGGACCAGGCAGAAGTTCTCAGGGCATTAACACACTTCAGTTGCTCAGCTTCTGTCCTCAGTTTAGCCGAACCTGTCCCTGACAACAGCGTAATACTGCATCCCTGGGTCCCACCTCGGTGCACTCAGCTCCTGCCCTTGAGATGAATCCTGGCCGGAGGACCAGCCTAGACACTGAACCCGGGCACCTGATCTATGTTAAGTTCGGGAGATACTCCAGGAGCACTGAGAATGGGCCAGGGACACCATCAGGGGAGTTGGAGAAAGCTTTCCGAGGGACCCATTAGGTCTAGATCTTTGCCTAGAGGAAAGGAGACCATTCTAAACAAAAAGAATGGAATGTGAGGGCTGGAGAGATGGCTTAGCAGTTCAGGTGTTTGCCTGCAAAGCCTAAGGACCCAGGTTTGATTCCCCAGGACCCACATAAGCCAGATGCACAAGGCGGTGCATGTGTCTGGAGTTTGCAGCAGCTAGAAGCCCTGGCACCCATTCTCTCTCTCTCTCTCTCTCCCTCTCTCTCTCTCAATTCCTCTCTCTCCCTACCTCCCTCCCTCCCTCTTTCTCTCTCTCCCAAGTAAATAAAATGTTCTTTAGAGCCGGGCATGGTGGCACACGCCTTTAATCCAGGCACTCGAGAGGCAGAGGTAGGAGGATTGCCATGAGTTTGAGGCCACCCTGAGACTACATAGAGAATTCCAGGTCAGCCTGGGCTAGAGTGTTTTCAAAAAAAACAACAACAACAAAAATTTTTTAAAGAATGGAATGTGAAAGGCTGAGGAATGAGGAAGGCATCATGTGCTCTAGGAACTTCTTGAAGCTCAGCACATTCCCCAGCACTAAACATCGCAACAGAGGCCAGAGATGTTGCTGGGCTAGATCATGCCTCTCTGTAACAGTTTCTCCTGACCATTCTCTGATTTCGTTAAATCAGCTCAGTTTCTATCCTGAGAATCACCAGCACAGTCTTGGTTAGAATGTGGACATGCATATATGCACAGTCTTGGTTAGTGCGTGGAAATGCGTATACGCTCTGTCTTGGTCAGTGCATGGACATGCGCATATGCACAGTCTTGGTCAGGGCATGAATCTTGGTCAGTGTGTGGACATGCGTATATGCAGTCCTGGGTAGGGTGTGGACATACGTATATGCACAGTCTTGGTCTGTGTATATGCACAGAGGTACAGCTGGAGAGAAGAGACATTCCCTATGGCACATGTGACATATGGATAGTGTGTGTGACAATGACACTGAAAAGACGATAATTAAAGAAACAGCACACCAGAGAACAGCAAAAGCCTCCTTGCAGCGGCGACAGTCCAGGCGGGGAAGAGGCACACAGCATCCCATCCAGTGTCACATGGTGAAATGATGCCCAAAACAGTCCTTCACAGTCGTCAAGTACCAGGCTTCTTGACTAGTGATCCAGGACCCTGAGCCCGTTTATGCAGTTCTGTGTGCTGGGTGGGTGTGCTTTTCTAAAGAGAAGACCCATGGCTTCCATTGGTTTTCAAAGAGTGCAGGTGCTTGTTCTGGGGAAATGAGGCTCAGTGTGATTAAAAACTTTTAGCAAAGGGGGCTGGAGAGATGCCTTAGAGGTTAAGGTATTTGTCTGCAAAGCCAAAGACCTCTTTTTGATTTTGGGGGACCCATGTAAGCCAGATGTACAAGGTGGTGCATGTGTCTGGAATTCATTTGCAATGTCTGGAGGCCCTGGAGCACCCATTCCATCTCCCTCTTTCCCTCTCTCGCTCTCTCAAATAAATAAATAGATTTCAAAAAAAAAAACTTTTAACCAAGAACTCACTGCACTAAAGGTGCTTTTGCATGGGTCAGTGGATATAAAGCAGGACTTCCCTGGGCAAACTGGGACAAATTGTCACGCAAGGTATTAAATAAAAGAGATAGAGAGATACAGTGAGCATAAGAAAGGCTTCATTAGCAGGGTGTGGTGGTGCCCGCCTGTAATCCCAGCACTTGAAGAGTTGGAGGCCACCCTGAGACTACATAGTGAATTCCAGGTCAGTCTGAGCTGCACTGAAACCCTACCTCCAAAAACCAAAAAGAAAGAAAGAAGGATGGAAGGAAGGAAGGAGAGAAAGGAAAGAAGGAAGGAAGGAAGGAAGGAAGGAAGGAAGGAAGGAAGGAAGGAAGGAAGGAAGGAAGGAAGAAGGGAAGGAAGGGAGGAAAAAAGAAAGGCTTCATTACTCAAAGTGTGGTCCATCAACAGGGGCACATGAACATCACCAGAAACTTTTTAGAAATGCAGAATTTCAGGCAGGGTATATGGTCCAACCCACAGCACCTGCAATCCTAGCACTTGAGAGGTAGAGGCACAAGGATCAATAATTCAAGGCTGTTCTTAACTACATATCAAGCTTGAGTCCAGCATGAGCGACGTAAGACCCTGTCCAAAAAAAAATGAAAAAGAAAAATAGGAAAAGAAAGAAGAGACAAAGAGAGAAGAAGAAAGGAGAGGAAAGAAGAGAGATATACTTTCCTAGTCTATAGTAGATAGGGGTTGATTCAAGTCTATGTCGTTCTGATTTATTTTTCTTGTCCCTTAATGGGGATTGAACCTAGGGCTCTGAACATGCTAGAGAAGTGCTCTTCCACTGGTCTACATCCTCAGACCTCATCTGCATTCCAGCAAGATCCGAGTATGTCCCCTAAGGATTAAAAACTCCTAGAAAAGCAAAAGCCATCTCAGAGAGTCAAGATGCATTAGCATGTGAAAAGTTCTGCTGTAGCCTGAGGCAAGTTCAGTTGTTTCTTCACCCAGGAATCAAGATATCATAACTTACTCAGTTTTGCTTTGGTAAATTATAGATGTGGACTTTGCAGTCAACGATTAATGGAGAAAAGGTACAAGTGTTGCTTTCTTTTCTCCAGGCTCTGAAGTTTCTGTGAGAGAAGAGTCAGATGGTGATCAAAACCAGAGTGACGACGGCGATGCTGAAACGTCACCAACCAAGTCTCCAACAACGCCAAAGTCAGTCAAAAGCAAAAACTCTTCAGGTACAATTCACCTGTGTGAGACAACAGGCGGAGAGGGGTCAGGTGCAGTTCACCTGTGTGAAGCTAGAGGAGAATGAGGGCATCAGGTACAGTACACCTGTGTGAAGTCAGAGGATAATGAGGGTGTCAGGTACAGTTCATCTGTGTGAGATAACAGGAGAAGGCATCAGGTACAGTTTCACCTGTATGAGACTACAGGAGGAGAGGGGTCAGGTACAGTTTCACCTGTGTGAGACTACAGGAGGAGAGGGGTCAGGTACAGTTTCACCTGTGTGAGACTACAGGAGAGGGGTCAGGTACAGTGCACCTGTGTGAGACTACAGGAGAGGGTCAGGTACAGTTCACCTGTGGGCGATACAGGAGAGGGTCAGGTACAGTGCACCTGTGTGAGACTACAGGAGAGGGTCAGGTACAGTGCACCTGTGTGAGACTACAGGAGAGGGTCAGGTACAGTGCACCTGTGTGAGACTACAGGAGAGGGTCAGGTACAGTTCACCTGTGTGCGATACAGGAGAGGGTCAGGTACAGTGCACCTGTGTGAGACTACAGGAGAGGGTCAGGTACAGTGCACCTGTGTGAGACTACAGGAGAGGGTCAGGTACAGTTCACCTGTGTGAGACTACAGGAGAGGGTCAGGTACAGTTCACCTGTGTGCGATACAGGAGAGGGTCAGGTACAGTGCACCTGTGTGAGACTACAGGAGAGGGTCAGGTACAGTGCACCTGTGTGAGACTACAGGAGAGAGTCAGGTACAGTGCACCTGTGTGAGACTACAGGAGAGGGTCAGGTACAGTGCACCTGTGTGAGACTACAGGAGAGGGTCAGGTACAGTTCACCTATGTGAGATTACAGGAGAGGGTCACGTACAGTTCACCTGTGTGAGACTACAGGAGAGGGTCAGGTACAGTGCACCTGTGTGAGACTACAGAAGAGGGTCAGGTACAGTTCACCTGTGTGAGACTACAGGAGAGGGTCAGGTACAGTGCACCTGTGTGAGACTACAGGAGAGAGTCAGGTACAGTTCACCTGTGTGAGACTACAGGAGAGGGTCAGGTACAGTGCACCTGTGTGAGACTACAGGAGAGAGTCAGGTACAGTGCACCTGTGTGAGACTACAGAAGAGGGTCAGGTACAGTGCACCTGTGTGAGACTACAGGAGAGGGTCAGGTACTGTGCATCTGTGTGAGACTACAGGAGAGGGTCAGGTACAGTGCACCTGTGTGAGACTACAGGAGAGGGTCAGGTACAGTGCACCTGTGTGAGACTACAGAGGAGGGTCAGGTACAGTTCAACTGTGTGAGACTACAGGAGAGGGTCAGGTACAGTGCAACTGTGTGAGACTACAGGAGAGGGTCAGGTACAGTTCACCTGTGTGAGACTACAAGAGAGGGTCAGGTACAGTGCCCCAGTGTGAGACTACAGGAGAGGGTCAGGTACAGTGCACCTGTGTGAGACTACAGGAGAGGGGTCAGGAACAGTTCACCTGTGTGAGACTACAGGAGAGGGTCAGGTACAGTGCACCTGTGTGAGACTACAGGAGAGGGTCAGGTACAGTTCACTTCTGTGCGATACAGGAGAGGGTCAGGTACAGTGCACCTGTGTGAGACTACAGGAGAGGGTCAGGTACAGTGCACCTGTGTGAGACTACAGGAGAGGGTCAGGTACAGTTCACTTCTGTGCGATACAGGAGAGGGTCAGGTACAGTGCACCTGTGTGAGACTACAGGAGAGGGTCAGGTACAGTGCACCTGTGTGAGACTACAGGAGAGGGTCAGGTACAGTTCACCTATGTGAGATTACAGGAGAGGGTCAGGTACAGTGCACCTGTGTGAGACTACAGGAGAGGGTCAGGTACAGTGCACCTGTGTGAGACTACAGGAGAGGGTCAGGTACAGTGCACCTGTGTGAGACTACAGGAGAGGGTCAGGTACAGTGCACCTGTGTGAGACTACAGGAGAGGGTCAGGTACATTGCACCTGTGTGAGACTACAGGAGAGGGTCAGGTACAGTGCACCTGTGTGAGACTACAGGAGAGGGTCAGGTACAGTTCACCTTTGTGAGTCTACAGGAGAGGGTCAGGTACAGTGCACCTGTGTGAGACTACAGGAGAGGGTCAGGTACAGTGCATCTGTGTGAGACTACAGGAGAGGGGTCAGGTACTGTGCACCTGTGTGAGACTACAGGAGAGGGTCAGGTACAGTGCACCTGTGTGAGACTACAGGAGAGGGTCAGGTACATTGCACCTGTGTGAGACTACAGGAGAGGGTCAGGTACAGTGCACCTGTGTGAGACTACAGGAGAGGGTCAGGTACAGTTCACCTTTGTGAGTCTACAGGAGAGGGTCAGGTACAGTGCACCTGTGTGAGACTACAGGAGAGGGTCAGGTACAGTGCATCTGTGTGAGACTACAGGAGAGGGGTCAGGTACTGTGCACCTGTGTGAGACTACAGGAGAGGGTCAGGTACAGTGCACCTGTGTGAGACTACAGGAGAGGGTCAGGTACAGTGCACCTGTGTGAGACTACAGGAGAGGGTCAGGTACATTGCACCTGTGTGAGACTACAGGAGAGGGTCAGGTACAGTGCACCTGTGTGAGACTACAGGAGAGGGTCAGGTACAGTTCACCTGTGTGAGTCTACAGGAGAGGGTCAGGTACAGTGCACCTGTGTGAGACTACAGGAGAGGGTCAGGTAGAGTGCACCTGTGTGAGACTACAGGAGAGGGTCCGGTACAGTGCACCTGTGTGAGACTACAGGAGAGGGGTCAGGTACAGTGCACCTGTGTGAGACTACAGGAGAGGGTCAGGTACAGTTCACCTGTGTGAGACTACAGGAGAGGGTCAGGTACAGTTCATCTGTGTGAGACTACAGGAGAGGGGTCAGGTACAGTTCACCTGTGTGAGACTACAGGAGAGGGTCAGGTACAGTGCACCTGTGTGAGACTACAGGAGAGGGTCAGGTACGGTTCACCTGTGTGAGACTACAGGAGAGGGTCAGGTACAGTGCACCTGTGTGAGACTACAGGAGAGGGTCAGGTACAGTTCACCTGTGTGAGACTACAGGAGAGGGTCAGGTACAGTTCACCTGTGTGAGACTACAGGAGAGGGTCAGGTACAGTGCACCTGTGTGAGACTACAGGAGAGGGTCAGGTACAGTGCACCTGTGTGAGACTACAGGAGAGGGTCAGGTACAGTTCACCTGTGTGAGACTACAGGAGAGGGTCAGGTACAGTGCACCTGTGTGAGACTACAGGAGAGGGTCAGGTACAGTTCACCTGTGTGAGACTACAGGAGAGGGTCAGGTACAGTTCACCTGTGTGAGACTACAGGAGAGGGTCAGGTACAGTGCACCTGTGTGAGACTACAGGAGAGGGTCAGGTACAGTTCACCTGTGTGAGTCTACAGGAGAGGGTCAGGTACAGTGCACCTGTGTGAGACTACAGGAGAGGGTCAGGTACAGTGCACCTGTGTGAGACTACAGGAGAGGGTCAGGTACAGTTCACCTGTGTGAGACTACAGGAGAGGGTCAGGTACAGTTCACCTGTGTGAGTCTACAGGAGAGGGTCAGGTACAGTTCACCTATGTGAGATTACAGGAGAGGGTCAGGTACAGTTCACCTGTGTGAGACTACAGGAGAGGGTCAGGTACAGTGCACCTGTGTGAGACTACAGGAGAGGGTCAGGTACAGTGCACCTGTGTGAGACTACAGGAGAGGGTCAGGTACAGTTCACCTGTGTGAGACTACAGGAGAGGGTCAGGTACTGTGCACCTGTGTGAGACTACAGGAGAGGGGTCAGGTACAGTGCACCTGTGTGAGACTACAGGAGAGGGTCAGGTACAGTGCACCTGTGTGAGACTACAGGAGAGGGTCAGGTACAGTGCACCTGTGTGAGACTACAGGAGAGGGTCAGGTACAGTGCACCTGTGTGAGACTACAGGAGAGGGTCAGGTACAGTGCACCTGTGTGAGACTACAGGAGAGGGTCAGGTACAGTTCACCTGTGTGAGACTACAGGAGAGGGTCAGGTACAGTTCACCTGTGTGAGACTACTGGAGAGGGTCAGGTACAGTTCACCTGTGTGAGACTACAGGAGAGGGTCAGGTACAGTTCACCTGTGTGAGACTACAGGAGAGGGTCAGGTACAGTTCATCTGTGTGAGACTACAGAGAGGGTTAGGTACAGTGCACCTGTGTGAGACTACAGGAGAGGGTCAGGTACAGTTCACCTGTGTGCGATACAGGAGAGGGTCAGGTACAGTGCACGTGTTGAGACTACAGGAGAGGGTCAGGTACAGTGCACCTGTGTGAGACTACAGGAGAGAGTCAGGTACAGTGCACCTGTGTGAGACTACAGGAGAGGGTCAGGTACAGTGCACCTGTGTGAGACTACAGGAGAGGGTCAGGTACAGTTCACCTGTGTGAGACTACAGGAGAGGGTCAGGTACAGTGCACCTGTGTGAGACTACAGGAGAGGGTCAGGTACGGTTCACCTGTGTGAGACTACAGGAGAGGGTCAGGTACAGTGCACCTGTGTGAGACTACAGGAGAGGGTCAGGTACAGTGCACCTGTGTGAGACTACAGGAGAGGGTCAGGTACAGTTCACCTGTGTGAGTCTACAGGAGAGGGTCAGGTACAGTGCACCTGTGTGAGACTACAGGAGAGGGTCAGGTACAGTGCACCTGTGTGAGACTACAGGAGAGGGTCAGGTACAGTTCACCTGTGTGAGACTACAGGAGAGGGTCAGGTACAGTTCACCTGTGTGAGTCTACAGGAGAGGGTCAGGTACAGTTCACCTATGTGAGATTACAGGAGAGGGTCAGGTACAGTTCACCTGTGTGAGACTACAGGAGAGGGTCAGGTACAGTGCACCTGTGTGAGACTACAGGAGAGGGTCAGGTACAGTGCACCTGTGTGAGACTACAGGAGAGGGTCAGGTACAGTTCACCTGTGTGAGACTACAGGAGAGGGTCAGGTACAGTGCACCTGTGTGAGACTACAGGAGAGGGGTCAGGTACAGTGCACCTGTGTGAGACTACAGGAGAGGGTCAGGTACAGTGCACCTGTGTGAGACTACAGGAGAGGGTCAGGTACAGTGCACCTGTGTGAGACTACAGGAGAGGGTCAGGTACTGTGCACCTGTGTGAGACTACAGGAGAGGGTCAGGTACAGTGCACCTGTGTGAGACTACAGGAGAGGGTCAGGTACAGTGCACCTGTGTGAGACTACAGGAGAGGGTCAGGTACAGTGCACCTGTGTGAGACTACAGGAGAGGGTCAGGTACTGTGCACCTGTGTGAGACTACAGGAGAGGGTCAGGTACAGTTCACCTGTGTGAGACTACAGGAGAGGGTCAGGTACAGTTCACCTGTGTGAGACTACTGGAGAGGGTCAGGTACAGTTCACCTGTGTGAGACTACAGGAGAGGGTCAGGTACAGTGCACCTGTGTGAGACTACAGGAGAGGGTCAGGTACAGTTCATCTGTGTGAGACTACAGAGAGGGTTAGGTACAGTGCACCTGTGTGAGACTACAGGAGAGGGTCAGGTACAGTTCACCTGTGTGCGATACAGGAGAGGGTCAGGTACAGTGCACGTGTTGAGACTACAGGAGAGGGTCAGGTACAGTGCACCTGTGTGAGACTACAGGAGAGAGTCAGGTACAGTGCACCTGTGTGAGACTACAGGAGAGGGTCAGGTACAGTGCACCTGTGTGAGACTACAGGAGAGGGTCAGGTACAGTTCACCTGTGTGAGACTACAGGAGAGGGTCAGGTACAGTGCACCTGTGTGAGACTACAGGAGAGGGTCAGGTACGGTTCACCTGTGTGAGACTACAGGAGAGGGTCAGGTACAGTGCACCTGTGTGAGACTACAGGAGAGGGTCAGGTACAGTGCACCTGTGTGAGACTACAGGAGAGGGTCAGGTACAGTTCACCTGTGTGAGTCTACAGGAGAGGGTCAGGTACAGTGCACCTGTGTGAGACTACAGGAGAGGGTCAGGTACAGTGCACCTGTGTGAGACTACAGGAGAGGGTCAGGTACAGTTCACCTGTGTGAGACTACAGGAGAGGGTCAGGTACAGTTCACCTGTGTGAGTCTACAGGAGAGGGTCAGGTACAGTTCACCTATGTGAGATTACAGGAGAGGGTCAGGTACAGTTCACCTGTGTGAGACTACAGGAGAGGGTCAGGTACAGTGCACCTGTGTGAGACTACAGGAGAGGGTCAGGTACAGTGCACCTGTGTGAGACTACAGGAGAGGGTCAGGTACAGTTCACCTGTGTGAGACTACAGGAGAGGGTCAGGTACTGTGCACCTGTGTGAGACTACAGGAGAGGGGTCAGGTACAGTGCACCTGTGTGAGACTACAGGAGAGGGTCAGGTACAGTGCACCTGTGTGAGACTACAGGAGAGGGTCAGGTACAGTGCACCTGTGTGAGACTACAGGAGAGGGTCAGGTACTGTGCACCTGTGTGAGACTACAGGAGAGGGTCAGGTACAGTGCACCTGTGTGAGACTACAGGAGAGGGTCAGGTACAGTGCACCTGTGTGAGACTACAGGAGAGGGTCAGGTACAGTGCACCTGTGTGAGACTACAGGAGAGGGTCAGGTACTGTGCACCTGTGTGAGACTACAGGAGAGGGTCAGGTACAGTTCACCTGTGTGAGACTACAGGAGAGGGTCAGGTACAGTTCACCTGTGTGAGACTACTGGAGAGGGTCAGGTACAGTTCACCTGTGTGAGACTACAGGAGAGGGTCAGGTACAGTGCACCTGTGTGAGACTACAGGAGAGGGTCAGGTACAGTTCATCTGTGTGAGACTACAGAGAGGGTTAGGTACAGTGCACCTGTGTGAGACTACAGGAGAGGGTCAGGTACAGTTCACCTGTGTGCGATACAGGAGAGGGTCAGGTACAGTGCACGTGTTGAGACTACAGGAGAGGGTCAGGTACAGTGCACCTGTGTGAGACTACAGGAGAGAGTCAGGTACAGTGCACCTGTGTGAGACTACAGGAGAGGGTCAGGTACAGTGCACCTGTGTGAGACTACAGGAGAGGGTCAGGTACAGTGCACCTGTGTGAGACTACAGGAGAGGGTCAGGTACAGTTCACCTGTGTGAGACTACAGGAGAGGGTCAGGTACAGTGCACCTGTGTGAGACTACAGGAGAGGGTCAGGTACAGTGCACCTGTGTGAGACTACAGGAGAGGGTCCGGTACAGTGCACCTGTGTGAGACTACAGGAGAGGGGTCAGGTACAGTGCACCTGTGTGAGACTACAGGAGAGGGTCAGGTACAGTTCACCTGTGTGAGACTACAGGAGAGGGTCAGGTACAGTTCATCTGTGTGAGACTACAGGAGAGGGGTCAGGTACAGTTCACCTGTGTGAGACTACAGGAGAGGGTCAGGTACAGTGCACCTGTGTGAGACTACAGGAGAGGGTCAGGTACGGTTCACCTGTGTGAGACTACAGGAGAGGGTCAGGTACAGTGCACCTGTGTGAGACTACAGGAGAGGGTCAGGTACAGTTCACCTGTGTGAGACTACAGGAGAGGGTCAGGTACAGTTCACCTGTGTGAGACTACAGGAGAGGGTCAGGTACAGTGCACCTGTGTGAGACTACAGGAGAGGGTCAGGTACAGTGCACCTGTGTGAGACTACAGGAGAGGGTCAGGTACAGTTCACCTGTGTGAGACTACAGGAGAGGGTCAGGTACAGTGCACCTGTGTGAGACTACAGGAGAGGGTCAGGTACAGTTCACCTATGTGAGACTACAGGAGAGGGTCAGGTACAGTTCACCTGTGTGAGACTACAGGAGAGGGTCAGGTACAGTGCACCTGTGTGAGACTACAGGAGAGGGTCAGGTACAGTTCACCTGTGTGAGTCTACAGGAGAGGGTCAGGTACAGTGCACCTGTGTGAGACTACAGGAGAGGGTCAGGTACAGTGCACCTGTGTGAGACTACAGGAGAGGGTCAGGTACAGTTCACCTGTGTGAGACTACAGGAGAGGGTCAGGTACAGTTCACCTGTGTGAGTCTACAGGAGAGGGTCAGGTACAGTTCACCTATGTGAGATTACAGGAGAGGGTCAGGTACAGTTCACCTGTGTGAGACTACAGGAGAGGGTCATGTACAGTGCACCTGTGTGAGACTACAGGAGAGGGTCAGGTACAGTGCACCTGTGTGAGACTACAGGAGAGGGTCAGGTACAGTTCACCTGTGTGAGACTACAGGAGAGGGTCAGGTACTGTGCACCTGTGTGAGACTACAGGAGAGGGGTCAGGTACAGTGCACCTGTGTGAGACTACAGGAGAGGGTCAGGTACAGTGCACCTGTGTGAGACTACAGGAGAGGGTCAGGTACAGTGCACCTGTGTGAGACTACAGGAGAGGGTCAGGTACAGTGCACCTGTGTGAGACTACAGGAGAGGGTCAGGTACTGTGCACCTGTGTGAGACTACAGGAGAGGGTCAGGTACAGTTCACCTGTGTGAGACTACAGGAGAGGGTCAGGTACAGTTCACCTGTGTGAGACTACTGGAGAGGGTCAGGTACAGTTCACCTGTGTGAGACTACAGGAGAGGGTCAGGTACAGTTCCCCTGTGTGAGACTACAGGAGAGGGTCAGGTACAGTTCATCTGTGTGAGACTACAGAGAGGGTTAGGTACAGTGCACCTGTGTGAGACTACAGGAGAGGGTCAGGTACAGTTCACCTGTGTGCGATACAGGAGAGGGTCAGGTACAGTGCACGTGTTGAGACTACAGGAGAGGGTCAGGTACAGTGCACCTGTGTGAGACTACAGGAGAGAGTCAGGTACAGTGCACCTGTGTGAGACTACAGGAGAGGGTCAGGTACAGTGCACCTGTGTGAGACTACAGGAGAGGGTCAGGTACAGTGCACCTGTGTGAGACTACAGGAGAGGGTCAGGTACAGTTCACCTGTGTGAGACTACAGTAAAGGGTCAGGTACAGTGCACCTGTGTGAGACTACAGGAGAGGGTCAGGTACAGTGCACCTGTGTGAGACTACAGGAGAGGGTCAGGTACAGTTCACCTGTGTGAGACTACAGGAGAGGGTCAGGTACAGTTCACCTGTGTGAGACTACAGGAGAGGGTCAGGTACAGTTCACCTGTGTGAGACTACAGGAGAGGGTCAGGTACAGTGCACCTGTGTGAGACTACAGGAGAGGGTCAGGTACAGTGCACCTGTGTGAGACTACAGGAGAGGGTCAGGTACAGTTCACCTGTGTGAGACTACAGGAGAGGGTCAGGTACAATTCACCTGTGTGAGACTACAGGAGAGGGTCAGGTACAGTGCACCTGTGTGAGACTACAGGAGAGGGTCAGGTACAGTTCACCTTTGTGAGACTACAGGAGAGTGTCAGGTACAATTCACCTGTGTGAGACTACAGGAGAGGGTCAAGTACAGTGCACCTGTGTGAGACTACAGGAGAGGGTCAGGTACAGTTCACCTGTGTGAGACTACAGGAGAGGGTCAGGTACAGTGCACCTGTGTGAGACTACAGGAGAGGGTCAGGTACAATTCACCTGTGTGAGACTACAGGAGAGGGTCTGGTACAGTTCACCTGTGTGAGACTACAGGAGAGGGTCAGGTACAGTGCACCTGTGTGCGATACAGGAGAGGGTCAGGTACAATTCACCTGTGTGAGACTACAGGAGAGGGTCAGGTACAGTTCACCTGTGTGAGACTACATGAGAGGGTCAGGTACAGTGCCCCTGTGTGAGACTACAGGAGAGGGTCAGGTACAGTGCACCTGTGTGCGATACAGGAGGAGAGGGTTCCGGTTAAATCAGGGTTGGCAAGTTATTGTCAACCTTATGTTTTGTGACAGACTCCCGAGGGTTGTGACCGCTGTGCTGTATGATGAACGCCAGGGTGGGAGGGTGATGGCTGTCAGGGTCCTCTGCTGTGAGGCCATCATCATCCACCTTACAAAGTTACCCCAACTTCAGTCAGTTCTGAATTTCTCAGCAGTGGCCCATAGCTAAGGGAGAGTTCCTATCAGAAGTGTTTCCTGTGACCCCGTATTTCCAACTGTGCGGTGGGCTCACTCACGTTCTCATCAGGTTTATAGAGAGGACAGGGTACTGTCACCTTTCAAATAATTAACTCAGTGCTGAGGGCGTGGCTCAGGGGTAGAGCACTTGCCTGTCATGGGTGTCCTGAGAATTCAGGGAACCTCACTTCCCAAGACCATCCTCCTGCCTCACACCGCCTTCCCCAAGTTCCTGCTCCCAGTGAGGCAGGCCAAATCCCCAACTCCCCTGCTGTCCAGCCCTGGGGAAATACCAGTAAGGAGCAGGGTCACCTAGCTCTAAAGAAAAGCTACGGGGGCTGGAGAGATGGTTTAGCGGTTAAGCGCTTGCCTGTGAAGCCATAGGACCCCAGTTCGAGGCTCTATTCCCCAGGACCCAAGTGAGCCAGATGCACAAGGTGGCACGTGCATCTGGAATTTGTTTGCAATGGCTAGAGGCCCTGGTGCACCCATTCTCCTTCTCTCTCTCCCTCTTTCTGTCACTCTCAAATAAATAAATAAAAATTTAAAAAAGAAAGAAAAGCTAAGTGGACACCTTGAACCCCCTCTCAGGAGAGCCAGTTTTCAGAAACAGGTTCTGAGGCTGGTGTGTGGTAGTGTACCCTTGTAATCCCAGCATTAGAAAGATTGGGGCAGGAAGGTGGGAATTTCAGACCAATCTGGGCCACAGATGTATTTCAAGGCCAGCCAGAGCAGCTTGTGAGATCCTATCTCAAAGAGGGGGCGGGGGGTGTTACCCTGAAAGAGAAATTATCACAGAGGGAGAGAAAGAGACCATCTCAGAGAGAGAAAGTGAGAGACACTGATCTGAGACTGTCCCGGAGAAACTACCTCAGAGACCCTGTCTCAGACAGAGAGAAAGAAGATGTTGCAGAGAGGGGCTGTCTCAGAGAAAGGAGAATACACTCTCTTAGAGTCTTTTTTGTTTTGTTTTGTTTTTCAAGGTAGAGTCTCACTCTAGTCCAGGCTGACCTGGAGTTCACTTTGTATTCCAGGGTGGTCTCGAACTCACAGTAACCCTCCTACCTCTGCCTCCCGAGCGCTGGGATTAAAGGCGTGCACCACTATGCCTGGCTTATTTTAGAATCTTTAAAAAAAAATAATAAGGTATTTCTTTATTTGCACACGTGCATGTGTGTCTTTAAAATAAGTAAGTCATTTTCTCCTCACCCCTCACGAACTGCTACCTTGCCCTGACAGTGTACACTACTTTCCAAACTCTTCTGAGATGATGCTAGAAGTTTCTGGAGTTGATTCCTATGACCACTAGTTGTTATTGGCAGTGTGCTCCATGGCATACACATAGCTGTTCGAGCTTTCTTCTGTAATCTCCTTTAAGCTTTGCAGCCTCCATTGGAAGTGGGCATTGCTCCGGCTTTCTAGAGGAGGTAGCTGAGAGAATCCTAGATCGTAAGTCATTTAGCCAGTGAGGGGTAGGGAGAATATCAGCCCAGGTAAAGGGACCCCAGATATAGTTCTGTCTCCATCCTACTAGGTCCATAAACCCATCCTGGGCCCAGTTGAGCTGAGAAGCAGGTGTGGACAGGTGTGTGGGGGAGCGGGGAGGCGGGTGCGGGTCTTCCGAGGCAGCAAGAGAGTGGCCGGGTGTTCCTCCCTGGGGAAGTCTTGGCATGACCCTTTCAGGGAAACAGCCCTCACGTGAGGGCAGAGCTGCTGCTCTTGAGGCTGGCCTATCCTCTGGGCATCTGCCAGCCTGAAGGGCTGAGGGTCGCCTTCCTTCTCTCCGCAGAGTTCCCGCTCTTTGCCTACAACAACGGAGTTGTCATGACCTCCTGTCGCGAGCTGGACAGTAACCGCAGCGCCCTCTCGGCCGCCTCCGCCTTTGCCATCGCAACGGCGGGAGCCAACGAGGGCACCCCAAACAAGGAGAAGTACCGCAGGATGTCCTTGGCCAGCGCAGGTGTGGGGGCACCTCTGCTCACACGTTCTCCCCCCACCCCACCCCCGTCAGTCTCTCCAGGGTCCTGTGGCAGGGGTGACAGCCACAGGCCCAGGATCTGCCCTTTGTCAGGTACCTAAAGTGGGTGGTCCCTGCTCAGGGGAATCACCCTTGCTCACTGACTACCAGACCTCCCCACTTCCCACTCTTGACTCTTCCTCTCATGAGCACTGGGACAGAGCTCCTTCCCTCTGTTCCCACTGGGCACACCCAGACCTGAAGTCAAGGCCACCATGTGTCTGGGCACAGTCTCCCCTGAGCCCTCCCCCTCCCTCCCAGCTCCTGTCACCAATGGAATACAGTCTTATTTATCAGGGCTGCCTGTCATCCCCTTGAAGGGTGGCCTTAGCTCCGGCCATGTCCCTGACACACAGAAATACTATTCCGTCCATCTACCTTGAATGCCTGCCACACAACCCCCCCCCCCCGTTCTTCCTGCAGACCCGGCCAGGGCTAGCCCTCCAGCCTGGAAGTCCCTTCCCCGCACCCCCCCCCAGCCCCATTTTGTCCTTGCCAGTTCTACTCACAGCACGACTCCTCATCTGAAGGAACCTAGTCTCCACTGGGGGCAGGGCTGTTGCCAGAGCTCTGGTCTTGGGTGGTCTGTGTAAGCTGGGGTAAGCTACCTGAATCTTCTAGCAGCCCTGGCCCAGGAAGTACTCTGGCAGGCAGGGGCTGGGCGAATAGGACCTACCCTGGCTGTAAGGTGTTTCCTTACCCCCCTCCTCCCTCTCTCTCTCTCTCTCTCCTTCTCTCTTTTTGTCTTGGGGGCACTGAGAGTCTATGATCTGTGTCTCCTGAGACCTCAAAGCCTGTATCTATCCCATAGGTTCCAACCTGGTTGTTATTTCTTTCCTCCTCCCCCACCCCTCTCTCTGTCTCTCTCTCTCTCTGTCTCTGACACACACACACACACACACACACACACACACACACACACACACACACACGTCAGCTGTAAGAAGCAGCCTCATAGCTGGAGAGACAACTCAGCGGTTAAGGCATTTACCTGCAAACTGGTTCAATTCCCCAGTACCCATGTAAAGCTAAATGCACAAAGTGGCGTATGTACCTGGAGTTTGTTTGCAGCAGCTAGAGGCCCTGGTGCTCCCATATTCATTCATTCATTCTCTGTCTGTCTCTCTCTCTCTCTCCTCGCAAATAAATAAATAAAATATTTCCTTAAAGAGATTTTATAATCATGGAAAATGTTAATAAAAATTTAAAAATTATTTTAAAAAAGAAGACAGAGAAGCAGCCTCGGATGAAGAAGGACCAGGAGTCGAACCCGGGACAGAGCAAGCTCTGAGCCTTGCCCTCACGTGGCCTCTCTCACACTACTAGGGTTTCCCCCTGACCAGAGGAATGGGGACAAGGAGTTTGTAATCCGCAGAGCTGCCACCAATCGTGTGCTGAATGTGCTCCGCCACTGGGTCTCCAAGCACGCTCAGGTGAGCAGGAGTCCTCCCTAGAGGCTGCCCCACCCCAGAGTGGCAGTAAGAGAGAAACAGCACTGGAGGAGGGGGTGGGAGGAGCCCCCAGTATCCCCAGAAGGACCTGCTCAGATCCCCCCCCCCACAAAAGGGAAGCAAGGACATTTAAGGAGACAAAGGGCCTCTCTTTAGCCAGCTGTCTGCAGCTGGGGCAGGCTTGGGCTCCTCTGGCCTGGTGGTGCAGCGGGACAGTGGCTGAGAGGCGGCTCGGGGTCTTATGTCACTTGCCTGCCAAGAAGTAGTGAGGAGGTAAGTAAGGCAGGCCGAGCTGCTTCCCGCACATACAGCCACTCCCTCCCTCCTCTCGCCCGGGCCCCAGAGCTCTGTGGGGAAGTTCAGCAACTGTAGCTAGAGCCCCCTCTCCATCCTGCAGGATTTCGAGACCAACGATGAGCTCAAGTGCAAAGTGATCGGCTTCCTGGAGGAGGTCATGCACGACCCAGAGCTCCTGACGCAGGAGCGGAAGGCGGCGGCCAACATCATCAGGTAAGGTGAGAGCGGGCCTCCTGCTCAGGCCAGCCTCCTGGGGCCCCCCACCGCCGGCCACAGCCACCCTGAGGTCAGGGAAATGGGGAGGAGGGTCCTCCTCAAGCCTGAGGCCAGCTAGGAAGTGCATCTGGGAAGAACTAAGCCTGAGAACCCATGTATCTCATTTCATAGCACGTGTTGCTCCCCGCCTTCTCCCCACCCTCCACCAGACCTTGATCTTGAGACAAAAACCATGCCGCCTCTGGTGGCCACAGTTATGCCTCACAGTGGCTGTCCCTAATTGTACAGATTTGTATAATATGAGGGGGGAAACATCAAAATAGAAGAGAAGCCAGGGATGGTGGCTGTTTTTAATCCCAGCACTCAGGAAGCAGAGGTAGGAGAATCGCTGTGAGTTCAAGGCCACCCTGTGACTACATAGTAAATTTCAGGTCAGCCTGGGCTAGAGTGAGACCCTACCTTGAAAATCCCCCCCTAAAAAAATAGAAGAGGGACTTAATGGGAAAAGGCTGGGGATGAGTAGAAGGGGGATAGGAGAGGGGGGTGAAGGAGGGTGGTGAGAGGGGATTATGATCGGGGTACAGGCATATATATGGAGGTTGGGATTAAAAAGTACTTTTTCCCCCAAGTATCACTTCTTCATGCATGTTCAGTGTTGCGGGCACCTGCCTAGCCTGCGCCTGCACAATATGGTCGTGCTAGCTACACACAGCTCTTTAAACTCTGATGAGGGAACTGGGGATGTAGCTTAGTTGGTAAAGTGTTGGCCTCGCATTCAGGAAGCCCTGGGCTCGATCCCCAGAGTGCTTGCACACACCAAAACTCTCAGCACTTGGGACGAAATTAAGTAATGAGTTAATGAATATTAATGAACTAAAACTATACTATTAAAATTGTGTTCCTAAGTTCCCAGATCCACACCTATATTAGCATAGGCTAGCCCATCCCATTATCCCTTCACTATAGAGAGCTCTGTTGGACAACACTGGCAAGACCCTGCTCATAGGTGCTCAAAGGACGTCACTGAATTGAACTTTGTAAACCTTCTTGTCCCCAAACCTGTATTGTCCCTGCTCCTCAGCTCGCCTATCCTGGAAGAAGTCAGAGCCCATGCAGTGTCATGTCTGAGCTGCCTTAGCCAGTGACTCACTGTTGACCTGGGCAAGACCCTTTGCTGAACTTCATTTTCTCCCCTGTGACATGGGTGACTGACACTGGCTTTGAGAGTGGGCTGAGGCTCAGGCGAGCTGGTCCCGTGGCTTCCACCGGCTGTTCAGGGACAGTCCCGGCACCGGCCTACCCGCTACCCTGCCTGATGCTCTCGTCCCTCCCATTCAGCCGTCTTCCCAGCCAGCCTCAGTGGGAGGGTCCAGACCCCTCCTCGCCTCCAGCTCCCCTTCTCTACTCCTCAGTCATCACCTCTGCCCCATACTTTGTGCCCAAGTCCAGCCCAAGCACTTCCTGACTTTGTCCCAAGTTTCCGGCCTCCTCCACCCAACCACTTTACAATCCCAAGGTCCCATGTGCATTTGCCTCCTGTTCGGTCTTGGAGTCTCCTCAGACCTCTGTCACTCTCTTACACACACACACACACACACACACACACACAGAGCTGTGTATGCACACAGGCAGCCCCAGGCCCTAGAAACCTCTGGAAAGCCCATAAGCACATGCTGCACCCCTAATCACATGGATTGGAGCTTGGGGTTCAGGGTTTTCTTCTGGCTTATTTCTCTTCTGAATTCAGGAGAAAGAGCAGGCTGTGGTGGAATGGAGCAACCGTGGTTTAAGTCACTGCCCCCAGAAAAGAGTTCTTGAAGCTTCTGTTTCCTGGGTGTCTGCTACTAGGGCTAATTCTCAGACAGAGGCCCTGCAGACCCCAGACTGCTTCCCTATGTATGCCCCCAGGCCTAACCCTCAGACTGTCCCCAACCTTCACCCCCCTAACCCCAGCATTCACAGACCATGGCTCTGCGTCCCATCACGGCAGACGGACTATCCTTTGGCCCAACACCGGGGGTCCACCGGCAGTTTCCACTAAGGCTCAGGACCCCCCTGCTCAGCTCAGCTGTGTTCTTTCTCACTTCCCCCTCAGCACAGACCTACCTACCTGGAGCTCTTGAGTCTCCATTCTGCTTCCCCTCACTGCTGCGGACCCTCCAGTCCAGCCAGGCCTGAGGGTCTTCCCGTGTGGAAGAGCCAACCTCCTGCTCAGTCTGTTCCTACAGACCAGGCGCTCCTTTCCAACACGCATCCTTCATTCTACACCCGCCCGCTGAAAGCCCGGGCTTGACCTCGAAGACCCCTGCCCAGGTCTCTCTGGAGCTAGGTACACAGAAAGCCCACAGTCTGAGGGAGCCCACAAGGGGACTTCACCCAACTGGATCAGGATCTGATGGACTATAGGTTGGTGGAGAAGAAAGGGACAGCATCTCTGGGCAAATGGAAGAGCAAGGATCAGGAGGCCATGGATGATGGCTTGGCTGGGGCTCATCTGCCTTCTTCTCCTTAGGACTCTGACCCAGGAGGACCCAGGGGACAACCAGATCACGCTGGAGGAGATCACACAGATGGTGAGCAGGGCTGCCCGCCCACCAGTTCACCAAGGCTCTCTTTCCTACCCTCCAACTCCATGGCTCCCTGACCGAGCGCAGTAGTCACTACCTGCATTCATTTCCTATGGCTTTGTGACTAAGCCCCGCAAACTGAGCAGCTTGGGGCCATAGAAATGTCTTCTTTCAAAGTCCTGGAGGCCAAAAATCTGAAACGAAGGTGTGGGCAGGGCCGTGCTCCGTCTCCAGGAGGATCTGCCTTTCCCAGACGCTGGTAGCCCGGGGCCCCCCTCAGCTCCTTTCTGCGCCACTCCAGCTCCTGCCTCTATAGTCCTGGGGCCACCTCCCCTGTTTATGTGCACCATCTCCCCTCTATGTGTCTGCCTATGTCCACACACCCCCTTTCCCCAAGGACACCAGTCATACTGGCTCCAAGTCCACCCTGGTAGCCTCATCGTATCTTCCTTTCATTGGCAAAGACCCTGGACAGATGCCAGGGGCAAGAACTTCAACTTGTCCTTTTTAAAAAGCAAAAGCTAACTGGTAACACCACTTCTCTTTTCCTTACCCACTGTTTTCTCATCGCTCCCCTGGTTCCGTCCACCCCCAGTCACACTTCTCCAGGAAGAGAAGGACCCAAGGATGAGTGCTGTGTGTGATGGACCATGTTAGGCACTGAAAGCCTCCAGGCACTCTTATCAGTGATGCTTCAAGTTTGCATCATCGCCCCATCTTAAGGACGAGGCAACTGAGGCTCGGGGAGCCTAACGCACTGACGTTATCCATGGGAAGTGATAGTGGTGAGAGCTGTTCATGCTCACATTCAGCTGACCTTGGAACAAAACTCACTTCCTACACCACACTGCCTTATCTTTGAGGAGTCAAGATGCACTTCTCTGCCCAGCAATGACTGGGCCAGAGAGAGAGAGAGAGAGAGAGAGAGGTGTTCACCATGAAGGAGCATGAACCAAGGGCTGGTATCTCACACGTAGGAGTGACAGTCATCCAATAATGTGTTTCCAAGTTGGTGAGACATATATACAATGTCATCGGGAGCCATCCCAAAGCTCCTGGCCCCTGCATCATGGACCGACCTTCCAGAACTCCCATTTTGACCTTCCAGAGATGGATTCAGTGTCATGTTGGCTCAGCCCCAGGCTGGTTTAAGTTTGCACACACATGTGTGTGTGTGTGTGTGTGTGTGTGTGTGTGTGTGTGCATGTGTGGGCCAGTGGACAATTCCGGGTGTCCTCAGGAATAACATCCAACTTCCAGACACAGTCTTTCATAGG
This sequence comes from Jaculus jaculus, assembly GCF_020740685.1. Lineage (NCBI taxonomy): Eukaryota > Metazoa > Chordata > Mammalia > Rodentia > Dipodidae > Jaculus > Jaculus jaculus. The sequence goes on along the minus strand of NC_059111.1, from coordinate 26,150,265 downwards.
CCTGGAGTTCACCAGTTGGGCCAGACTTGCTTGCTAGCAAGCCCCAGGAGGCCACACATCTCTGCCTCCCCAGGCTGCGACAGGCATCAGCGTGCCTGACGTTTTTATGTGGGTACCAGGAATAAGCCTAGGTTCTCATGGCCTCGTGCTTATAAGGCAAGCACTTTACCAACTGGGCTGTCTTCCCAGCCGTCAGACACGTGCGCCTCTGGGGTCAGGATGCTGGATAAGTCTTCCCCGGTGGAGGGAATGCTCTGTTCTCCTGTTTCCCAACAGGGGCCTGGCTGCAATGTTTGCCCCTCAAGAGAACAAGGGCTCTGTTCTGAACAGCCTGAGCCTCTTCTAGAATAAAGGGCCCCTTAGCCTGACTCCCAGCACTGGCGGGATCCCCATGCTCTGCTGAGGCCACATCCAGTTTGGGGGAAACCAGTGGCCTCAGCAGAGAAGTGGGAGGCTGTTTGCCATGTGTTTCTCACAAGCCTTATGAAAGGTGACTAAAGGTGTCAGCTCAGATCTCTCTTCTAGCGTCACCCTCTTTCCTGGGCCACACCAAAAAAAAAAAAAGGAAGGTCATCTGCCCCTTCACACCTCCTGGCCTAGAGCCTGGGTAGGGACTCTAGGACACTCAGTGTCTTGGGCCAGTGCCCTGTGCCTCAGCCTGATATCTGGGCTGCGTCCAGGATGGCCAAACTGTCAGGACCAGCACAGGAGTGCCTGTGGCTGAGCGGCCCCATTCAATGATTCATGTTCCCATGACTCGGGAGGAACCGTCTATAAGATCGCACAGGAGAAATTCTACCTCAGGGTGCTTATCCCGCCAGCCCGCGTTCAAGCCCCTGCCGCCCCCACCTCCACATCCCCTCTGCCTCCTAGGAACCCCTCCTCCTCAAAAGTGTCTGATGGTGCTCCCCACATGCACACTCCTGCATCCGGGCTTCTGTTCCGTGCCCTGGCGGATCTGCCAGGAAACACCTGTGGCTGGTTCACTGCCATACACAAAAGCTGTTGTCCCATATGTCTCCAGTATCTAGCAAGGGCCTGGCAATGCAGACTTCACTGTGTGCTGGGGAAATAGGGGTTCTGGACAGGGTAGCTACATGGACCAGCTCTCTGCTCTTGTGTGGGTATAGGAAACCATCCCTGTATGGACACAAGCTCCTCTCAGAGCTGGCACAGCTATCTCTTCCCTGGCCCCACCCACCCCAAGTCCAGCAGACTTCTTGTGAGGCTTTCCTACCCAAGCACATCAACCTGCCAGCGTCCACCCTCATCCAAACGCTCCTGTGGGCACTGCTGTACCCCGGCTAACGTTTTCCTGAGGACATCGTTGGTCAAAGGGGCCACATGGCCGACACCCTTATAGGTAGTGTCCACGGGTGATGTCCATAGTTAGGGACACGGTAGCTGAGGACGGAGCCGGATGGGCTGTCTTCTGCTCACTACCCACATTTCCTCATGAGTTTCCAAGGGAGATTGTGCTGAACTGGCTTAGGGCCAAATAAAGTGAAGGGGATGGCTCACCCCCGCTGGGTCAGATACCCGAGTGCCAGTCCTTGCCAGCCTGTTTCCCCACTGAGCAGCCTGGGCAGGCATTAGCCTCATTCCCACAAGGGTGGTGGTGGCTCCCTAGACGGGGAGTGACTACCTGAGGAACAGTCCTTTGGAATAACACACGCAGAGTGCGGCAGGGGGTGGGGTCCAGCTCCCTGAACATACCTCGTCCACCCCCTGGAACCAAGCAAAGGGGCCAGAAAGTCCAGAGGTGCCCCTCATGAGCTTAACCCCAGACCTCGTCCCCTCAGGCGGAGGGCGTGAAGGCTGAGCCCTTCGAAAACCATTCAGCCCTGGAGATCGCTGAGCAGCTGACCCTCCTGGACCACCTCGTCTTCAAGAAGATTCCTTATGAGTAAGTGGCTGCAGGGGCGCGCCCCGTCTTCCTCCTCCCTTCCTCAGCACGTCCCCCGACTCTGGCCATGGGGACTCGCCACGGCTTGGGAGGAAAACACCGGGGTTCCCCTCCCACTCCCAAGTTCTTCCTGACTTACTGCCTGCGCAGGTGTGCGCACCACCCCAGCACACACACACTTGAAGTATCTCGAATTCACTAGTCCCGTTCCAGAAGGGCACAAAGTGTCCATGTTTGTGTGTGTGTGTACAGCCATGAATGTGGGGGGGGGGGCATGCCACTTCTTGGAACAAACTTTGGAAATGGCCCTGGACTTTGATGAAGCCTCAAAGCCTGCAGCTGCCTGCTCTGGCCTGCAGCCGCCCCGCCCTCCCCCGCCCCCCACCCCCGTGTTCCCTGTAATTATACGTAAGTACTTTTGTGAGCCTCTGTCTTCATCTAACAATCAAGGCAGCATTTTAAACACGTAGTGAACGAATTACATTTATTAGTTTGTTAATTCATTAATGTTTAATGAATTAAACATAGGCAGTGTTCCCTATGGCACATTATTAAGCTAAAGTGGTTTTCAGTTTTCAAGGGTTTTTTTATTATTTATTTATTTATTAGAGAGAGAGAAAGAGAGAATGAGCATGCCAGGGCCTCCAGCCACTGCAAATGAACTCCAGATGCATGTGCCACCATGTGCATCTGGCTTATGGACCTGGAGAATCGAACCTGGGTCCTTAGGCTTCACAGGCGTGCACCTTAACTGCTAAGCCACCTCTCCAGCCCAAGGTTGTTGTTTTTTTCTGAATTTCCAACAGTTCAGAATAGTTTCCCCAAATTTGCATCAGCAGGTCTGAGGCAGCCCGTAACTGGGGCGTTTGGTTTGCCATCCAGAGGGGAAGCTGGTGTGGTTGCAGCCCTGAGCATGAGCGTAGCCTCGCCCAAATGCAGGGGCTGGTCAGGAGGGCTGCCGTATCCTCTGTGTGGAGGCCATGTTGTTCCTGACACACCGTGCAGGGGCAGGAGACCCACCCACAGGCACTTGGCCTCTTGCGCAGACTCTGCCCACTCACCTTTCCTGATAGCTTTGTCTAGTCAGGAACCCAGGCAACATGGCATCACCAGTACCAGTACACGCCGCTCAGTCCTGTTTGCTGGCTCCTTTATCCTCTTATCTGACCCTTTTTTGGAAAAAAAAAGAAAACTATTCATTTTCAGGGAGTGAGAGAACAAGAGAAAATGGGCACACCAGCGCCTCTAGCCACTGCAAATGCACTCCAGACACATGAGCCACTCTATGCAGCTGGCTTTACATGAGTACTAGGGAATCGAACCCAGGGCATTAGGCTTTGAAGGCAAGAAGTGCCTTATCCCTTATCTGACCTTTTTGTTTTGTTTTGTTTTGTTTTTTGGTTTTTGGTTTTTGGTTTTTTGAGGTAGGGTCTCACTCTGGCCCAGGCTGACCTGGAATTCACTATGTAGTCTCAGAGTGGCCTCAGACTCACAGTGATCCTCCTACCTATGCCTCCCAAGTGCTGGGATTAAAGGTATGTGCCACCACAGCCAGCTCTTATCTGACCTTTTTTAAGCTTTACATATTTATTTATTTATTTATTTGAGAGAGAGAATGGGCGCTCCAGGGCCTCCAGCCACTGCAAACAAACTCCAGACACATGTACCCCCTTGTGCATTTGGCTTATGTGGGTCCTGGGGAATTGAACCAGAGTCCTTTGGCTTTGCAGGCAAATGCCTGAACTGCTAAGCCATCTCTCCAGTCCCAATTCTTTTGTGGGGGGGATTTCAAGGTAGGGTCTAGTCTAGCTCAGGCTGACCTGGAATTCACTAGATAGTCTCTGGGTGGCCTCAAGCTCACAACAATCCTCCTACCTCTGCCTCCCAACAGCTGGGATTAAAGGGGCACGCCACCACACCTGGCTCCTTTTTTTCTTTTTTGATACAGTGCTGAAGTTGAGCACAGGGGCCTGCACATACCAGGCACACCCTCAGGTGTTGCCCTTTTACCTCTTTCCCCTTCAGCAGCCTCCTAACACCTCTGTTCCACAGAGCAGCCGCTGGAAAGTGACTAAAACGTGAAAACAAAATCCATAGCCGAACTGAGTGTGTCCATCACCCCCTTTGCTGTTAATGCTATGCATGCCTTCTCATACCATCGCTCTTTTGGTCTCATGGTGGCCCCATGAGGAAAAATGTTTTTCTTTATTTTATTTATTGATTTTTTTTGTATAAAAAAGTGATGCTCTTAGACCCCCTCTCCCCTGCCTCAATTCAGCTGTCTTCTTCAGTGGGGTTATTGGTGGGAACCAAGAGGCCTCAGTCAGTCTCTGTGGTGGGGGGTGAACACGGTGTCTCTGGCTATTCCCACCCACCCTGAGGTACTTACAATCTTTCTGCCCCCTCTTCTGCAGTGTTCCCTAAGCCTTGGAGGGCAAGATAGGGATTGGATTTAGTGTTGCTTTCTCTGTAGCCTCTGGATCTCTGTCGTGATGAGGTTTGAGTTACCACGATGTATGTCATAATTTCTCTGGAATTGGGTTTCAGGCTAGCCGTGAGAGCCAAATTCATGTCAGCGCTGAGGAAAGAGTGGTTGTTCCCATTTTACAGGTGAGGAAAGTAAGGGTCTGAGACACAAAGGACTTGCCTGAAGCCAGGCAGCTGATCCAGCACAGAGCTAGGCTTAAGCTCAGGCTTCCTTCCTCCCCAGGCCTCTGCAGAAGGCTACTTCCTCAGCAATGACAGCCTGAGGCTGGGGAGGTGGCTTAGTGGTTAAGGCACTTGCCTGCAAAGCCAAAGGACCTCAGTTTGATTCCTCAGGACCCACGTAAGCCAGATGCACAAGGTGGCACATGTATCTGGAGTTCATTTGCAGTGGCTAGAAGCCCTGGCGTGCTCATTCTCCCAATCTCTCCCCCCCCCCCGCACTTCCCTCTCTAAAAAATAAAATAAATAAAGTTAAAAAAAAAAAGAAAGAAAGAAATGACAACCTGAAGAAGCAGAGAAATGAACCAGCCCGAAATAAGTAAGGCCAACCTAACCTGTGCCGGGGGCTCCTCTTTCGTCCCTGCAGGGAGTTCTTCGGCCAGGGATGGATGAAGGTGGAGAAGAACGAAAGGACCCCGTACATCATGAAAACCACCAAGCACTTCAATGACGTGAGTGTGATGTGATGCATGACGTCATGTGTGACAGAGTGATGGATGACATAGTGTGAGTATGATGTAATGTTGTTGATGTGATATAATAATGTGATGATGTATGATGTAATGATGTGATGATGTATATGATGTGATGTATGATGTAATGATGTGATGATGTATATGATGTGATGTATGATGTAATGATCTGATGATGTATATGATGTGATGTATATGATGTGATGTATGATATATGATGTGATGTATGATGTAATGATGTGATGATATGTATGATGTGATGATGTGACATATGATGTATATGATGTGATGTATGATGTGATGGTGTATGATGCAATGTGAGCAGCATGATGTGACGATGTGTGGTGTGATGTATGATGCATGATGCATGATGTAACGTGAGCATGACAGACAGTGCTTGCTGCCAGCTCTTCTCAGGCAGGACCACCACAGGGCTGGCTGAAGACCCTCGGAAGCGCCCCACCCACGAGGCCCAGGCCATCTTACTTCACCTCAGTCTCGGTTTCCTCACCTGTCCACCAGGCTGACCCTGGAAAGGCCACGTGAAAACTGACTGGGACAGACACACTTTCTCAGACTTGTCATCACCATGAATAACCTCCGAGCGAGCAGCAAAGGGGAGGAAAAGGAAGGAGAGATTAGAAGGAAGGAGAGATTAGAAGGAAGGAAAACTCTCTTGCTAGTCTTTTTATTTTTTTAAAAAATGGGTGTGTGTGTGTGTGTGTGTGCACGCATGTGTCATGCACGTGCCACAGTGCACAGGTGGGCTCAGAGTACATCGTCACAGTGTCTTCACAGGGTCTGTCCTCCGCCTTCTTTGTGACAGGGTCACTTGCTGCTGCATAACAACTGCCGCACGGCAGATGAACACCAGACTAGCTGACGCATGAGCTGTGGGTGCTCCTGGCTGTGTCTTGAATCGTTGTAGGCACATCGGGAACACAGATATATGCATTACTGTGCATCTGGCTCATTGTGGATGCTGGGAAATTGAACCAGGGCCAACAGGCTTTGTAAGCAAGCACCTTTAACAATTGAGCCATCTTCCCAGCTCATATTACTTTGTTGTTGTTTTTTTTTTCCCCCCAGGCAGGGTCTCACTGTAGCTCAGGCTGACCTGAAATGCACTATGTAGTCTCAGGGTGGCCTCGAACTCACCGTGATCCTCCTACCCTTGCCTCCTGAGTGCTGGGATTAAGGGCATGCGCCACCATGCCCAGCCTCTAAAATATTTTTTAATATTTTTTGGGTTTTTTTTTTTAATTTGAAAGTGACAGGCAGAGAAAGAGGCAGATAGAGAGAATGGGCGCACCAGGGCCTCCAGTCACTGCAAACGAACTCCAGACGCATGCTCCCCCTTGTGCATCTGGCTAACGTGGGCCTGGGGAATCAACCCGGGTCCTTAGGCTTCACAGGCAAGTGCTTAACTGCTAAGCCATCTCTCCAGCCCTAAAATATTTTTTAAAGTAATGTTTGGCTGGAAAGTGGCAGAAAACCTCTCCAATATACATTACCTAGACATCTCTCTGAACTTCCTGAAATATTGTCTACCCCAGAAATGGTGATGCAGTGTCCTAGCCACTTTACCTTGCAGAATGGGTAAGACGATCCTCCGCAGTGATATTAAAGAGAGCGGAGGGCCCAGGGCTGCTGGGCACAAGGCTGGGTTTGAGGCAAAGGCTTGATTGAGAGTGACTCTGGCCAGGATCAGGATGCCCTGACTCTGACTCCTCCAGGCCCCTCCTCCAAGAGCCCCCTCCACCACTGACTTTGCTAGGGAAAAACAATTAGATGGGACCAAATAACAAGCCAGGAAAGTGGGCCATGTGTGCAGCAGAATGGGCCTGAGTGAAGATAGATGGATCACGTGTACACACACATATATGCGAAATATTCCAAGAAACCCTTCTCAGAGACTTGGGGACCACCCAGGCCTCAGAGTTTTCTGAGGCAGGTTTATGTCCGCAAGGAGCATTTGTGAAGTTCTTTAATGACAGTTCTGTCTAATTTAACCTCCCATCCCTCCTGCCCTTGTGCGTAACACTGCGCTGTGTACATACAACAGCCTCACTCAGAGCTCTCACCGAGCCTAAGAGATGATAGCGTGCTGTTTTCTCACACTGCGATCCTGAGAAGCCAAGGCTCTGGAAAGTTCTCCTGAATGGCATGTGATAGCACATGCTCTCAGTGAATGTACAGTGGAAAATGGCTAATGAAAACTACCCTCCCCATCCCAGGAATGGTGACACACAAGAGGGTCACAAGTTCAAAGCCACCCAGGGCTACATAACAAGATCCTCTTTCAGAAGAACAAAGGGTTGGGCTGGAGAGATGGCCCAGCAGTTAAAGGCATCTGCTTGCAAAGCCTGGCGGCCTGGGTTTAATTTCCTGTTACCCACATAAAGCCAAATGCACAAAGACAAATGCATCTGGAGTTCATTTGCAGTGGCAGAGGCCCTGGTGCACCCATTCTCTCTCTCTCTCTCTCTCTCTCTCTCTCTCTCTCTCTCTCTCTCTCTCTCTCTCTCTCTCTCTCTTTCTTCCTCCCTCTCCCTTTTCCTCCCCCCCTCCGTCAAATAATTAATTAATTCAATATTTTTAAAGGATTGGTATATAGTTCAATGGTGAAACATTTGCCTAGTATGGGCTCAATTACCAGCAACTTCCCCACATTTCTCAACCTCCAGCCCCCGGCATCAGGGGGCCCATCCTCTCCCAGCCCCGTGACAGCCCTGGGAGCATCTGGGCTCGGCATCTTCATTCCTCTAAGTTTAACCAACCAAAGTAAAGAGTCTTTTGTCGTCAGAGATTGGGAGTACATGATTCCAGTTGTCCTGACTGCCTGGCAGCTGCCCCACAGGCCAACCCCAGCAGAGACAGGCCCCTGATAACCATGCCATCCAGGAGGGTCCTTGTCAACCAGGAAGAAACAAGAAAGGCCCAATATTGCAGCATGAGGAAGGCATCCCTGGGGCCTCCTGGCCCGGCGCCAGGTGTTCCTATATAGCATGTGGTGTCCGTTCTGCTAATCGGCAGTAGACTGGAGACCACATGCTCTCTTAGGACACAGAGAGCGACAGAACCAGACAAGGCCTCAGGAAACAGGCCGAAGTCTGACTTGCCCTTTGCACTGCCCTGTCCCTTCCCCTGTCCCATGTGTGCCCAGGACTGAGTAAGCACTCGATAGGAATAGGATGTGACAGGGAGTGGTGGCGCATGCGTTTAGTCCCAGCACTTGGGAGGCAGAGGTAGGAGGATTGCCAAGAGTTCGAGGCCACCCTGAGAATACAAAGTAATTTCCAGGTCAGCCTGAGCCAGAGCGAGACCCTACCTCAAAAAACAAACAAACCAAAGAATAGGATGCGACAATGCCCCACTTACCACGGGACAGACACTTTAGTAAGGGCTTTATGGCATCATCTCATTCAACCCATGATACTGATTCTAGAAGAAACTGAGGCTGAAAGAGTTTGAATGAGACTACCCACATGACACAAGAGACAGCCCTCTCTGAAACTACCCAGTTGGCCTCTGGAGGCTGCCCCATGGGGCACTTGCCCTCTCTGTTCAAATCCAGCTTCCACTTTAGAAATACATATTCAAAGGTCCCTGCGTGTCAGAGACATAGCTTATAAGCAGATGGATGTGTAATTTTCTCTCTTGCATTGCCTGTCTCTGGTGTTTTTATTAATATAATGCTGCCTTTGTAGAATAAATTGGAAAATACTCATTTTTTTTCTCTCTTCTATGGAAGATTTGACTGGCCTTTGAACTATTTTTAAGAATTAGTATTACTTTCATCTAAAGTTATTTTAAGCTCAGTGTTGTCTTGATGAAGTTTTTTTTAACATTTTATTTATTATTTATTTATTTGATAGAAATAGGCAAGTAGAGAGAGAGAATTAGAGAATGGGTGCGCCAGGGCTTCCGGCCACTGCAAACAATTCCAGACGCATGTGCCCCCTTGTGCATCTGGCTTACGTGGGTCCTGGGGAATCGAACCTGGATCCTTTGGCTTTGGAGATAAGTGCCTTAACTGCTAAGCCATCTCTCCAGCCCCTTGGTGGAGTTTTTTTTAACTTTTAATTTCCTTTCATCTGTGTGTGTAGTGTGCTTGCACATGTGTGTACATGCACGTGGATGCCAGAAGTCAGCCGTGCCTCATAGTTTTACATGAGTGGTAGGGAGTTGAACTCAGGTCCTCTTGTTTGCACAGCAAGCACTTTACTCACTGAGCCATCCCCGCAGCCCCGGAAAGGTATTTTAACTACTCCTTCAGTTTAATTAGGAGATACAGTGCTAGACATAGTGGTGCACGCCTTTAATCCCAGCACTTGGGAGGCAGAGGCGGGAGGATCACTGTGAGTTTGAGACCAGCCTGAGACTACATAGTGAATTCCAAGTCAGCCTGGGCTAGAGTGAGACCCTACCTCGCAAAAGCAAACAACAAACAAACAAAAAAGCTCGATGATGGCAGGGGAAAATGATGGCATGAACAGAGAGTGGACATCACCCCTAGCCAGCATAAGGTGGACAACAGGGACAGAGGAGTGTGCCAAACACTGGCAAGGGGACACTGGCTATAATATGCATAAGTCCACCCCCAACAATACACTTCCTCTAGGAGGTGTTAATTCCCAAATCTCCATCAGCTGGGAACCTAGCATACATAATACATAAGTTTATGGGGGACACCTGAATCAAACCACCACATTCTGCTCCTGTCCCCCATAAACTGATATCCATACATGATATAAAATACAATGCATTCAGACCAGCTTAAAAAGTCCCCATAGTTTTTGATCAATACTAATGATGTTAAAACATCCCCATAATCCAAGGTCTTATAACTGAGCCATAATGTCAAAAAAAGATCCCCCCAAAACCCATAATGGCACAGAAAAAAACATATTGCAAAGATGTCATTGGGCATAGCAAAGAAATATTCAACCAATACAAGATTTAAACAGGGCAAACATCATATTCTATAGCTCTAAGTCGAACAACGCTAGCCAGTGACAAGTCTCCACATCTGATAATTCTAACCAGCAACATCTCCGGAGTTCCAATTCCACCCCTCCAGCTAGGCTACTCACAGTCCTGGAAAACTTCATCCGGGCCAGCAGCTCTCCTTAGCAGCCAACTCGTGGTCCTGGCATCTCCACTGGGTCTCCACAGCAACCTACGGTTCAACCTCACGGCTCCATCAGGTCTCCATGCAGGCATCCAGCAAACCTGCTTCACGCTGCCCATGGCCATTTCCAAAACACAAGACCATGTTGCAAATTCAATGACCCTCTGTCTTTCCTGTATTTCATATACTCCACAATACCGGGCAGGGTGCCAATGTGTTGATCTGGGGGAGAATAAAGTAGACTTTGAAGAACAGGACACTCCTTGAGCACTCAGGCCCCTTCAAAAGAGTCTGCATTTTTCCTGTTGTCCCAATGCCAGTCAGCTGACCTCGTGTCAATGATTGTGATTTTTTTTCAAATTTTTTATTAACAACTTCCATGATTATAAACAATATCCCATGGTAATGCCCTTCCTTCCCCCACTTTCCCCTTTGAGACTCCATTCTCCATCATATTCCCTCCCCCTTCCAGAGAAATTTCTATTGGCTGTTTAATTGGGTTACATAAACTCATGTCTTTATAGCTCATTTGCCAGTTTGATCTTTCTCCATTACCGAAGCCCTTTCCCATGTGTTGGTGATGTTTTTATCCCCTGCAACATACTACATGACTTCATTAATTTACATCCAAGATAATTAACATATCTCCATTCTTATTTTGAAGGTGAAATCTTTATATCTTTGTTTGCTTTGTCTTTGTGTTTTATTTGTATTTTTGAGGCAAACCCAACAGAGTGGCCGTTTTTTATGCGAGAGAGTGACAAAGAGAGAAAGAAAGAGAGCGAATTGGCGCGCCAGGGTCTACAGCCACCACGGTGGACCTCCACGTGTTTGCCTCCCTGGTGTGCATGTGCAATCTTGTGCGTTTGTGTCACTGTGCGTCTGGCTTATGTGGGACCTGGACAGTTGAACATGAGTCCTCAGGCTTCACAGGCTAGCGCCTTAACTGCTAAGCCATCTCTCCAGCGTGTTTGGGTTTTTCTTTTTTTAATCAGGAACTTGTAGATAGCCCAGAATGGCCTTAAACATAGAATACTCCTGCCTCCCCCTCCCAAGTGCTGGGATTACAGACATGTACCCCACATTCAGCTTCACTGTATTTCCTTAATTGTTGGTATTTGTGCATGTATACACATGTGTGATGTGTGTGGGGGCACACACATACCACAGTGCATGTATGGAGGTCAGAGGTCAACATGAGAGTGTTGGTCCTTTCCTTCCACCTTGTTTGAGACAAGGTCTCTCTTACTGTTTGCTGCTTTGGAGGCCAGACTAGCTGTCCCATGAGCTTTGGGATTCTCCTGACTCCACCTTCCCTCACGGTGGGTACACTGGATTACAGGCACGTGCACCCCACTGTGTCCGGCTTTACCTGGGTCTGGAGGTATGAACGCTGGTTGGCAGGCTTACGGAGCAAGCACCTTCATCCACTAATTCATCTCCCTACCCTTAATTGTATTCTGTTTTGTTTTGTTTTGTTTTGTTTTTGAGGTAGGGTCTCACTCTAGCTCAGGCTGACCTGGAATTCACTGTGTAGTCTCAGGGTGGCCTCGAACTCATGGTGATCCTCCAGTCTCTACCTCCCGAGTGCTGGGATTAAAGGTGTGCGCCACCACGCCCAGCTCACTGTAATTTTTTTTTATTTTGTTTTTTCAGGGTAGGGTCCCGCTATAGCCCAGGCTGACCTGGAATCCACTGTATAGCTTCAGACTGGTCTTGAACTCACAGAAATCCTCCTACTTCTGCCTGTCGAGTGCTGGGATTAAAAGTGTGCACCACCACGCCTGGCCTCATTGTATTTTTTAATTGATTGATCTTAATTTTATAGGGAAACTTTTCCTTATTTATATATTGAGTATCTGCTCTAATAGTTTTCCAGTTCATTCTCTTAGGATTTTCAAACAATGCTAACTGCAAATAATTTTGATATGTCATTTTTATAATCCTTTTCCTCTTGTTTCTTTTTTACCTGTCTTATTGCGCTGGCTTAAAGATCAGTAACTTGATTGCTTCAGAAATTATCCGCAATGAGGACATCAACGCGAGGGTGAGCGCCATTGAGAAGTGGGTGGCCGTGGCTGACATCTGCCGCTGCTTACATAACTACAACGCCGTGCTAGAGATCACCTCGTCCATGAACCGGAGCGCAATCTTCCGGCTCAAAAAGACCTGGCTCAAAGTTTCAAAGCAGGTGCGGGCAAGGAGGCTGGCACTGCTGCCATCTGGGATTAGCTGGGGTTGGGGTCTGGAGACCAGACAGAGGGCTAGCCACTGGGAGTCCACAGGTGGGTAAAATAACTGGGCTGAGTATGCCACTTGGGACCAGATATGGAGCAGTGGAAAGTGTGGAACTTTAATTCCCACATGAGGTAATTAAGACCCCAAAGTGGGAACTGTGAGACAGAGATTGTTGCTACCAACACTCTCTTTCCTGCATTGGGACAAGCATGGCTTCATGGAGGCTCCCTGTCCAGATCTCCAGAGTGGTTGACGTGCTGGCCTCTCCCAGGACACTCATTTCACCAGCCATCTGGCCACCAGGTAGCCAATTCCTACAGTCTACTGGATAATTGGTCATCTTACATCTGAGTTGGATCTTTGTACATCCTGAACGTGATTCTAAAAATCAAAAGGTGAATTTGCTTAGGGAATAAAGTTCCCAGCACTTAGGCGTGAGGGGGGATAGCTCTCTTTAAAGGAAGGCGCTGGGATGTACTTGGGCAACTTCCTAAGCATGCTTGGTAGGTGCCCCAACCCCAGCTTACATGTCTTCAAGTGACTCAATGAGCACTACCAGAGACAAGGAAGTCTCCAAAGGTACCTATAAGGTGACCATAGGGTCCTTTTCTGGGAAGGCCATGCATGATCCAGCGTCTCCAAGAACCTATCCCGTCTGTACCATGCTGGATTTGCACACAGCAGTCCCTCCGCTGTTCCTCATCACCGGCTCCTGGTGACCTTTGTGGCAATAGCAGGTCATGCTCTCAGCCACCGAGCAGGCAGCAGCTGCCTAAACCTTCCCACTTAGATAAGCGGAGAGCTCTGGCCCATCTCCGCTGCCCTTCCCTACCTCTCAGGCACGCATGCTGCCAATCGCAGCAGAGCCCAGGTGCACAGCGCCACGCCCAGCATGCCAGTGAAGCTGGGTCAGTTCTTGGCACATTGAGAGAGATGCCCAGGTCAGGGTTAGGTCCACAGAAGATGCCTTCATTGTTAACATCTCCAGGAAATAACAGAAGCTGGGAGCCTGGAAGCTCGGGGTCTCGGAGATCCGACAGACACCTGCTGTCATAAATTGGATGTAAGGGTTATGCAAGCAAGGCAGAGGCTCCGAGTCATCTGAGTTGATACGCCCTGTCAGAGTTCAGCCAGGGTTATTAGCAGGTCTCCAATACTGGCAGGTCATTTCCCAATCAATATCTTTCTCCTCCCATCCTGTAATATTGGAATGTCATCCTTTCCAGGAACCCTCCCAACCAGGCTCCACTTTCCTGCCCCTCCTAAGACATCCTGGAACCCCACCCTGCACGGCTCAGCCTCAATCTCTAGCGTCAACCTCCTCGTGAAGTTTGGGGGAAACACCTCGGCCATTCTAAAAAAAAAAAAAAAAAAATCTACATTTGAGAATGTCATTCAGGACCCAGGGCCAGCTGGCCTGGTCCAAAACTCAAAAGATGCCTCAGGCAGCATGTAGAGGCCCTCCCCTCCATGGCAGACTGGGCCCCACAGACTTCTGCAGGTCTTCTGCTTATGCATCTACACAGTGTCTAGCTCCAAGGGCTTCTGGGAGTCCCTGGTTGTGACCTAACCAGTACCAGCCAGATTCCTTTCTGCTTGTGACCTATCATAATGGCTACCTTCTTTAGAGGGCCTGAAATATACTCTTGTTTTCAATCGGTCTCTTAAGTGTCTTGACCCAATTCAGCAAAGTAGGATGTCACGACCAGTCCGGGTGTGGATGTGGGTTGAGTGGAGTTTGGAACGTCTTCTTGCTCCTTTCTGCCTTCAGCCCTGTCCCCATCCTCTTTCAAGCAGCCAGCGGTCCAGAGGATGTAACAGCAAGTGATGTCGTCCCTCCCATGGAGAGGGCCTCACCCCATCTTCAGATCACAGTATCTTTTGGCCTCTTTGGGTAGCAGCGTTCTTGGCCACTAGATGGGTTCCATTGGGTGAATGGAAAATGAAGGCATTTTGGAGGCCATATAAACACGTGGCAGGCTCTTTGCTCAGTCGTTTTTCTGCTCCCCTATTTCTGCCCTCTGGTATCCATACTGTAGCAGGATCCTGGGGCCTGGCATCTAGGGAACATGAGAGGACAGGCGTTTCTAGTCCAGCCTGAAGGCACAGGTTATGTTTCAAGGAGAATCACAATTGCTAAGCAGAGGCTAGAAGTTCCGTGGCCTCTCAAACTCCTTCCCTGCATAGCTTGGCAGCCCATGGAGGGCCTATGCACACAGCACGCACAGGAAGGAGTCAAAAACGTGCCCTTCTACTCGGCCACCCTTGGTCCCCATGCATCAGAATAGCATGTGTATGTTTTCATGGCCCCCAAGCATGGGCAACACCTCACCTATAGCGCCCATGAATGGGGCCTCCTGATCTAGCTTCTTCTAAAACATATATCTGGGGCTAGGGAGACGGCTTAGTGGTAAAGATGTTTGCCTGCAAAGCCAAAGGACCCAGGTTCGATTCCCCATGACCCAAATAAGCCAGACGCACAAAGGGGCACATGCAGCTGGAGTTTGTTTGCAGCAGCTGAAGGCCCGGTATGCCCATTTTCTCTCTCTCTCTCTCTCTCTCTCAAATAAATACGTAAGATAAAATTTTTAAAAAGATGTTTTTAAAACATATATCTGAACTAACATTGCCCATAAGGAACATCTGGACCAGTCCTCCCAGTTTCCAGCCTTAGCTAGGTGTGCCTTCTGCTGACTGCATCTGTACTTTGAGCCGTCAGTCCAGACCAGATGCCAGTGCTCCCTCTCCTTGTTTGTAAAGGTGATGCACCAAACAGTATTGCCTACCACTCTTTTTCTCCTCGAGGGCACACAATGAGCTCTTCTCCCCTCAACTTGGTCATGTTCGATGGGTGTATTTCTTTTTTAAAAACTTTTTATTGATAACCCTCATATATATATGTGTGTGTGTGTGTGTGTATATATATACATATATATGTGTGTATATATATATGTATGTGTGTATATATATAATGCATCCTGATCATAAGCCCCTCCTACCACCCTCCTTTGCTCGCCTCCCCTATCCCCTCCAGCGTCCATTGAACCCCTTCTTCTTTCCAACTAGAGTCTCTCTTCCATTGTGATATCATCATTTTTTGCCCTCATTTATGCAGGTCTTGCGTAGGTAGCATCGGCCACTGTGAGGTCATGATTGCAACAGCCACTTTGTGTCTAGAGGACAGCGTTCCGGAGCACTCATCCCCATCCTTTGGCTCTTACATTCTTTCCATCACCTCTTCCACGCTGGTCTTACTGAGTAGCATTAATCTATGGTCATAAACATAAATATTTACTGGGCAATTTGTGGGCATAATATATCCATTTAGCTAAACACAGTAGTAAAACTAGGGCCAGCCGTAGACTTTTGACTAGGTTTTTATTACCAGGTATGAATTTCCTCCCATGAAGAGGGCCTCAAAGACAATCAGAGCAGTTGGTTTCTCCCATAACAGACATCCCATCCTTGCACCAGTCAGGACGTTTTTCCAGTCCTAGCTTGTAGCGCCCACTGCTGGTTAAGAGCACCCATGACTTTCCTTCCCCAGCAAGCTGCCTAGCACTTTCTAGCACTGTGACTGCTAATCAACAAGGAGGAGGCTTCCAGCTCAGCTCCAGCTTGATGTCTTAGTGTTCTGCACCTAAAGCTTGTGCTGTCTTCGGCAATGAGGTCTTAACATCTTGTTCTGATGGCCAACCAAGCGCCTTGGCAATAGCATCCATTGTTTTGGGGACCTCAGTGGCCTCCCTGACCAACAACTCACTGGGTGGTATCAGGTGGACACATTCCTCAGACGAAGTCTGACCCAGTGTCTGAGCTCCTGAGGCCATGTCCTTTGTGGGCTGATTAACTTCTGGTCATGTGGTACATGGCCACTTTCAGCACAGTCTCTTGACCACAGCTGGAAAGGAATTCGAGAATTCCTTTCAGGGGCAGGAGAGATGGCTTAGCAGTTAAGGGACATGCTTGTGAAGCCTAAGGACCCAGGTTCGTTGCTCCAGGTCCCACGTCTGCCAGATGCACATGGTGGCACATGTGTCTGGAGTTCATTTGCTAAGAGGCCCTGGCACACCTGTTCTCTCCCCCCCCCCCCGCATGTCTCTAATAAATAAATAAATAAAAATAAAAATCTTTAAAAAAAAAAGAAAGAAATCCTTTCTCCCTTTTGTAAACAAGGGAGCTAAGGACCTCAGAGATAAAGTGACGTCCCTAGGGCCATACAGGGAAAGGAGTACAGAGGCAGACCAGTGTAACACACTCCCCTGGCAGTGTAGTTGGTCTTTGCCCAGCTGGTCATTCTCTCCCACAGCTGGTGTGTGAACCTGAAAGGTCTAACTGGTCAATTCGCAAACCTTTTGCCAAGGGGTTTCTTCTCTTCCTCCCGGGTTTTTTCTGCCATCCTTTTTCTTGATTCTTAAACTTAAAAGGTGTTCCTGGCGCAGCAAAGTGAAACTGTGAGCAGGTGGCCATCACACCCACTAGGTAGAGCTCATGCAGAGATCACAAAGCCTGGAGATGTAGCTCTGCGGGTAGGGTGCTTGCCTAGCATGTCCAAGGCACCAGGTTCAACCCCCACTGCATAGACAGACAGAGAAGACCGTGACCACGAGAATTCGGGCATTCCTTGTTCTGATTGTGGCTTCCTGGGAGTCCCCCACCAAGTCCTTCTAAACCACACAGCTCTCAAGATCCCAGAACCCTGTGGTATTCCAAAGGCCACAGCACACCTCTGTGTCCCAGGAGATGTGTGGGAAGAGGGGTGCCCATGACAAGACCCACCCTGTCTCCTGAGGAGGTCGGGGGTGAGGTTGCGTCCACAGGTGGTCTGGACCCCTGAGGGCAAGCAGCATGCTAGTGGTGGGACAGAAAGCCCCCCCCCCCACCCCCCGTGTGCTGTACCACAGTAAATGCTTCTGGTTCCTTCCAGACAAAAGCTTTGATTGACAAGCTCCAAAGGCTTGTGTCATCAGAGGGCAGATTTAAGAATCTCAGAGAAGCTCTGAAAAAGTAAGTGGTGCATCGTTTCTTCGCTGTTGTGTTTGAACTTGTAGCTCACCAGTGCAGGGGCAGCTGCATGCCACACCAGTCAGAGCAGGAGGTCTCTGTCTGTCTGACTGTCTGTCTGTCCTTCTGTGTGCCCACAAGACTCCGAGACTTCCTGAACTTCAGTAGTGCCTCAGCATTGCCCTCCACCAAAGACATCCCAGGGTTTGGTGCACAGGGAAAAACATTGAACTCCCCACAAGTAACATATGTGTGGAAGTGACAGGATTGGGGTCAGATTTCTTGATTCTCAAATGCATTTTTTTTTCCATTGTTATCATTCCAACATCAGGGTATGTCAAGTCGCTCTGTTTATTTAATGCACTTGTCTCACGGTTTGCAGAGCACTTCATAGTCATTGCCCACAGAACCCCATTGACACTGCCTGGGAGGCAGGTTTCGCAAGCCCAGCACCACGGTCACTGTGGCCAGACTGGCTCTGTGTTTGAGAGCTGTCTTACACACCGTGAGGTCCTTAGAAGAACCTCTGGCTTCTCCCCCCTGGGATGCTAGTGGCACCTCTCCATTTATAACAACCAAAAATATCTCCAGACTTTGAGACACGTCCCTCCCCCCCCCCCCACACCCCCTACAGCAGCTCCTCCAATCACAAAAGCTGAGGAACTGGGAGCTGGCCAACAACATGTGACCATGGCATTTGAGCTCTAGAGCCTGGATCCAATCCAGGCTAGCTTCCAAGGCCAGTGCAGTCTATCTTAGACAGGCTCTTGTGAAATTCAGGCACTTCTCCCAGAGAAGCCATAACCTGGTTCGTTTGTGTGCACTGTGGCCACACACTCAGATTTGCAATCCAGGCACTTGGAAGCTAGAGGCAGGAGCATCAGGAGTCCAAGGCCAGCCTGGGCTACATGAGATTCTGTCTCAAAAAAATTAAAGTAAAAAAGCCGGGCGTGGTGGCGCACGCCTTTAATCCCAGCACTCAGGAGGCAGAGGTAGGTGGATCCCCGTGAATTCGAGGCCACCCTGTGACTACATAGTGAGTTCCAGGTCAGCCTGGACTAGAGTGAGACCCTACCTCGAAAAACCAAAATAAATAAATAAAGTAAAACAAAATAAATAGGCCTGGGAATGTAGCTCAGTTGGTAGGCTACTTTCTTAGCACTCACAAAGCGCTCTGTTTGGTTTCTAGGATGGCATCAACCAGGCATGGTGGCACATGACTGTAATCCCAGCACTAGGGAGGTGGAGGCAGGAGGATTAGAAGTTCAAACTCAGCTGAGCATGATGGTTCATGCCTTTAATCCTAGCCCTCAGGAGGCAGAAGTAGGAAGATCACTGTGTGCTTAAGGCCAGCCTGAGACTATAGAGTACATTCCAGAACGGCCTGGGCTAGAGTGAGACTCTACCTTGAAAAACACCTGCCCCTCTCCCCTCCAAAAAAGAAGTTCAAAGTCATCCTCAGCTACATAGTGAATTTGAGGATATCCTGAGCTACATGAGACCATGTGTCAATTTAAAAAAAAAAATGGCTGGAGAGATGGCTAAGCAGTTAAGGTGCTGGTCTGCAAAACCTAATGTTCAGATCCCACACAAGCCAGACACACAAAGGTGAGGCAAGCATAAGGTCGCACATGCCCACTAGGTAGCACAAGCGTCTGGAGTTCCATTGCAGTGGCTGAAGCCCTGGCACACCAATTCTCTCTCTATCTCTCTCTTTCTCTATTTCTCTCTCTAAAAAATAAAAATAGCCGGGCGTGGTGGCGCACGCCTTTAATCCCAGCATTCGGGAGGCAGAGGTAGGAGGATCGCCGTGAGTTCAAGGCCACCCTGAGACCCTGCCTCGAAAAACCAAAAAAAATAATAATAAAATAATAATAAAATAAATAGGGCTGGAGAAATGGCTTAGCGGTTAAGCGCTCGCCTGTGAAGCCTAAGGACCCCGGTTCGAGGCTCGGTTCCCCAGGTCCCACGTTAGCCAGATGCACAAGGGGGCGCACACGTCTGGAGTTCGTTTGCAGAGGCTGGAAGCCCTGGCGCGCCCATTCTCTCTCTCTCTCCCTCTATCTAGCTTTCTCTCTGTCTCTGTCACTCTCAAATAAATAAATAAAATATTAAAATAATAATAATAAAATAAATAAATAAATAAATAAAAATTAAAATTAAAAAAAAGAAAGGAAATATGCTCTCCTTTTATTGCACCCAAGGGCTGCTTTTCCCTGGCTTCACACTAGGTTCCATCCTCTCCATGTCTATCAGGTTCCTCTCCTCGCTGGCCCTTGGAGAAGCCCTGGGAGACCACTGAGGTGCTGGCTCTCTGTAACGTCCAGGAGCCCTTTCCTCCCTTCCACGGGGATCTCAGGACCACTACCAATAAGAGCCCTACTGGAGGGCTGGAGAGATGGCTTAGCAATTAAGGCACTTGCCTTCAAAGCCTAAGGCCCATGTTTGACTCTCCAGGTCCTGTGTAACCCAGATGCACAAGGTGATGCAAGCATTCAAGGTCACACATGTGCACAAGGGGCGCACGTGTCTGGAGTTCAATTGCACGCCAACTCTCATTCTCTCTGTCTCTTGCAAAAAATAATAATAATCATGATAAATTAAAAAGGAAAAAAAAAAAAAAAGAGCCGTGCTGGAAGTCAGTAGCCCTGGAACCTGGAGATGAGCTACCCATGCCTCCAGCCCTCTCCATTGACTGTTCAGCCGCTCACCACAGACAGCCTCACCTGCCTCCTCTTTTTATGTCCATCCTACCCTATGTCCTTCGCCAGCTCCGTGTGCCATCGCCTTGACCATCTCCACTTCGCTTGTGTCCTCAGACAGATGTTGCACCCATCTGTGCTGTCTGGTGTCTCTCCTGCACCCGGGCTCCCAGGAGCCCCTGTGGACTGTGCTTGTGGGGAGCTGGGCCCCCTGTGCATCCACCAACTGTCCACCTGCCCGGGACGCAGCTCCATCCACTGCCTTCACGTGGCTTCCTCGCGCACCACAGCCGCCAGCGTCACCTCACTGCCCCCGTGGCCCCCATTCTGTCTGAGTCCCTCTCCTGACTGTCCCCCATTTCAGGTCACCTATGTGCGTTGTGGAAGTGCTTCCCCAGACCCCTCTGCTGCCCGTGGTGCTGGGCCGCAGACCCTCAGGTGGTCTGAGAGCTAAGACCTTTCTGCAAGGTTGGGCAGATGGAGGGGACGCCATCCACAGTGATGGCGGGGGCGGGCGGTCTTTATCACCAGGCAGGGGACAGTGGTCACAGAAGCGAAGCAGGAGTCCCCAAGCTGCTAGTATCTAACTAGCTGCCAACAGTGTCATTAAAATCTCCAATCAGACCAGGTGTGGTGGTGCACCCCTTTAAGCCCAGCATTCAGAACACAGCGATAGGAGGATCCCTGTGAGTTCGAGGCCACCCTGAGACTACATAGTGAATTCCAGGTCAGCCTGCGCTAGAGTGAAACCCTACCTGGAAAAAAATAAAACAAAACAAAAAATATCTCCAATCTTGGCCCGGGTATGGTGGCACATGCCTTTAATCCCAGCACTCAGGAGGCAGAAGCAGGAGGATTGCGAGAGTTCGAGACCACACTGAGTCTACATAGTGAATTCCAGGTCAGCCTGAGCTAGAATGAGACCCTACCTTGAAAAACCAAAAATCAAACAAACAAACAAAAAAAAACAGTCTTGTACCAGCACCAGGCTGAGAATGCCTTTTGGCCATGATTTCACCCCAAACCCAATATCGTAGCCTCCCAGCCATGCACTTAAATCAACCCTGGCCCACCCACAACCCTTCCCATCTTAGCCTCTCTGCCTCTGCTGGAACACCTCAAGAGTGGCCTTATCTCATCTTCACAGTCCTGACGCCCACACGCGGGCCAGGTCCACAGCGCCTCTTACCCTGTCCTTGAGGAGAACCTTCTCCCAGCTCCCTGCAACGAAAATCCAGCCAAGAACCTAAAATTTAGCAGTAGAATTTGGTCACTCGTTCTCTCTAGGTGGACTCCACTTTTGACTGCCCTGACTAAGCTCAGCCCAGTACACATTTGCATATCTGCACCTGTTTGTCTCTCATTGGAATAGAAAGTCTCTGATTTAGAGGGACAGAGAAGAACAGGCTTGAGCTAAGGGCTATTTCCTTAAACTAAGACGGAAGGAGGGGGGCACACTCTTACAGCATTGAAGTGAGGCTCAAATCTGCTTCTACCATGGATATGAGCAGGCCAGAGGACAATAGTTTGGGGGTTCCAAGAGTTTCAGGGCTCTAACACAGACACCTGTTTCTATCTTGATTTTTTTTTAAACTTTTTTTTTCTTTTTTCTTTTTTTCTTTTTTTTTTAATTTAATTTATTAGTTTTCATTTCAGTGAATACAGGCAGTTTGGTACCATTATTTAGGCTCATCTGTGATCTACCCCCTCCCATTAGACCCTCCTTGTTAATGAAAATGGGTCGTGCATTGTAAACTTTTTTTTTAATTATTTATTTATTTATTTGAGAGCGACAGACACAGAGGGAAAGACAGATAGAGGGAGAGAGAGAGAATGGGCGCGCCAGGGCTTCCAGCCTCTGCAAACGAACTCCAGACGCGTGCGCCCCCTTGTGCATCTGGCTAACGTGGGACCTGGGGAACCGAGCCTCGAACCGGGGTCCTTAGGCTTCACAGGCAAGCGCTTAACCGCTACGCCATCTCTCCAGCCCTCTATCTTGATTTTTATACTTAAAATGCCCAACGCAAAGTCTAGCCTCACGGTGACACAGCAAAGCAGTTGGTGTCCAGGAGGCAAAAATCAAGATGAGGTCAGCATTATGGCACACGCCAGTCATCCCAGCGTTCAAGACGTGGAGACAGGAGGGTCAGGTACTCAAGCTACGTCAGGTCAGAGGCTAGCCTGGGCTATGTGAGAGCATGTTTCCAAAAACGAAGCAAGATGGGGCTCTCTCCATCCCGCTCCTTCACAGCAGTTTCTTTTCAGAGTATCAAGTAGGCCCTTGGATCCTAATCCCCAAGACTGGATCCACACAGCCCAGCCCCAAGTGTCCCTGTGTCTATCCCAAGCAAGCAAAGGTTCCGCCAACAGACAAAGCCACCTCCACATGTCAACGCTGTCGATAAGCCCTGGCGCAGTGCCCACATGGGGGGGTTTATAAGTGGCCTCTGGCTGTGTGTGATGTTGCCTACATGAAACTCCCAGCATGCTCCCCTTTTCCATTCAGCCCTCAGTGGGGTGCAGTCCTGGTACAGACCCCCCACCGGCCCTCTGTCCCATTGGGGCAGCCCCAGAGATGGAGAGAGAGAGGAAAGCTTAAGTGGGTTCTCCTTCTTGGCCCCTCACTACAGGGTAATAAGCACAGAGTTGGGTCTGGGGTAGTCCGCCACTTGTGAGAGATTAGATTGTAAATGAATCACTTCTCCCATAAATACCGTAAGGAAATCTACCCCTCATCTTTCACTGGTGCTTGGCCGGCAGAGCCCAGCTGCCCCTCTCCCCACTGTTGGGTGAGCACCTCAAGGCTAGCTGACTGCCGACTCTCGTGAAGAAAGAAAATGTGCCGGCCAGTGGCTGCCACAGCCTTCCAGCTAGAGCTGCTTCTCCGATCTGTGGGCTCCTTCTCCACCAGATCTGCAAACCCAGGCCTCAGACTCAGTGTGGCAGAAAGGCAATTAGAACTTGAGCTGGTGACAATCCATGGGCAGAAGGATCCAGAACAAGCCTTTCAGTTGATCACAACCCACAGTAAAACAAATATATCTATATGCTAAGTTGGGCGGGGTGGGACATGTCGTTAATCCCAGCACTCTGGAGGCTCGGGCAGAAGGATCTCTGTGGGTGTGAAAACAGCCTGGAATAACACAATGAGTTCCAGGTCAACCTGGGCTAGAATGACACCCTACCTCAACAAAAACAGGAAAAAAAAAAAAAAAAAAAATATATATATATATATATATATATATATATGAGTGTGTGTGTATGTACATATTTACATACATATACTCACACAAACATATGCTAGAAGTATAGCTCTGTAATAGAATGTTTATTTATGCAAGGCCTTCAATTCAATCCTACACACCATAAATTGTGTATATATAATATGTTATATATTATATATAATGAATGTTAGGGCTGGAGAGGTGGCTTAGTGGTTAAGGGACTTGCCTGCAAAGCCTAAGGACCCAGGTTCAATTCCCTAGTACCCACATAAGCCAGATGCACAAGGTGGCACATGCATCTGGAGTTCCTTTGCAGTGGCTAGAGGCTCTGGCATGCCCATTCATTCCCTCCCCCCTCAAATAAATAAGTAAAATATTTTTTAAAAAATAAATTTTAGAACCAGGCGTGGTGGCACATGCCTTTAATCCCAGCACTGGGGAGGCAGAGGTAGGAGGATCACTGTGAGTTTGAGGCCACACTGAGACTACATAGTGAATTCCAGGTCAGCCTTGGCTAGAGCGAGACCCAACCTTGAAAAACCAAAAAACAAACAAACAAAATTAAATTTCAGGGCTGAAGATATGGCTTAAAGGTTAAGGCACTTGCTTATGAAGCCTGAGGACCCAGGTTTGGCACGCCCATTCTCTCTCTCTCTCTCCCTCTCTCTCTGTCTAAAATAAAAATAAGTTTTAAATTTTTTTTAACAAATATAAATTTTATATATAGACATCCTTAAGTTAAAACTGCAGCCCTGAATACAAATGCATAGATACACAATAGGAACAGAAGTTCACTGAATAACTTCTACCTTTATTATGCAGTGAACTCAGATAGTTTATATTCTGTTCTCATTTTTTTTGTTTTGTTTTGTTTTTGAGGCAAGCCCAATAGAATGCCTTTTCTTTTATGAGACAGTGAGAGAGAGAGTATGTGAGAGAAAGAAATGGCGAGTCAGGGCCTCCAGCCACTGCAATCAAACTCCAGACATGTGGCGCCCCCTTGTGCACATGCGTGACCTTGCGCGCTTGTGTCACTGCATCTGGCTTACATGGGACCTGCAGAGTTAAACGTTAAGTCCTTAGGCTTCATAGGCAAGTGCCTTAACCGCTAAGCCATCTGTAGCCCTCTAGTTTTGTTTTGTTTTTAATCTAGTCTACACCCTCTAAGTTGATTTCAGTACCCATGAAAGGGTCAAGGCATAATTAGAAAGCCCTTCTGTCCACTGGGTCTAAAGGGACAGGCCTGTAAGTCCCCGCTACTTGAAAGGCTGAGGTAGGAGGACCAAAATGTTCAAGGCCAGTCTGGGCAACTTGGACCTTGTGTCAGAATAAGAAGTAAAGAGAGGTGAGGTGTATAACTCAGTGGTGAAGGCTTGTTTAGCATAGGAAAGCCTCTAGAATCCAGTACCATGGGGAAAAAACAACAACAAAAGCCTTCTATTTACCATTTCCGTAACACGATCCACTTTCCTTAAAATTTTCCCCTCCCACATCCAACTGGACTCTCATTTACTTAAAAGTCTCCTTGAAGTTGATTCAGTGTTATTCTCCAAAATAAATCTAGACAGGAAAATACTATGTCATGATGATAAGTGAGGAAACCCTGCAGGCCTGCTTACAAATACACTATTAATATAAATAATAATGTGGTAAAAACAAAGCAAAGTCAATAAATTCTGGCTGGATACTAATATTTGCCAACATTCCAGTACTAAGTATTTGTTTAAAAAGGAAAATAAGAAGTTGGGCTTGGTGGCGCACACCTTTAATCCCAGCACTTGGGAGGCAAAGGTAGGAGGATCACTGCAAGTTCGAGGCCACCCTGAGACTACATAATAAATTCCAGGTCAGCCTGGGCTAGACTGAGACCCTACCTCAAAAAAAAAAAAGGAAAATAAGGAGCTAGAGAAATGGGTCAGTGGTTAAGGCACTTGCCTGTGGAGCCAAATGTCCCGGGTTTGGCTCCCCAGAACCCACATAAAGCCAGATGCACAAAGTGTCACATCATCTGCTGTTCTTGGGGAGAGGCTAGCTAGAGGCCCTGGTGTGCCCACTCTCTCTCTCTCCCTCCCCCCTGCCCTCCTTGCAAATAAATAAATATTTTAAAAATTTAAAATAAAAGAAATAAAGTGGCGGGAGGAGAGCGGGGAGGATAGACAGTGCCCAAACTACACTACTAGGTGGGGTCCTCAGAGCTCGAGGGCGAAAGTGAAGATCTAACCCTTTCTCACAAGAATCAATTTTACTTGATGTGGGTCTGGGGGCACCACACCCAAAATCAACTCCCTTAACACTGAAAGTCATCTTAGTTTTCATCAGTGTTACCGTACATGGGTGACTGGGGAGCAGGAAGAGGAAGGCCAAGCCCAAGGTCACACAGTAGGTGGGTGAGAGACAGGGTCAGGATTCTGTTGTGGCGTTGCCCAGCCTCCTGGCATGGCAGGATCGTCAAGTGGCCCTGAGGGACAAGTGAAGCTAGTCCGGAAGTGAGGGTCACCTCCGCGGTGGCCCGCAGTCCCGCCTGTATTTGAGAGGAGGCTGCGGGAGCCCCTGCCCAGAGCCACACATCGGAGGTCTGGGTCCCATGTCCTGAAACCACAGGCCCCAAGAGTCACCCACCATGGACATGTCACCCATCCTCCTGCCCAGAAGACGCTTCTAGAAGAGAGATCACAGGGGCATGGAGTTTCCTGTTGTGGCCCTCAAAGCTGGATGGCACTTGAGGGTGGGCTGCATAGCCCTCCCATAGGTGACCCAGGGTCATGATAAGGATGAAGGCCAGTGAGCCAGGAGGGGGCCAGGAGCAGTCTGGGGACAAAGATCATGGAGCTAGAAGAAGACCTCTGGCTCACAGAGGGAGGAGACATAAATGAGACACAACCCCCCCCAACACACACACACACACACACACACACACACACACACACACACACCTGTGCAGGAGGGTCCAGGCAGCCCCACATCACTGCACTCGGGCCCAGCTTGCAGACTGTGTTCCTTATTCATACGCTATGATTCTTGGGAACAACAAATCCCTTTGTCTCTAGTCAAGCAAAATCTGCATGCGGGGTGTTCTGTTCTTAGCAAAAGTTCCTTTCCTTAAGTGAAAACCTTTTGTGGATGCCATTTGTTTCCAAGTTGTGACCCGCCCTGTGTCCCTTACCTGGGAATGTACCTCACCGACCTGGCCTTCATCGAGGAAGGGACGCCCAATTACACGGAGGACGGCCTGGTCAACTTCTCCAAGATGAGGATGGTACGTTTTCCTGGGAGCGGTGGAGAGACAGGAACTACAGAAGGAGCTTCATGCCATCCAGGCCCCCAGTGCAACATGCAACTCTCCCAAGTGGGAGAACTCTATTAAGAAACATTGCTGTCAAGCTGGGCGTAGTGGCACCTTTAATCCCAGCACTTGGGAGGCAGAGGGAGGATAGCCGTGAGTTCGAGGCCACCCTGAGACTACGTAGTGAATTCCAGGTCAGCCTGGACTAGAGTGAGACCCTACCTCAAAAAACAAACAAAAAGAAACACTGCTGTCATTAACACCATTGGCCCCATATTCCCTGCCTACCCCTTCTTCCATTCTGTGATCTATGAGGCGGGCATACTCAATACCCACCCTACAAGGGAAACTTGGTAAGGTCAAGTGACAAGCTCAAGGTCACTCCATACATGAAGAAAAGGACCCGTCTCTGGAACCCAGGCGTGACTTCAACGCCTACAGAAACACTTGCTTTAAAGAAAAAAAATCAGCCGAGAGTGGTGGCGCACGCCTTTAATCCCAGCACTTGGGAGGCAGAGGTAGGAGGATTACCTTCCCATGAGTTCGAGGCCACCCTGAGACTCCATAGTGAATTCCAGGTCAGCCTGGGTTAGAGTGAGACCCTGCCTCGAAAAAAAAAAAAAAAAAATCACTTGGGGCTGGGAAGATGGTTCAGCAGTTAAAGGCATTTGTTTACAAAGCCTGCCGGCCTGGGTTCAATTCCCAAGCCTCCCACTTAAACCAGACACTAAAAGAGGCACAGGGGTCGAGTGTTCATTTTCAGCAATAAGAGGCCATGGTGCTCCACTCCGCCCACACACACACACACATGTGCAAGTTTTTTTTTTTTTTTAATTTATTTATTTATTTGAGAGCGACAGACACAGAGAGAAAGAGAAAGACAGATAGAGGGAGAGAGAGAGAATGGGCACGCCAGGGCTTCCAGCCTCTGCAAACGAACTCCAGACGCGTGCGCCCCCTTGTGCATCTGGCTAACGTGGGACCTGGGGAACCGAGCCTCGAACCGGGGTCCTTAGGCTTCACAGGCAAGCGCTTAACCGCTAAGCCATCTCTCCAGCCCCACATGTGCAAGTTTTTTAAAGTAAGGGAACAATATAAATAAAATCTTGAGGGTGATCATCTTTATTGAAAAAAATAAAGCACTTATGCAACAAAATCTCCTAAGCAAGTAAGCGTCAAACTTGCCCCAAAGAATTATTAGCTGGGGGTGATGAGTCCAAGAAGACCTCTGTGGGCAGAAGCAGGGTGGCCGGTATCTATTTCTCCTCTTGCTTTATTGCAAGCCTTGTCAAATGGGCTTCCACGTTTAGTTAAAAGTGTGTCCCGCTTCTAAGTTGCAAACGCTGTCCTGATGAGGGACAGAAGCCTTTCCCGTGCACAGTAGGCTCCGATATGCCTGCCGCGTTGGCTGGAAGCCTGAGGTTTGGTGGGAGGGCTGTCGTGTTGGTGTCATAGACATGTGTCACCGTGGAGGCAGGTGGCTGGTGTAAAGCCAGGGGATCTTCTAAGAGGCCATGACTTCAGACTGTAGATGACCCTTTCGGTCTGAAGGTTGGGGCAACGCTGAGAGAGTAAACTGTCTTCTAAAGCACCCTCAACTTCCCACAGATATCCCATATCATCCGAGAGATTCGCCAGTTTCAGCAAACTGCCTACAAAATTGAGCACCAAGCAAAGGTAAGCTGGAATCATTTTCTATCTCCTTTTATTTTTAATATTCTTACTTATTCACTTATTTGAGAGAGAGAATGGGCATGCAAGGGCCTCTAGCCACTGCAAATGAACTCTAGATGCATGTGCATCTGGCTTACGTGGGTACTGGGGAATCGAACCTGGGTCCTTAGGCTTTGTAGGCAAGTGCCTTAACCACTAAGCCATCTCTCCAGCCTGCATTTTCTATCTCTTCTTTTAACTTCTTCACAGTCATGCTATCTGCAAAATGTTCTGCCCTTTCCCTACATAACTACCCTTGTCCCCTTCCAGAATCTTTGTGGGCCCAGCTCAAAATGTATCCAAGAGTCCACAGATCAACAGAAGCAGGTTCAAACATCTCTTTTTGAAAAATGCCATGCTCGCAAGTCAAAACAATATCCCTGGTGTCTGGGTGTGTGTTTAGGTGGCATATATGTACACACACATGTACATATAAGATTGTGTGGATACACATGTTTGGGTGTGTGGGTGCAGGTGTGTATGTGTGGAGGCTGGAGGTTGAGGTTCAGGCTGTCTTCAGGCACTCTCCTCCTTTTTTATTGAGGCCAGCTCTCCCGCTTGAGACAAGAGCTCACTGGGTAAGCTAGCCAGCTTGCCCTGGGATGTGATTCCTTGTCTCTGCCTTCTGTACACTAGGATTACACAGGTTCACCACCCCCATGTGGAACTTACATAGGTGCTGGGAATCTGAACTCTCACAGTTACAAGCAAGCGTTTTGCTGACTGCAGAGGGAGGCATCAGACCCTCCAGCACCAGGTGAAACTCGTGGGTCTGGACCTTGGTTCATGGGACAGGGGAAACCTGGATTCCTTTGTATCTGAAAAGCTAGCGGGGGACTGGAGACATGGCTTAGCAGTTAAGGTGCTTGCCTGCCAAGCCTAAAACCACATGTTCTAATCTCCAGGTCCCATGTAGCCAGACGCACAGTGACGCATGCACACAATGTCACACATGCACACAAGGGGGCATCTGGAGTCCATTCACCATGGCTGAAAGGCCCTGGTGTGCCCATTCTCTCTCTCCTTCCCTCCTGCTCTCTCTCTCAAGAATAAGTAAAATAAATCGGGTGTGGTGGCACACACCTTTAATCCCAGCAATCAGGAGGCAGTGGTAGGAGGATCACCATAAATTCAAGGCCACCCTGAGACTCCATAAGTGAAATCCAGGTCAGTCTGAGCTAGAGTGAGCCCCTACCTCAAAAAAAAAAAAAAAAGGAAAAATAAATAAATAAAATAAAAAGCTAGTGGGGAAGACCGGCATGGTGGCGCATGCCTTTAATCTCAGCACTCAGGAAGCCGAGGTAGGAGGATCACCGTGAGTTCAAGGCCACCCTGAGATTGCATAGTGAATTCTAGGTCAGCCTGAGCTAGAGACCCTACCTCGAAAATCAAAAAAAAAAAAAAAAAAAAAAAATGGGGCTGCAAGGGAAGTAGCTGGCATGTTGGCCTCGGTTCACTATTCAAACCCTATAGTGGGCACTCCATTTCACAGGTGAATTAACAGAGTTGCTTCTCCAGCCTTGGCTCTCAGGACCTTCCTTCTTGTGGGATGATCTTTATTTCCTATTCAGCATTTGGACCATTCTAGAAACCCAACTCCAAACCACCCTAGAAAAATCAAGATTTTATTGTTTTCCCATCTACACCCCTTTGTGAAACATTTGTCCTTTAAGAATTTGTCTAAGCCAGGTGGGCATGGTGCTGCATGTCTGTAATCCCAGCACTTGAAAGAGGCTGAGGCAGGAGGAATGAGGACTTGGGTCCAGCCTGAGCTAAAATAATGACAGCCTATTAGACAGAAAAGAAAGAAACAAAGAAAGAGAGAGGGAAGAAGGGAGGGAGGAAGGAAGGAAAGGAAGGGAAGGCAGACAGATAGGTAGATGATAGATAGGGAGAGAGGAGAAGAGGGAAAAGGAAAAGAAAAACCAGAAAGGAAAGAAAAGAAAGTTGGAGAGGTGGCCTAGTGGTTAAAGGCACTTGCTGGAAAAGCTTGAAAAACTGTTACAGGTTTGATTTGCCAGTACCCATGTAAGACCAGATGCACAAAGTAGCGCATGTGTCTGGAGTTCACATACAGTAACGAGAGGCCCTGGCGTCTCTATTCTCTCTATTCTCATTCCTCCCTCCTACTCCCTCCCTCCCTCCCTCTCTCTCTCTCTAGTAAAAATATTTTTAAAAGGACAAAAAGGAACTTGCCTATTTTCTACCAAGCTTTGCTTTTTAATTTACAGCCATGTTAGAGAAGAAAGTCTATAACTAAAGATCCTCCTTTGTGTTGTTCTTTGCTCATCGAATAGACAGTATTTACTGGGTACTATGTGCCCAGCATAGCATTAGGCCTTGAGGCACAGCACTGTATAAAACAGACAAATTATTGGTCCTCGTGGGCTTACATCCTGGAGGGATGAGTTTTTAAAAAGGCAAGAGATGGCTGTAGAGATGGCTTAGTGGTTAAGGCGGTTGCCTGCAAAGCCAAAGGACCTCGGTTTGATTCTCTGGAACACATGTAAGCCAGATGTACAAGATGGCGCAGACATTTGAAGTTCATTGGCAGTGGCGGTGTGCCCATTCTCTCTCTCTCTCCCTGTGTCTCTCTCTCCCTCTTTCCCTCTCCCAAATAAATAAATAAAAATAAAAATATTCTTTTAAGAGGCAAGATCAGGGCTAGAGAGATGGCTTAGTGGTTAAGGTTCTTACCTGCAAAGCCAAAGGACCAAGGTTTGATTCCCCAGTTTCCACGTAAGCCAGATGCACAAGTTGGCGCACGGGTCTGGAGTTTGTTTGCAGTGGCTGGAGGCCCTGGTGCACCCAGTCTCTATCTGCCTCTGCCTCTGGGTCCCTCTCTGTCTCCCTTTCTTTCTTTCTTTCTTTCTTTCTCCCTCCCTCCCTCCCTCCCTCCCCCCCCCTCTCTCTCTCCCCTTCTCTCTCAAGTAAATAAATAAAAACAAAATATTTTAAAAAATGAAGCAAGGGCTGGAGGGTAGGCTTAACGGTTAAGGCGTTTGCCTGCAAGCACAAAGGACCTGGGCTCGATTCTCCAGGACCCACGTAAGCCAGATGCACAAGGGGGAGCATGCATCTGGAGTTCGTTTGCAGTGGCTGGAGGCCCTGGCGTGCCCGTTCTCTGAATATTTTTATAAATCCCCTGGGCATGGCAACTCACGCCTGTCATCCCAGCAGGTGGTAGGTAGGCTGAGGCAGGACTGTGTCGATTTCCAGGCCAGCCTGGAACAAGACAGCAGGGTCTGGGTTCCCAGACCCCTCCCCTCCCCCTGGGGCTGCCCGCAGTCGTGGGAAGTCCCAAAAACTGTTATTGCTCCTTTTTTCCTCTCTCAGGTAACCCAGTACTTACTGGACCAGTCTTTTGTAATGGACGAAGAAGGCCTGTACGCGTCCTCCCTCCGCATAGAACCCAAGCTCCCCACCTGAGGGCCCCAGGCCGGACCCCGCCGCCCCCCGTGGACGCCCGCTCTAGGATAGTGTACATATTCGTTCGGTTTCTCCGGATCTCCTCCTTGAGTCTGTGCTTCTCCAAGAATACCAATCCGTTCTCGTTCTTAGATGATGCCCGTAGACCTGGAATAGGAGCTGCCGCGCCCCGCCTCCGACTCTGCGCCCCCCGCGGCCGGTGCCCGTCCCTCCAAACCGCGGTCCTCCCGGCCAGCCCTCCCTCCAGAGGAGAGGGGAGGCACGACCCGGGGACCCAAGTCTCAGACTCCAGCCCTGCTTCGTTCCTCCTGGCCCAGAACCCCCCCCCCAACCCCCGCGGGGCTGCCTTGTTCTCCCGGGCATACCTTCCAGCATGTTCCATGTAGATGTTATAGCTGGGTGGGGGGAGGGGGAGGGGGAAGCCACGCCCGCTGATCCAGTCATTTGACACCTCTTCCCGGCTGACGGTGACGCCAATTTCCAAAGCAGCTTTTTTTTTTTTTTTTTTTTTTTTTTTTTCCTCCAGCCAAAATCCGGAGGTCTCGAAAAGTCCTCCCAAGTAACCTGGCTGGAAGGGAGGCCTCTCGGCTGAGAATCCCACCCCCTGCACCTTGCTGCTCCTTACTCTAGGATTAACACCAGGTAGCATGAAAAGCAGTCCCCA
This sequence comes from Jaculus jaculus, assembly GCF_020740685.1. Taxonomy (NCBI): domain Eukaryota; kingdom Metazoa; phylum Chordata; class Mammalia; order Rodentia; family Dipodidae; genus Jaculus; species Jaculus jaculus. The sequence goes on along the minus strand of NC_059111.1, from coordinate 26,117,789 downwards.
ATACGAGTGGACACGGCCCTCCAGGGCTTCTCTCGAGGAAAATGCAGTCACCCGCACCACCAGGTCGTGGTGACCTTGGCCGACCGCTGTCCACGTGCACTGGAAGTCGGGAACACACACACACACACACACACACACACACACACACACAAATGTCATTTTTCCTCTTTCCAGCCGCCTGACAGTCACGACAAGCTTACGTTGAGATACTCTTGAGTCTGTATACCTTGTGATAGTCCCACGATGTAGAATTAGGAAACCAATAACCAAGTGTTTTTATTGCATATACTGTAGTCCTGTCTAAACGCCTTCTAGCAGGAATATAGTAAACGTAGTGCTTATTCTGTGAATATTACCATGTATTTTTTACATTGTACAGGATAGAGAACACAAGTTCACTCAGAAGTGGCAGGCATGCTCCACTACAACAGACAGACAACTTTTGCTGTAAGCAATACCTAGTGGTATGAGAATTCTATTTCAAGTCCTAAAATATTTGAACTTACAGCTTGTTTGGAAAAAAAAAAATTTCCATTTTTGTAAAAATATATGTTTCCTGATTACCTCTTGCTAATAAATCTATTCTATCTCAGGGTGAACAGTGAGTTTTGATAGGTTTCATTCGGTCTGGACTGGGACCAAGAGTGACATGGACACCATCCATGCTTTGGGGGACCAATTGTCTGGTGAGGACGACTGTTTAGTTACCTACTGCACCAAAAACAATTCACTTAAAAACAGAGTGGTTTTGAGCCAGGCATGGCGGTGCACGCCTTTAATCCCAGCCCTGGGGAGACAGAGGTAGGAGGATCGCTGAGAGTTTGAAGCCATCCTGAGACTCCAGGTCAGCCTGAGCTAGAGTGAGACCTTACCTCGAAAAACAAAACTGAGTGGTGAAAAACCATGCATTACTTTTCATGGTTGTATTGGACATCTGGGCCCAACTAGTAGCTCTTGCTTGGGGACACTCATGAGGCTTCATCACATAGCCATCCAAAGGCTCCAGTGGGCCAGGTATCCAAGATGGCAGCCTAAAAGTTCATGTCACCTGGGGCTGTCTATAGAAGCTTCTGCGCATGGCCTCTCCATGTGACATGGACTTCGACAGTGTGACCTGAGAGTAACCACTCCAAGGTGAGCAGAGAGAGGGCCTAGTGTATAAAGTGCTTGTTGGGCAGACATGAGAACTTGAGTTTGGAACCCTAGAGCCCACATAAAATCCCAGGCTTGGTACTGCATGCCTGTAATCCCAGCCCTGGGGAAGTAGAGATGGAAGGATTATTGTATGTTCAAGGCCAGTCGTTTGTCTGTTTGTATGTTTGTTTTAGATTTTCAAGGTAGGGTCTCACTCTAGCCCAGGCTGACCTGGAATTCATTATGCAGTCTCAGCTGGCCTCAAACTCATAGGGATCCTCTTGCCTCTGCCTCTGGAGTGCTGGGATTAAAGGTGTGTACCACAATGCCTGGCTTCAAGGCCAGTCTTACCTCAGAATGAGTTACAGGTCAGTTTAGGGCTAGAGTGTGACCCTGCCTCAAAAAAAAAAAAAAAAAAAAAAAAAACTGGGCTGGAGAGATGGCTTAGCAGCTAAGCACTTGCCTATGAAGCCTAAGGACCCCGGTTCAAGGCTCAATTCCCCAGGACCCACGTTAGCCAGATGCACAAGGGGGCGCATGCATCTGGAGTTCGTTTGCAGTGGCTGGAAGCCCTGGCGCGCCCATTCTCTTTCTCTCTCCCGCTGTGTCTTTCTCTCCCTGTCTATCACTCTCAAATAAATAAAAAAAAAAAATTTAAAAAAAAACTAAATTAGATCTATGATGATGATGATAATACATAGATAATAGATAGATAGATAGACAGATGATGGAATGAAGAGCAATTGAGAAAGACGTGTAGAACTGTAGCCTCCACATATACATGCATATACATGTATGAACAGACATCCACACACATAAAACATATACACACACAAAAAATGCAAGGAAGCCGGGTGTGGTGGTGCATGCCTTCAATCCCAGCACTCAGGAGGCAGAATTCCCGAATGGGCACCCAAGGCTGAGGAGACGGTGTTTGGCTGCAGGCACGGCACCACCCAAAGCCTCGAGGAATGACGGAGGGGGATGAGCAGAAATCACCCGAGTGGGAATGGCCAGAGTACCACCCTCCGGAGAAGGTGGCCGAGCCAGCACATGAGCCCCTCAGTGCGTAGCCCAGACCACAAGCCATCTCAGATGTCTCCTCGCCATCACCCATGCCAACCATCCTCAGTCCCAGCTGGGAGGCCTACGCAAGGCCGTGACCCACTTCCTGAGCTTCCTGAGCCACCTTCCCTGAGATCTGCAGCCAGCTGGCTTCATCATGTACTTTTTAAAAAACTTTTATTTATTTGAGAGAGAGGCAGAGAAAGAGAGAGAGAGAGGATGGGTTCATCAGGGCCTTCCGCCACTGCAAACAAACTCCAGACACATGTGCCACCTTGTGTCTGCCTTACATGGGTCCTGGGGATTCGAATCTGGGTCCTTTGGCTTCACAGGCAAATGCCTTAACCACTAAGCCATCTCTGCAGCCCAGCTCATGTACTTTTTACCCTCACTCCCATTGGGGCTGGGACTAGAAGTTCTCCGGGAGTGGTGCTTTGAATCAGATGTTCCTCGTAAACTCGTGTGTTCTGAATGTGTGGTCTCCAGCTGGTGGCAGTTTGGGAGGTGGAACCTTACTGGAGGAGATGTGTTGCTGGGGGGCAGGCTTTGGGGGATCAAGCCGAGAGCTGTCAGGCTTTGCGGTCAAGCACCTTTAACTGCTGAGCCATCTTCCCAGAACCAGAGATATCATCGTAATGCAATATTTTTGTTTGTGTGTATATGTAGTATGTGCATGTATGCATGTTCAGATGTGTGTGTGTGTGTGTGTGTGTGTGTGTGTGTACATGTGTGGAGACCAGAGGTCAACACTGGGGGTCTTCCTCAGTCACTATCCACCTTGTTTTTTGAGATTCTTTCTCTAAACCTAGAGGTCACCCATTTGGCTAGACAAGCTAGTTTGCAAGTCTTGGGAATCCACCTCTCTCCACCTCCCCAGCACTGGGATTAAAGGTGTGCACCACCACACCCAGCATTTTTTTTAAAATTTTTTTTAACTTATTTGAAAGCGACAGACACAGAGAGAAAGACAGATAGCGGGAGAGAGAGAGAATGGGCGCGCCAGGGCTTCCAGCCTCTGCAAACGAACTCCAGACACGTGCGCCCCCTTGTGCATCTGGCTAACGTGGGACCTGGGGAACCGAGCCTCGAACCGGGGTCCTTAGGCTTCACAGGCAAGCGCTTAACCGCTAAGCCATCTCTCCAGCCCACCCAGCATTTTATGTAGATGCTGCATATCTGAACTCAGGTCGTCATGTTTGTACAACAAGCTCCTTTCCCACTGAGCCATCTCCCCAAAATTCATATAAAATCAGTAACAATGATGTTAAGCTTATAACTAAAGGCAGGATCAGTGACACTGATGTTTGCTGGATTCTCAAGATCCAGTGTGGCTGATCCTGGGCTCTTGTGACCCTTTCATCAGTGACATAGAAATGTTTCTAGTTCAAGAAAGGAAACAGCAGTACCTTGAGTTGAAAGTTAGTTCCCAGGGATGGAGAGATGGTTTAGCGGTTAAGACACTTGCCTGCAAAGCCTAAGGACCCATGTTCAACTCTCCAGATCCCTTGTATACAAGGTAATGCAAGTGCAAGGTCATATATGTGTGTTAGGTGGTACACATGTCTGGAGTTCTATTGCAGTGGCTGGAAGCCATGATGTGCCAATCTCTCTCTCTCTTTCCCTCTCACTTGATCTCTCTCTCATTAAAAAAATATATATAATGCCAGGAGTGGTGATGCACACCTTTAATCCCAGCACTTAGAAGGCAGAAGTAGGAGGATTGCTGAGAGTTCGAGGCCAGCCTGAGACTACATAGTGAATTCCAGGTCAGCTTGGACTAGAGCAAGACCCTACCTCAAAAAAACAAACAAAAAAATAAAATTAAATATATATATATATATTATATATATATATATGTATATATATATATATACACATACACACACACATATATATATATGGGCTGGAGAGATTGCTTAGTGGTTAAGGTGCTTGCCTATGAAGCCTAAGGACCCATGTTTGACTCTTTAGATCCCACGTAAGTCAGACTCACAAAGATGAGGCAAATGCAAGGTTGCACATGCCCACTAGGTGGCACAAGTGTCTGGAGTTTGATTTCAGTGGCTGAGGCCCTAATGTGCCAATTCTCTTTCTGCTTTTCACACCAATTCTCTCCCTGTCTCTCTGTCTCTCGCCCTCTCTAATATGTGTGTGTCTGTGTGTGTGTGTGTGTGTGTGTATAATTTATTATATATAAGAAAATAAAAAAGAAAGTCAGGGAAGAGAATTACCATCGTTTATGGTCTATAATTATGGAAAAAGAAAGAAGAAAAAGAAGAAAGTTGGTTCCCAGGAGATGGGCAGCCAGTTGGACTGTTGTTTTGCTTATTGTGTCTGTGTTTGCCTAGCTGGCTTTCAGGTGAGGACACAAGAAGGTTTGCACCTGGTTCTTAGTGTCGTTTAGTGTGACTGGGTTTTTTGATGGCAAATTGTACCACTGGCATCTGGCTGCCCCTCCCTAAGGCTGTTTGCTCTCATCCCATGTTTAATGGTCATAGTGTCTTTCTCAATAGGGGCTGCCAGGCCAGGCACCTGAAGAGGCAGGCAGCTGGCATTATTGCGGAAGTATGAAAGGTGCCACCCAGGTCCACCCACCTGCCCGGCATTTATCAAGTACCTATACATACACACCTAGGTGACAAGCATGCAAGCCGGTTCCTGGTGTCCTTGCACTAATGACCCGGCTGGGGTGTGGAACCCGCAGGTCAGACGATAACTCCTGTACTGCTTCCAGTATGTCCATACAACCCTCAGGGCTTCCGACCCTTCAACACCACCATCAGGGGACTCTACAGCCACCTGTACCACCCGAAGCAAGCTGACTGCCCCTCCACTTCCTCCCTGATCAGGCCTGGGTCACTCCAAAGGTTGCCTCCTAATTAGCTTTCGAGCATGGTGACAGGTCGTCGTTGCCTCTGGCATCACCTTGAGGCAGCTGATCTCTCACTTTGTGGCCTACAACACTCCTACAACTTACTCAAGACCCTGAAAAACCCTTTGTGTATGAGGCTTGTATCTACCACTGTATCAACTGATTTCTGAACTCAAAACTAAAACTTTGTGTAAATTCATTTATGTGTGCATTTTGAAATATCAATAAAAGTGAGCCTGGAGCTAGAGATATGGCTCATAGGTTAAAGGTGCTTGTTAGCAAAGCCTGCCGGCCCAGGTTTGATTCCCTAGTAGCCAGATGTACAAAGTAAGCCGGGTGTGGTGGCGCACGCCTTTAATCCCAGCACTCGGGAGGCAGATAGGAGGAGGATCGCCATGAGTTCAAGGCTACCCTAAGACTCCATAGTGAATTCCAGGTCAGCCTGAGCTAGAGTGAACCCCTACCTTGAAAAAAACAACAACAACAAAAAAGATATATGGAATGGCCATACTAGAGCTGACATTGACTACTGACCTCCCAGGAACAGGGGACCACCAGGTTGCCTAAGGTGGGAGAACTGCCTGTGTCAAAAAGCTACTAGGTCAAAGCCCGGGGCTGATGGGTGCTGATGGGTGTCGGGAGGCCTCTGAAGAGCCGCCCTCTCCACCCTGCAACATCAAGCGAGACCCAGCTCTGAGCATGACTGATGATCAAAGCGTGATCAGAACTGACCTAGCTCAACCATGGCTCATGTAGTGACTTCTTCTGGATGGAAACATCCCCTCTCAGAGGGAGGCTCAGGAGATAGGTGCAAAAATCAGACAAAGAAGAAACTTGCAAGGTCACAAGACACCCTTCCCGAGGCCATAGATGCAACAAACAGACTCTCCCCACAGCCAGGGCGTCCCCACGTTGGGCAGTGAGCTCCAGGGGTGCAGCTTCCCAGAGACCTCACCTATGGCCCGGTGAGCTTTTCGGTAATGCAGCTGCCTCGAGTCACCCATGCTTCCGTAAGGAGCCCCTCACCCTGCTCTGTAAGTAACCCCAATAAACTCATTCAAAATACGCTGAACTTTGGCGTAGTGGTCCTTTGCTCTGTCTAAGCCCTATTTGGGGTGAATAGATGTGTGTGTGTGTCTATCCAGGGACAAAAAGTTTCCTGTGACACATGGGATAACTGAATCATAAGTGTGCAAAATGGGTCACACCAGGCTTAGTGGCACAGGCCTTTAATCCCAGCACTTGGGAGGCAGAGGTAGGAGGATCTCCGTGAGTTTTGAGGCCACGCTGAGATTACATAGTGAATTTCCAGGTCAGTTTGGGCTCGAAACTTTACCTCAAAATAAATAAATAAATAAATAAATAAAAATGAGGGGCTGGAGAGATGGCTTAGGGGTTAAGGCACTTGCCCATTAAGCCTAAGGACCCAGGTTTGATGAATTCCTCAGTACCTACATAAGCCAGATGCTCAAGGTGGCACATGCATCTGGAGTTGTTTGCAGTGGCTGGAGGTCCTGGAGCACCCATTCATTCTCTCTCTCTCTCTCAAATAAATAAATTAATTAATTTAAAAAGAAAAAAAAATGGATCATGACTGTTAGGAATTTCATTTCACTTTTTAAAGAGAAGACTAAAAAGAGGAACAGGTCTAGGCTAGCTTCAGAGAGAATCCATCTCAAGCAGGTTCTTGTGGTGGGCAGGAGCTTAGTGGTAGAGCCCTTGCCCAGGCTGGACAAGACAAAACAGAAATCCGGGTCTAGTTTGGTGGTGCACGCCTTTAATCCCAGCACTCGGGAGGCAGAGGTAGGAAGATCACTGAGAGTTCGAAGCCACCCTGAGACTACATAGTGAATTCCAGGTCAGCTTGGGCTAGAGTGAGACCCTACCCCAGAAAACCAGAAAAAGAAATCAGAAATCTCCTTCAAGGTAAAAGAAGGGGGACACGGTGTCCCAGAGTCGCATCTGGCAGGTGAGCAGAACAGGAATGCAGTGAGGAGGGCCAGAGAGAAGGCAGTGGGCGGTGAGGCCTGACTGAGGCGGGAGTGGCTGGTTCAGGAAGTCACCCAGAGGGAGACACAGCATGGCATGATGGGGAAATCCTGCAGGCTCCCTCAGGACCCGGCCTGACTCCATTTCCGCGTAATCAGATTTTCCCGGGCCTTATCTCAATATCTGCAATGATGGACGTGTACTGCGTAATTATTACCCACACTCAGACAAAATGACTCATGCCCCACAGTCAAGGCCCATTTTTCACTGCCAAGAAGGGGGGGCGGTGTCAGAACATTCTGCTCTCTCCTGGTGAGAACTCCCCAGTCACCTCTTACCAGGCCTGGAGGTGGCCTCAGCAGTAAGCTTTCAGCTCAGTCACAAACCCTCTGGGGACTCCACAGACCTCCTCAGGAGGAGAGAACAACACCTTCAAATCTCTCTCATCTAGGACATGCAGCCAGTCTACCATGCTCTGCTGCATGAGCTGGGCTGGCAGGGTTTCAGGCTCTGGGCTACTGGCAAGCCTATGTGGATTCCAGCCTCCTGTTTATGGAGAGGGAAGACGCAAGAAGCCTGGGGCATCTCTAAGACAGCCAGTGCCCAGGAGGGCTTGGTATTACCACTCAGACTGGCAACAGGTAAACACTGCAAACGTGCTAATCATCAGTCCACCCCACTGGAAATCCCCACACTCATCTGACAGGATTAGACAGTGCAAGGTGTGTGAATTCAGAAAGAGGGGATGCCCCAGGTGGGATTTGGATTGGGTTAGGGTAAGTGCAGGGGAGGGCTGGAGGTGAGGCTGGGCCCGGGACAGAAGGCAGACCAATGGACTGATTAAAAAAAAAAAAAAAAAAGAGTACAGGGCTGGAGAGATTGCTTAGTGGTTAAGACTTTTGCATGCAAACCCAAAGGATCTCTGTTCAACTCTCCGGGACCCACGTAAGCCAGATGCACAAGGGGTGCATGCATCTGGAGTTCATTTGCAGTGCTGGAGGCCCTGGTGTGCCCATTCTCTCTCTCTCTCAAATAAATAAATATATATATTTAAAAAGGGCTGAAGAGATGGCTTAGCAGTTAAGGCGCTTGCCTCCAAAGCCAGAGGACCCAGGATCAAATCCCCAGGACCCATGTAAGCCAGATATACAAGGGGGCACCGGCATCTGGAGTTTGTTCAAAATGGCTGGAGGCCCTGGTGTGCCCATTATCTCTCTCTCTCTCTCTCTCTCTCTCTCTCTCTCTCTTTCTCTCAGAAAAATAAAATAATTTTTAAATTCTTTAAAAAAGAAAGTATATCAGGGCTGGACAAATGGCTTAGTGGTTAAAGCACTTGTCTGAGAGGCTGGAGAGATGGTTTAGCAGTTAATAGCTTGCCTGTGAAGCCTGAGGACCCCGGTTCAAGGCTCGATTCTCCAGGACCCACGTAAGCCAGATGCACAAGGGGGCGCATGCATCTGGAGTTCGTGTGTGGTGGTTGGAGGCCCTGGTGCACCCATTCTCTCTCTATCTGCCTCTTTCTCTCTCTGTCTATTGCTCTCAAATAAATTTTTTAAAAAATTAAAAATTTAAACTATAAGAAAAGCACTTGAAAAAAAATAAGCGCTTGTCTGAGAGGCCTAAGGACCCATGTTCAATGCTCTAGATCCCACATAAGCCAGATGCACAAAGGTGAAGTAAGCATAAGGTCGCACGTGCCCACTAAGTGGCGCAAGCATCTGGAGTTCAATTGCAGTGGCTGGAGGCCCTGGCATGTGAGCTCGCTCACACTCTCTCTCTCTCTCTCTCTCATAAAAAAAAAAAAAAAGCACATCACTATTGGGCATTATATGCAGAATTGGGCTATGTCAGAGGGTGTTAAATTAAAAAAAAAAAAAGGTGAGGGCTGGAGAGATGGCTTAGCGGTTAAGCGCTTGCCTGTGAAGCCTAAGGACCCCGGTTCGAGGCTCGGTTCCCCAGGTCCCACGTTAGCCAGATGCACAAGGGGGCGCACGCGTCTGGAGTTTGTTTGCAGAGGCTGGAAGCCCTGGCGCGCCCATTCTCTCCCTCTCCCTCTATCTGTCTTTCTCTCTGTGTCTGTCGCTCTCAAATAAATAAATAAATAATTTTTAAAAAAAAGGTGAGAACTTGCCAATAATAATTGATTAAAGGAAACCCCATTGTTGTGTTGTTTTTTCCCCCGTAGGTAGCATTTTTAGCTCAGGCTCACCTCAAGTTCACAGCAATTCTACCTCTGCCTCCTGAGTGCTGAGATTAAAGGTTTGTATTTCCATGCCTACCAGACTCACACTGAACAAGCTAAAAATGACAGCAGGGTATCGATTTGGCCTAAGATCCTGCGCTAGCTCCTGTGAGCTAGAGCTAAAAGTGAAAATAAAATCACTTCCCAGAAGTTCAGCTACCCATCTGACCTGAGGAATGCGGAGTAAAGAGGTAATATCCTAGTTTCCCAAGAGGCCTAGTTTTGTTTGGCATGATGGTCAAGTTCCCTCTGCCTCAATGCCCACTGCGGACACAAGCAAAAGGCACCCCCAGGCATGACGGGGTACACCTGTAGATCCTTGTGAAGCGGGAGGATTTTGATTTCCAGGCCAGCCTATGGCCTGTCTAAACAATTTAATTTTGTTTTTCTCTCTCTCTGTCTCTCTCTCTCTCTCTCTCTCTATATATATATATATATATATATATATTTCTTAAGTTTCTTTTTTTTTCTTTTCAATTTTTTTTTATTAACAACTTTCATGATTATAAAAATATCCCATGGTAATACCCTCCCTCCCCACCACAATTTAACTTTTTAAAGTAATTTGGGGGCTGGGGATGTAGCTCAGTTGGTAGACTGCCTGCTTAGCATGTATGCATAAAGCCCGGGTTCAGTCCCCAGCTGAAACTAGTGTGGTGGTACATGTCTGTCACCCCAACATCCAAGTGGAGGAGGATCAGGAGCTCAAGATCATCCTAGGTTACATAGCAAGTTCAAGACCAGCTTGGGTTAGATAAGGCCCTTTCTCAAAAAAAAAAAAAAAAATATTTTTTCTTTGGTTTTTCAAGGTAGGGTCTCACTCTGGTCCAGTCTGACCTAGAATTAACTATGGAGTCTCAGGGTGGCCTGGAACTCACGGCGATCCTCCTACCTCTGCCTCCCAAGTGCTGGGATTAAAGGCATGCGCCACCACGCCCAGCAAAAAAAAAAAAAAAAAAAAAAAATTGTTTTAAATAATCTGATGTTAATCAATTATTTTTCTATTTTTCTTTCTCACTGCCTGTTACCAAAAGAAAGTAACTGAAATAACTGCTCTTGTTGGATGTTTGATTTTTTTGTTCTTGTTGTTGTTTGTTTTTTCTTTTGGTCAGCCCTTCTCTGCCTTTACTGAGTCTCTCAGTCCATCAGAACACTCATTCTACTTTATGGAACGAGGGTTGCCTAACTGTAGAAAGGAAACTAAAACCAGCCAGGCATGAAAAGACACACCTGCAATCCCATAAAATCAGCCAGGCATGAAAACAATGCACCTGTAACCCCATAAAACCAGCCAGACATGATAACATGCGCCTGTAATCCCTACACTTAGGATGCTGGGGCAGGAGAATCACTAGTTCGAGACACCTCAAAAAATTGTTTTTAATAAAAATAAAATGAGGCGTGGTGGCACAGGTCTTAAATCCCAGTACTAGGGTGGCTCAGATCAGGAGGATCACCATGAGCTCAAGGCCAACCTGGACTACAATGTGAGCTCCAGGTCAGCCTAGGCACCTAACACTGTGCCTAAAAATATAATAATAATACAAAGGGGAAAGTGTGGGGGCGGGGAGGGAGGGAATTACCATGGGATTTTTTTTTTATAATCATGGAAAATGCAAATAAAAATTAAAAAAAATTTAAAAATAATAATAATAATAAGTAGGTCTGGAGAGATGGCTTAGCCATTAAGGCACTTGTCTATAAGTAGGTCTGAGGACCCAGGTTCAATTCCTCAGTATTCATGTAAGCCAGACGCACAAGGTGGTACCTGCGTCTGGAATTTGTTTGTAGTGGCTGGAGGTCCTGGTGCATCCATTTTTTCTCTCTCTCATTCTTTCCCTCTTTAAATAAATATTTTTTAAATGCATTATGCTTGACATCAGGCCATGCCTTAAGTTCCTCCTTACTGTACAAGGCACGGAGTGGTGTGTGGGCTGGGCCCTGCCTGGGAAGCTCCATTTTACAAGCAGCATTTTGTTCTTGTTGTCAGACTTTTTGTTCAACAGACTTCATTTTGACTGTATGCTTGCTGTGCACATAAACACCACCATTTATCTAGCACCACCTGTGGGGCACAGACTGAAAAATAACTTGTTCCCTAAAGTAAAGAGAATGGTACCCTATAAATTTCGTAAACTAAATTGAGATTATATGAATACATAAGCATATTAAAATCATATCATGAAAGCCAGACTCAATAATTTACTGGGCTGGAGAGATGGCCCAATGGTTAAGGCTCTTCCCTGCAGAGCCTAACAACCTGACGCAGAAAGTGGTACACGCACTTGGAGTCAGTTTGCAGCAGCTGGAGGCCCTGGTGTACCCATTCTCTCTCTCACTCTCTCTCTATCCCTCTGTGTGTGTGTGTGTCTCTCTCTCTGATAACAAATAAATATTTTTTATAATTTTTATTTATTTTGTGGGTAGAGAGAGAATGGGCATGCCAGAGCCTCCAGCCACTGCAAATGAACTCCAGATGTGTGCGCCCCCTTGTGCATCTGTCTTACATGGGTTCTGGGGAATTAAACCTGGGTCCTTAGGCTTCACCACAGGCAAGTGCCTTAACCACTAAGCCATCTCTCTACCTTTAATCCCAGCACTTAGGAGGCAGAGGTAGGAGTATCACCGTGAGTTTGAGGCCACCCTGAGACTACAGAGTGAATTCCAGGTCATCTTGGGATACAGGGAGACCCTACCTCAAAAAAAAAAAAAATTATATATATATGGCTGGAGAGGTGGCTTAGCAGTTAAGGCACTTGCGTGCAAAGTCAAAGGACTCTGGTCTGCTCATTCTCTCTCTGCCTCTCTCTCACACTGTCTCTCTTTCCATTCCTCTTTCTCTCACACTCTCTCTTTTTCTCTCTGTCTCTCTCAAATAAATAAATAATGTTTTTAAATATAAGAACTTATTGAGAGCCAGGCATGGTGGGGCATGCCTTTAATCACAGCACTCAGGAGGCAGAAAGAGGAGGATTACTGTGAGTTGGAGGCCAGCCTGAGATTACATAGTGAATTCCAGGTCAGCCTGGGCTAGAGGGAGACCACCAGACCCTACCTCAAAAAACAAAACAAAACAAAAAAAAACTTATTGAGCCCAGCAGATGGAGGAAAGGATGTAACTCCCTCTCGCTAAGGCCCTATAAAGAAGAGGAGGAAAACTAGCACCCATTGGTGAAAGCCCCTTGGACCTGTCTCTGACAACCTGGTGTGTTCCATCAAAAGGATGGCCAACCAGGCCAAATGAGCCAACAGGTGCAATGGTGGCACAGCTGTTATGGGGGAAACCAACAGCCCTCTAATTTGACTGGAGGCCCCCTCCATGGGAGGGAATACATCCCTGATACTGAAAACCTACAACAAGGGTAGTCATGAGCCCGAGGGGTATAACGTCTGCTGCTGTCTCACTAAAAGTATATACTATGCTTATCAAACTGCCCAGTAAGTACTTCTCTTAATGTTCATACTCATATATTAATACTACTCTCACTTTTTCATTAGAGAACTTTCTCTTTTCAGATGGCAGTGACTTTGGGATGACTCAGAAGGCATGACAGTGCTGAGAAGTGACAGAGGAGTGCTCAACAGTGAAATATCTCTATCACATTTTACAAGGCTAAGGGTCCATTGCGGAAGAGGTGGCAGAAAGAATGTAAGAGCCAAAGGAAGGGTAGGACTCCTTACAACGTGCTCCTCCAGACACAGAATGGACTGGGTATCCATGACCTCACACATGCCTGACACCACCTACACAAGACCATCATAATAGGTGGAAAAGATGACATCAAAATAAAAGAGAGGGCTGGAGAGATGGCTTAGCGGTTAAGCGCTTGCCTGTGAAGCCTAAGGACCCCAGTTCGAGGCTCGGTTCCCCAGGTCCCACGTTAGCCAGACGCACAAGGGGGCGCACGCGTCTGGAGTTCGTTTGCAGAGGCTGGAAGCCCTGGAGTGCCCATTCTCTCTCTCTCCCTCTATCTGTCTTTCTCTCTGTGTCTGTCTCTCTCAAATAAATAAATAAATTAATTAATTTTTTTAAAAAAAGAAAGAAACTGATTGAGAGGGGGAAGGGGATATGATGGAGAGTGGAGTTTCAAAGGGGAAAGGGGAGGGAATTACCGTGGGATATTGTTTACAGTCATGGAAGTTGTTAATTATAAAAAAAAATTAATTAATTAAATTAAATTAAAAAGAGGCCAAGAAGGGGGCTGCAGAGATGGCTCCATGGTTAAAGGCACTTGTTTGCAAAGCCTGATGGTGAGGATTTGATTCCCCAGTACCCATATAAAACCAGATGCATAAAATGGCACAGGTGTCATTCATTTGCAGTGGCTGGCAAGAGGCCCTAGTGTACCCATTCCTTCTCTCTCGCTCCGCTTTCAAATAAGTACAAATATAAAACTAAATAAAACAGTAAAAGAGGTTAAGAGACAGAGAACTCCCAACTGTCCTAGGGGCTTCAGCCTGCCGAGGTCCCCACTACTCACAGAGCCTATTCAAAACTGCCTTCTGCCCACCCATCTGTTTGTTCAGCTGGACCTGTCCTGTCTTTTGAATCTACCACCTCCATGGTCCCTACCTCTCCTGGGCAGCTGACTCGGTCCCCAGCAGGTCTCCAGCACTTATATCTTACCTAACCACCTACAGAGAGGCTGTGTCCATATCAGCCCCCCGCTTCTGCCTCTCGGGAAGGCCTGCTGGAACGCCTTGAATTCTGCGGTGACTTCTTCAACCCTTGGTAGCCATTCTGTAACCATTATATACACATATGGAGAACACGTACTGTGCGGTATGTAATGTGTGACCTGAGATTGAATAGTAGTTAAGATCGGGATAAAAGATCCTGTTGGGGGGCTGGATGATGGAGTTTGGAGAGATGGCTTAGCAGTTAAGGTCCTTGCCTGCAAAGCTAAAGGACCCAAGTTCCATTCCCCAGGACCCACATAAGCCAGATGTACAAGGTGGTGCATATATCTGAAGTTTGTTTGCAACAGCCAAAGGCCTTGAGGCACCCATTCTCTCTCGCTTTCTCAATCTGTCTCCCTCAATCTCTCTCTCTCTCTGTCAAATATATATAATATATATATTATATATAAATATATAATATATATAAAATATATATAAAAAAGCATATATGTGTGTGTATGTATATATATATATATATATATATATATATATATATATATACACACACACACACATATGCTTTTTTTTGGTTTTTCAAGGTAGGGTCTCACTTTAGCCCAAGCTGACCTGGAATTCACTATGGAGTCTCAGGGTGGCCTCGAACTCACGGCAATCCTCCTATCTCTGCCCCCCCCCCCACCGAGTGCAGGGATTAAAGGCGTGCACCACCACATCTGGCTTTCAAATAATTTTTTTAAAAAGATCCTGTTGATAGGAGACAAAAATTAGTAGGTGAAAATTGGGTAGGCAGTTAAAGGGGTGATGAACTCCAAAGTGAATAGCTTTCTCTTGGCTAAGTGCAAGAACTGTCCTTGGGCCTGTAGGAGAAAATCTGGATCACTACACTTTGCCAAATGTCAGAGATGTCAGAAGGATCTGATCTTCCCTCATCTCTTCCCCCTTAGGAAGTCCTTCCACTCCCTTCCTAAAGAATTCCAAAATTCCCGGCCCAGACTCCTGGCATCTGGAGTAAACTGACCAAACCAGCCACCTATCCATAGTACTCATAAAAAAAATAAATAAAACAGATCTGGGCTGGAGAGATGGCTTAGTGCTTAAGCGTTTGCCTGTAAAGCCAAATGATCCCAATTCGACTTCCCAGGACCCACGTTAGCCAGATGCACAAGGGGGTGCATGCATCTGGAGTTCCTTTGCAGTGGCTAGAGGCCCTGGTGCACCCATTCTCTCTCTCTTTCTCTCTCTCTTTCTCTCTCTCTCTCTCTCTCTCTCTTTCTCTCTCTCTCTCTCTCTCTTTCTTTCTCTCTCTCTGTCTTTCCCTCTCTCCCTATACCTACCTATTTCTGTATCTCTCTCTAAATAAATAACCAGCTCTGAGTCTTATGGTGGACTTCTCAAACCCTTGCTTGCCTCTCTGCCCAAGAACTTTGTCTTCTTTCAAGGGCTCCCCAAAACTCCCTCTTGCCTTCCTGGGCAAGAACTCTACCTTGCCTCCTTCTCTTATATTCTAGGATGAAGCCCTACCCCTCTCTTCTTCCTCTTAAAGGTTTGCTATTGTCTTTATTGTTTTTGTTTTTGCTTTTGTTTTGTTTTATTTTGTTTTGTTTTTTTGGTTTTTCGATGTAGGGTCTCACTCTAGCTCAGACTGACCTGGAATTCACTCTGCATTCTCAGGGTGGCCTCAAATTCACAGTGATCCTCCTACCTCTGCCTCCTGAGTGCTGGCATTAAAGATGTGCGCCACCACTCCTGGTTTTAAGCTATAATAACATCTTTCGGAACCTTATCCTCTGATCTGTGGATTTCATTCTTCAAATTCATAGGATAAGAATCCAAGAACACCCCAAATTATTGGTGCATTGGTGTATAAGTAACGCCCAAATTCCTGTATCACTGTGTTTGCCTCAGCCAGCTAGCAAAAGAAATCAGGATTTCCTGGCAAATTTCAGCCAAATGAAACTGGCATAGCTTGGGAATTTATGGCCTTTCAATAAATTCTGACATTGTGGAAAGACACAAACATGTTTTTCTATTTTTCTGACACAGTGTGTTCATGAGAGGATTCATTAGATTTCTCACTCTGCAAACCCTCTGATCGGTCCTGTCTATGTTCATCCACCCCCCTCCTTCCAACTACCTACCAATTCCTCCATCCATCCATCAATCAATTTAACTTAGTTACTCAACCAGAAAGCTATTTCCCCATCTGTCCATGCACTCCTTTCTACCCACCGGTGAGTTCCTACAGGCAGTCATCAGCCACCGCTTACCCAACGCTCTGCCTACCCAGTGTGTAAAACTATGTGGATGTGGCAAGAGTCCCACCACTCACCAGCAGGCCCACTTAACTTCTCTGATGTCCTTGAGTTTGTATCTGCTTGTAAAAGACTTCACAAGGTTTTGATGAACAGTAAGTCACAGAGCCCATAGGAACAGCAGCTACCATAGTTACTGCAGTCATTATTACTATTAGTGATCGTAAGCTACTATGGGTTGAGAACAGGACTGAACCTGAAGACGGGATCAGCTTGTCTGCTAAGATATTGACTCAGGAAGTCTGTAGTTAACAGGTTGAGGTGGGGTAAAGATGAGGAGGGTGAAGGCAAAAGATTCGTCTGAAGAGCATAAAATGGCCTGGATATCCACGACCTCACAGTGCCCGACACTACCTACACAAGACCGTCATACGAGGAGGAAAAGATCATGACATCAAAATAAAAGAGAGACTGATTGAGATGGGGAGGGGATATGATGGAGAATGGAATTTCAAAGGGGAAAAGGGGGGAAGGGAGGGTATTACCATGGGATATTGTTTATAATCATGGAGAATGTTAATAAAAATTGAGGAAAAAAAAAAAAGATTTGTCTGAAGGGAAATAAATAAATGGATGAGTGGCCCGTGGCAATGGCCAGTAGGCAGGAGGCGACTGGCTTTCACTGACTCACTATCACGGGGCAGAGGTGACCTTGGTGGCACTGACCTCCTGAGTTCAGGAATCCAAAGTCCAGCTCTCTCATCAGTCGCGGCCTTAGGCAAGGTGCTTAAGTGCCCCAGCCACCTCACCTGACAGCAGCAGAGAGAAACAGTAGCAGTGAAGATTAATTAACAAAGTTCACCCCTGGGAAGCCCCTCGAGTGAGGGCCAGCGTTTCCCAGACCCAAGAAATCCTGGTCTCTTAGCCTCCCAGCACAGTGGACTTCTGGGCCCTGCCCAACCCCATGGCACAGAGCTACGGGCCAGCCCAGACACTTGACTCCGCGTGTCACTTTGGCATTGCTGCACGTTTGCCACAGACGGAGGCTCAGAGCGACACACACATATCCCTGCAAGGCCAGAGATCCAGAAGTCACGTGGTCTTGTCTGCTTGAGGAATCTACAGCCAAAATCAAGGTCAGCCAGGGCTTTCCTCACTCCAGCTTCTGGAGGCGAGTCTGCATCTGAGCTCACTCGGATTGTTGGCAGACTTCACTTCCGCGTAGTTACGGTACAGGTCCCCGTTTCCTGGCTGGTGTCTAGCAAGGCCGTTTCCAGCTCCTAGAGGCCACCTGCTTTCTTCAACTTGTGGCTCCCTGCAAAGCCAGCCATGGTAGGTAGACACTACCTCACCTTCGGCCCCATCTCTCTCGCTCCTCTTAGTTCCTCCTCTGTCTTTAAGAGTCATGTGATTATATGGAGCGCAGAGACAAGCCCATGTTAAGGTCGGCTGATCCAGGCTTATCTCCAGCTGCAAAGTCCCTTCCAAGCGGTCCTTAGACTATGTTTATTTAGGTAAACTAAAGAGAGGAAGTGGCAGATTTCGTCCTCTGATCTGCCACTCTCCAGGTGGCCTGAGTGGCAGAGGGGTGAGGCATTTCCACCACACCTGCAGGGTAGAATATCTGCCACAGAGAACAGCATCGCCATCAGGCCTGGGTCTTACGTTCCCAAGAGTAACTGTGCAGGCTGGTTTTGTAGATGGCTGCCTCAGAACACAGGTAGGATGGTCACTTTCACTTCAAAGGGTATCCGGACAGGGGTGGACATAGGTGCTGATAAGAATCTGCTTTATCAAGGGCTGGAGAGATGGCTCAGTGGTTAAGAGACTTGCCTCCAAAGCCGGATGACCTGAGTCCAATTCCCCAGTACCTTCATAAGGCCAGATGCACAGGGTGGCACATTCATGTGGAGTTTGTTTGTGTTGCCTGGAGGCCCTGGTGCACCCATTCTCTCTGTCTCTCTCTGCTTGCAAATAAATTAAAAATAAAAGAATCTGCCTTATCAGAAACTGCAAATGCTCCTCAACATTTTTCCTTTTCTGTGTGTGTGTGTGTGTGTGTGTGTGTGTGTGTGTGCATGCGTGCTTTGGTTTTTTGAGGTAGGGTCTCACTCTAGTCCATCCAGGCTGACCTGGAATCCACTATGTAGTCTCAGGGTGGCTTCAAACTCACAGCGATCCTCCTACCTCTGCCTCCTGAGTGCTGGGATTAAAGGTGTGCACCAACACGCCCAGCTTCTTTTGGTTTTATTCGAGGTAGGGTCTAGCTCTAGCCCAGGCTGACCTGGAATTCACTATGTAGTCTCAGGCTGGCCTTGAACTTCTGGCGATCCTCCTACTTCTGCCTCCGGAGTGCTGGGATTAAAAGGCGTGAGTCACCACACCCGGCCTGCACCTCAGCTTTTATAATTGAAACATTGTACATCAAAGCCGAATTTACTGTACGCCTAGACTGCTGCTGGCAATGTGTTCAGAAGACCCACATTAGCCAACATATCCAACATGAAGGCCATTTCCTTATAAAGACGGGAATGTCTCGTGGGATTGGCTGCACACAGCGCACACTGCAGATTATGGGTTGCCTTCCCTGGTGACGCATGGCTGACTGAGGTTGCCACTCATTTCCACTGCCCCGAAGCATCAAACTGGCAGTGCCAGCCAGAGGAAGAGATCACTCTCCAAACTTTCAATCACGCTGTGCGTGTATTGCCTTCACCGGGGCTGACCCTGCTGTCCCAGGCTCGGAGAGGATAGGTCTTGCTAACCTGGCCTTTGGGCAAGGCCTCTTCAAGTGATTTGCATATGTACTAGTCCTGAGTCTCAGTTTCCCCATCTGTAAAACCGGGAGTCAAGAACTTGCCGTTTGGCAGGATGATGATGCAGGTGAAGCCTCGTGCTCAAGGTCTTGAGTCCACTCAGCATGTCCAGTGGGATGTCAACGAGGGCTTCCAGGTCTGAAATGGGCCTTCTTGGTTATTTCGTAAGCGCCTCCTTACCTATCAGCTTCTGATTTGCAAAGTAAAGAAAATGGCCTGGGCTAGAGAGATGGCTTAGCGGTTAAGGCACTTGCCTGCAAAGCCAAAGGACCTAGGTTAGATTCCCCAGGAACCACGTAAGCCAGATGCACAAGGTGGCGCATGCATCTGGAATTTGTTGGCAGCGGCTGAAGGTCCTCTCAAATAAGTAAATAATATTTTTTAATAATATTTTTTTTAAAAAAAAAGAAAGAAAATGGCCTGGAGCTACAGTGTGACTTCCTCAGTAGAATAAAACAAAATTGCCTGTTTAAAGTACCTCCTCCTCTTCCTCATTCCAAGCGTGGAGGGACGGCCTAGGGAGTGTGGTTAAGGAAAAGAGATGGGGGGGGCCCGGGAGATGGGATGCGGGTGTGGAGTGGCCAAAGGGGCCCTTTCCACCGACACCTGCCTGGACAAGGGTGAGGACTCCCGATCCAACTGGCTGACCAAGGAGGAGTCTTTCCTACTTGAGTAAAGGAGACTGGGGCGGGCTGCGGGCTGGAGGAGCTCGGAGGCCCGCGCCGCCCCACCTCCAGGGGCGCCCGGCCCGCCCTCCGCCCCCAGGGCCGCCGCCTGGGCTGCCACCTCCGCGGGGCCCGGGACCAGAGCCGCGCCGCCGCCGCGATGTGGGCCGCGCTGCCGCTGCTCTGCGCCGGGGCCTGGCTGCTGGGCGCCCCCGCCTGCGCCGCGCCGACCGCGAGCTCCCGAGGTACGCGGGGCTGGGGAGGGGCGGGCGGGACGGCGCTGCCGAGGGGCGGCCGATCGATCGGGCCGTCGGGAGCGGAGGGAGCGCGGTGCTGCCGGAGAAGAAGCCCGCGGGCCCCCCGTTGCCCTCTCACCCCAGGCTGGGGCACCCAGGTTGATCTGTGCCTGACCGAGGCCCACGGGAACGGCCTTGCAGGTCTTCGTTCCTTGCACCAACTTCCAACAGCCACTGTCCATCCCTGGGACCCCCGGTGTGCTGGAGGCGAACCCCAGGACCCCCTCCTCGGGGTCAGGTCTCACACACACACACACACACACAGGACCCCCTCCTCGGGGTCAGGTCACACACACACACACACAGGAGGTCTCACACACACACGCACGCACACACACACACAGGACCCCCCTCCTCGGGGTCAGGTCTCACACGCACACACACACAGTACCCCCTCCTCGGGATCAGGTCTCACACACACACACACACACACACACACACAGTACCCCCTCCTCGGGGTCAGGTCTCACACGCACACACACACAGTACCCTCTCCTCGGGGTCAGGTCTCACACACACACACACACACACACACAGGACCCCCTCCTCGGGGTCAGGTCTCACACACACACACACACACACACACAGGACCCCCTCCTCGGGATCAGGTCACACACACACACACACAGGACCCCCTCCTCGGAGTCAGGTCTCACACACACACACACACGCACACAAAGGACCCCCTCCTCGGGATCAGGTCTCACGCGCACACACACACACAGTACCCCCTCCTCAGGGTCAGGTCTCACACACACACACACACACACACACACACACACACACAGTACCCCGTCGGGGTCAGGTCTCACACACACACACACAGGACCCCCTCCTCGGGATCAGGTCTCACACGCACGCACACACACACACACACACACACACACACACACACACACACACCCAGGTCAGGCCCGCTGTGACTCTAGCTTCCAGCTCTGATCCTGCAGCGCCTTACTCCCTCACTCCTTCCCTGCCTCTCCATTGCCCAGAACTCCAACCTCAGCTCCAATTTGACAAGACCAACTGTCCCCTGACCCTGGGGACAGCAGGTAAGAGTAGTATAGGACCAACCTGGAGGCAGGGCAACGATCATTGAGACAAATTCTTGGTCCCAGGCATTTATATCGATAAATACATATCCACCCCTAACCTTGCAATCCCGGAAGCTCTAGGTTAGCCCCCCCACCTAAGGGAGCTCGGCTGCCCCCAAGCTAGGGCTTTTCTTGATTTGGGCAGGCCGCCAACGTGGAAGAAGAATGACTCAGAGAAGGCGCCTTGACACTAAAGCAGGGCTTGGCAAAGTCCTGTAAGAGACCAGCTAGTAAATATTTTTTAGGTCTTTGGGGCCACTGATCTCTGTAGCAACTGCCTAACTCCGGCTATAGAACAAAAGCAGCCATGGTTACTGAATGAGTAAGTTCAGCATGATCTTGTTCTGATAAAGGTTTATTTATAGACGGTGAGTTTTGAATTTCAAATGATTTTCTGGTGCTCTTGTTCTTCCCCACCACCAGCCATGTAGAAATATTTTTTAAAAAGCCCCTGGGAGGTCACAGGAAAGCAGGAGGCAGCGGGCTGTGGTTTCCAGGCCCTACTGTGGCTCCTTCTCGGACTTGGCTGCACAGCACACTTCTTTTTCTTCTTTTCATATTTTTGGTGCCAGTTTCATGTAGCCCAGGCTGGCCTCCGAATCTCTAGTATGCAAGGACAACCTTAAAGTCCTGATTCTCAGGCTGGAGAGATAGATGGCTTAGCGGTTAAGCGCTTGCCTGTGAAGCCTAAGGACCCCGGTTCGAGGCTCGGTTCCCCAGGTCCCACGTTAGCCAGATGCACAAGGGGGCGCACGCATCTGGAGTTCGTTTGCAGAGGCTGGAAGCCCTGGCGCGCCCATTTTCTCTCTCTCTCCCTCCATCTGTCTTTCTCTGTGTCTGTTGCTCTCAAATAAATAAATATTTTTTTAAAAAAATTTAAAAATAATAATAATAATAATAATAAAGTTCTGATTCTCCTGCCTCCTCTGTAATGCTGGGATTACAGGCCTAAGCCACCATATCATGCCATCATAATTTTTAAAAATCATATTCTGCTTCAGGTTGCCCTGAGGTCATCTGGTCTTTTCTTCTTTTTCTGTCACTGACTTAACAATGAGAAGTCCCTGGGCTTTCACACCTCTTGTTTCAGGAAACCCCAGCCCCACCCCAGAGGCGTAGGTCAGGCCTCCTCCTGTAGATCCTGGTCCTGAGCTGAGCTCTTTTCTGGAGGCGTCAGCCGCAGCAGGGCCTGTAACCAGGATTTGGAATCTCCTGCCTCCCACTCAGGACCTGTGTTGGGGAAATAATGCATTTTCTTTCCAGAGAGCTAATGGCATGGCTTTGTAACGAGGTGCTGGGGGGAGGGGGGAAGGGCATGGTTAGGAAAGTCCTTGAATCCTAAGCCCTGGGTTCATTCATGCCTACTACTTTTTGGGGTGCTTTTTCTTTTTCTCGTTTTTTGGTATTTCGAGGTAGGGTCTCTAGCCAGGCTGACCTGGAATTCACAATGTAGTCTCAGGGCGGCCTTGAACTCATAGCAGTCCTCCTACCTCTGCCTCTGGAAGCCTGGGGTTAAAGGTGTGCACCACCTTGCCCAGCAGTGCCCTAGTTTTTTTTTTTTTTTTTTTGTTTTCTTTTTCTTTTTCAAGGTATGGTTTTACTCTAGCCCAGGCTGACCTGAAATTCACTGTGGACATCACTATTCAGGGTGGCCTCGGACTCACAGTGATCCTCCTACCCCTGCCTCCTGAGTGTTAGGATTAAAGGCGTGGCCACCACACCCAGCATTCTTGTCTATTTTTAAGCAAGGAATTGAATAAAATTAGACTGAGAAGGATAATTATTAACTTATGATATTTATTGAGAGAAGTACAGAACCAAGGAAATGAGAATGGATACACGTACATGGCTTGAGAGCCCATATGGTGGGTCTGGAAAAACCATGGAGAGGACAGGAAAGAGTTCAAAGAGCTCTTGCCACGTGAACAAATAACCCATACGGAAAGTAAGGGCTAGGGGGCTCTCCCCTCAGTTTGTCCCAGCTGGACCTGGGCCAAGCCGAGGGAAACTCACCAGCAGCTAGAGGTTCACAAATGGTCAGGCAGCTCAGAGACCTTGACCCCCTGGCAAATTTATTTATAACCTTATGCTGGTGGGTCCTACCTTCGGCTCAGGTGTGCCAGGGTAGAGGGTAGGATAGGTCTGGGCTAGGGGCTGTCTCAGGAAGAGCCTGGCCATGATGCCAAGTTCTGGGGTGTAAGCTTGACCAACCACAATGCTAGGTAGGAAAGGCTTCCCTCTCAAGGAGGGGCCCCGGGTCCAGGTCATTTGTGGGGAAAACAAGTCTAGGGAACTAGGTAAGAGATAAGCAATCAGATCATCCTTTGATCTCTAGCAAGTGCTGACTGCAAGGATAGGCCCAAAGACATTCCTGTTTCTTACTTTCAGGGGCCCAGTCACCCTAACTGCCTAAAAGAGCTACCTGACTGGGGGAGCTTGACTTCAAGAGCGGGGTGGGCCCCGCAGAGGGAGACACAAACACCACGCCGCAGCGGTCTTTGCTGTGCAGGCAGGTACAGAGCCCTGGTGTGTGACGGGAGAGGAGATACTCCAAGTGATCCGGGCCCTGGGGGTGTTCAGCAAAGCCAATTCCAGGCCCTTGGCTTGCCAAGGCTCCTTTTGGCGGGGCACGGTGACTCAGGCCTATAATCTCAACACTTAGGAGATGGAAGCCTTCCTGGATTTTATAGCCACACCCTGTCTAAAATAAAGAAGAAAAGAGGAAGAAGAAAGGGGAGGGGATATGGTGTATAATGGAGTTTCAAAGAAACTGGGGGGAGGGAGAGAATTACTATGGGATATTCTTTATAATCATGAAAGTTGTCAATTAAAAAAAAAAAGAGGGCTGGAGAGATGGCTTAGCGGTTAAGCGCTTGCCTGTGAAGCCTAAGGACCCCGGTTCGAGGCTCGGTTCCCCAGGTCCCACGTTAGCCAGATGCACAAGGGGGCGCACGCGTCTGGAGTTCGTTTGCAGAGGCTGGAAGCCCTGGCGCGCCCATTCTCTCTCTCTCCCTCTATCTGTCTTTCTCTCTGTGTCTGTCACTCTCAAATAAATAAATAAAAAATAAAAAAAAGAAAGGAGATATACTTCCACGACAGCTTTTAGTTTTTTAAATTGAGCAACCACTTTTCATAATGTACAATGTATTTGAAACATTGCAGTCAGTTGTACTCATAATTATTATGGTGATTATTCAATCCAGAATAAATGTTTATAACACTTAAGGAAAAAATAATTTAGATTGATGCTTTGTTGCTGAAAAAAGAAGAAGAAGAAGAAGAAGGAGGATGTAGGCTAGGGAGCTGGCTCAGTGTTAAACACACAGTATAAGATACAGCAAAGCTTGCTGACCTGGGTTTCATTCTCTAGTATCCACATAAAGCCAGATCCACAAAGTGGCACATGCATCTGGAGTGTGTTTGCAGTGACAAAAAGCCATGGCATACCCAAACTTCTTTTTTTCCTTTTTTCTCTCTCTCTTTCTCAGAAATAAGTAAATAAAATATGTCATTTTAAAAGGATGGGGGTGGGGCTGGAGGAATGGCTTAGCAGTTAAGACACTTGTCTGCAAAGCCAAAAGACTCAGGTTCAATTCCCCAGGACCAACGTAAGCCAGATGCACAAGGTGATGCATGCATCTGGAGTTCCATTGCAGTGGCTGAGGGCCCTGGTGAACCCATTTTCTCTCTCTCTCTCATAAATGAAATAACTTTTAAAAATATTTTTTAAAAAGTGAGAAGTGCCGGGCATGGTGGTACATGCCTTTAATCCCAGCACTCAGGAGGCAAAGGTAGGAGGATCGCTGTGAGTTCAAGGCCACCCTGAGACGACAAAGAGAATTCCAAGTCAGCTTGTGCTAGAGTGAGACCCTACCTCAAAAAAATAGTGAGAAGTGACAGAGGAGTGCTCAGCACTGAAATATCTCTATCATACCTTCCAAGGCTCAGGGTGCATTGCAGAAGAAGTGGCAGAAAGAATGTAAGAGCCAAAAGAAGGGTAGGACTCCATACAGAGTGCTCCTCCAGACACAAAATGGCCTGGATATCCATGACCTCACAGCGCCTGACACCACCTACCCAAGACCAGGAGGAAAAGGATGATGACATCAGAATAAAAGGGAGACTAGCTGGGCCTGGTGGTTTATGCCTTTAATTCCAGCACTTGGGAAGCAGAGGTAGGAGGATTGCTGTGAGTTCAAGGCCCCCCTGAGACTACAGAGTGAATTCCAGGTCAGCCTGAGCTAGAGTGAGCAAGGTAAAAACCAAAATAAATTAATTAATTGAAATTAAAATTAAAAAATAAATAAAGGATGTGGGCTGGAGAGGTGGCTTAGTGGTTAAGGTGCTTGCCTGTAATGCCTAGCAACCCAGGTTCAATTCCCTAATATCCATGTGAAGCCAGATGCACAAAGTGGTATATGCATCTGGAGTTCATTTGCAGTGGCTCGGGGCCCAGGAACACCCATCCTCCCCTTGCAAATAAATAAATAAAATATTTTTTGCCATTTTTTAAAAATTAAGTTTTGTTTTTTTTTATTAACAACTTCCATGATTGTAAGCAATGTCCCATGGTAATTCCCTCCCTCCCCCCACTTTCCCCTTTGAAACTCCATTTTCCATCGTATCCCCTCCCCATCTCAATCAGTCTCTCTTTTATTTTGATGTCATCTTTTCCTCCTATTATGATGGTCTTGTGTAGGTAGTGTTGGACACTGTGAAGTCATGGATATCCAGGCCATTTTGAGTCTGGAGGAGAACGTTGTAAGGAGTCCTACCCTTCCTTTGGCTCTTACATTGTTTCTGCCACCTCTTCTGCAATGGACCCTGAGCCTTGGAAGGTGTGACAGAGATATTGCAGTGCTGAGCACTCCTGTCACTTCTTTCTAGTACCATGATGCCTTCTGAGTCATCCCAAGGTTACTGCCATCTAAAAAGAGAAGGTTCTCAACCAAAAATGAGAGTAGCATTAATATATGGGTATGAACATTAAGAGAAGTGCTTACTGGGCAGTAAATAAAATATTTTTTAAAAGATGTAACTGTGAGGTGGTCAATTATAAGTGTGTTCCCTTGGGCTACAATGCTGTGAGATGGATTGATGGGAGTTCAAGGAGAACAAGAAACTGAAATTTAGGGCTGGAGATATGGCTTAGTGGTTAAGGGGCTTGACTGTGAAGCCTAAGGACCCAGGTTCAATTCCCCAAGAACCATGTAAGCAAGATGTACAAGGTGACACATGCATCTGGAGTTTGTTTGCAGTGGCTAGAAGCCCTGGCATGCCCATTCTCTTTATCTGCCTCTTTCTTCTTTCTCTCTCTCTCTCTCTCTTTCTCTCTCTTTTGCCAATAAATTAATAAATAAAATATTTGGCTTAGTGGTTAAGTAGCTTGCCTATGTAGCCCAAAGGACCCAGGTTCAATTGTCCAGATGCACAAGGTGGCAAATGGGTCTGGAGTTCATTTGCAGTAGCTGGAGGCCCTGGCATGCTCATACTCTCCCCCTTCTCTCCCTCTCTCTAATAAATAAGTAAATAAAAATTATAGTACTATTTAAATTCCATTGGTTAGCTTTAAAAGAACAATGTAGAGCTGGGCGTGGTGGCACACGCCTTTAATCCCAGCACTCAGGAGGCAGAGGTAGGAGGATTGCCATGAGTTCGAGGCCACCCTGAGTGAGACTCCATAGTGAATTCCAGGTCAGCCTGAGTTAGAGTGAGACCCTACCTTGAAGAAAAAAAAAAAAGAATGATGTAGATTTTATTTTTTAACGCTTTTATTTATGTATTTAAGAGAGATCTGGGAGTGGTGGTGCACGCCTTTAATCCCAGCACTTGAGAGGCAGAGGTAGGAGGAGTGCTGTGAGTTCGAGGCTACCCTGAGACTATATAGTGAATTCCAGATCATCCTGAGCTAGAGTGAGACCCTACCTCAAAAAAAAAAAAAAAAAAAAGAGGAGAGAGAGAGTATGGGCACACCAGGGCCTCTTGCCACTGCACACAAACTCCAGATGCATGTCCACGTTATGTGCCTGGCTTTATGTGGGTGCTGGGGAATCAAACCCAAGCAAATAGGTTTTGTAAGCAAGCACCTTTAACCACTGAACCATCACTCCATCTAGATAAGTAATGTGGTGGAGACCATAGAGATTGCAGAAGTTAAAATATTTGTGTCATTTCTCATGGTGGCACACACCTGTTACCCCAGTTCTCAGGATGCAAGACAGGAGAATTCTGAGTTCAAGCCTAGCCTGGACTATACAGCAATATCCTTTGCTAAAGAATACAAAAATTTCCTAGCTGTGCCCTTTGAGAAAACATTTGCTGACCCTTGGGGCCCATGGTTTTTTGTTGTTGTTGTTTAATTTTTAGTTTAAGAGAGAGAGTGAAAGAGACAGAGAGAAAATTGACACACCTGGGCCTCAGCCATTGCAATTGAACTCCAAATGCTTGCACCACCTTGTAGGCATGTGCAACCTTGCGTTTGCCTCACCTTTTCTGCGTCTGGCTCATGTGGGTTCTGGAGAGTCAAAACTGGCTTCTTAGGCTTCTCAGGCAAGTGCCTTAACTGCTAAGCCATCCCTCCATGTCACACATAAGTTTTTTTTTTTAATTTTTATTTATTTATTTGAGAGAGACAGACACAGAGAGAAAGACAGAGAGAGAGAGAGAGAATGGGCGTGCCAGGGCTTCCAGCCACTGCAAACGAACTCCAGACGCGTGCGCCCCCTTGTGCATCTGGCTAACGTGGGACCTGGGGAACCGAGCCTCGAACCAGGGTCCTTAGGCTTCACAGGCAAGCACTTAACCGCTAAGCCATCTCTCCAGCCCACACATAAGTTTTTAATTAACTTCTTAGTGAACTATAATATCATAAGTACCCCAGTCATTATGAGTTTCAATGAACTTTCACAGTTGAAATATTCTCAGGAAACCTGCACCCCATGAAACAAGAGACAATACCCCAAAGCTCCAAAAATTTCTTCTGCTCACTGAGGTTAGCCACTTAGTTTCTAACACACAGACTAAATGTGTATCAGGAGAGCAGGGTGTGGTGGCGCACGCCTACTACATAGTGAATTCCAGGTCAGCCTGAGCTAGAGTGAGATCCTACCTCAGGGCGGGGGTGGGGGAGAGTATTATCAGGAGGCCTTAGCACTTGAAGGTGCTTGCTTGCAAGCCTGCCAGCCCAAGTTCAATTCCCCAACATCTATGTAAAGCCTAACACAAGGTCATACAAGAATCGGTCATCCCAGAACTCATATCAATGGGAGGTAGAGCTCCCAGAAGCCCACAGTGGCAAAACAAAAGAGACAGTGTCTCAAAAAGAAAGTGGAAGGATTCTCTCTCTGTGTGTCTGCCTCTTTCTCTCTGTCTCTCTTAAGTTAATTAATTAAGTAATTAAAAAAGAAGGTAGGAGAGGACAAACACGCTGAAGCTGTCCTCTGACACGTATGCCCATCCACACACATTAAAAAATAAATAAATAAACGGGGCTGGAGGGATGGTTTAGCAGATAAGGGATTTACTTGCAAAGCCAAAGGACCCAGGTTCAATTCACCAGGACCTACACTAGCCAGATGCACAAGGGGCACATGCATCTGGAGTTCATTTGCTTCGCTTACAGGCCCTGGTGTGCCCATTCTCTGTCTCTGTTTCTCTCTCTTCTCTCTCTCCTTACAAATAAATAAATAAAAATTAGGAAATAGAAGGAAAGAAAGAGGCAGAGAGAGTGGGAAGAGACAATGAGCACACCAGGGCCTCTAGCTACTGACAAACTGCAGCTACATGCACTGTCTTGTGCATCTGGCTTTACATGGGTACTAGAGAATCGAACCTGGGTCCTTTGTTTTTGCCAGCAAGCACCTTAACCGCTAAGCCATCTCTCCAACCCATAATTTAGTTTTCTAAATGCAAATCAGTTCTAAAATTTCCTACTTGGCTTTAGTGTCAACATTACCATGAAGTACCCAGGCCTAATTTTCTTTTTCTTTTCTTTTGTCTATACAGAGAAGTTTCACTTCAAGTCATGGATGACACAGGTCAGTGCCCAGCTTCTCTTTTCTGAAAAGTTTTTCATTTCACAATGTTTCCTGTTAGTAAACTAAACTGTACCAGATTTGAGACCAAAGAGGGATTTTCCAACCTCGCCCTACCCTGCGTCTTTCCAGACTAATCAGCCAAACGCTGGGAAAGATACAGTTAAGAAAACTCCTTCCAGGGACTGGAGAGATGGCTCGGCAGTCAAAGGCTCTTGCTTTCAAAGCCCAATGGCCTGGGTTCAATTCTCCAGTACCCACATAAAGCCAGATGCACTACGTGGCAATGTGTCTGGAGTTCATATGTAGTAGCAAGAGGCCCTGGCACACCCACACTCTAGCTCTCTCTGCCTGCCTGTTTTTCTCTATCTCTGTGTCTTTCTCTCAAATAAATAAACACACAAAAAAGAAAAAAAAAAAAAAGCTCCTTCCAAACTGTGGTGTCACTGACGAGCCTGTCTAGAATTCACTTCCATATTTCGTATTTGAACCACCTAGCTGCAAGATCAGTCGATAAACCCAGCACATGCAATTTTGAAAAGTGGTGAGGTTTGCCAAGGACTTGACTTGGGAATCAACCATGCTGGCCACAGGGACCTGCCCTTGGTAGGTCTTGTCACCAGGACTTCTAAACGCTTGGCCAGTTTTCAGGTAGTTTCATGGTCTTCACTCTGGCCAGCGGACAGAGTCCCGGGGCAGAAAGAAACCGTTCGGCACGTGAGCTCCTTCCTGGTTCACACTCGCTGCCGCTGTGCTCTGTTGCAGCATCAGAAGACGTACAGCTCGCAGGAGTACCATCGCAGGCTGCAGGTGTTCGCCCGCAACTTGAGGAAGATCAACGCCCACAATGAGAGGAACCACACGTTTAAAAGTACTGTGGGGACAGGACACCCTTCCTCCGGGCTTGTCTGTCACAGGAGGGCTGGACCATCTCTGATCTGGAGAGGACTCAGCACCCCTGGCTGTTGACAGGGTTCACTTGGGGCTCATGGGTATCTGAGGCTGTCTGCTCTTGGCTGACCTCCGTTTGTGGCCCTCGCTGTCATCCTCCATGTAGCGCAGGGGCGTAAATTTAGAATAGTGCTGATATGCTGAGAATCAAAACAATTCTAGAAAAACCTTGGCCCCATCCCTGCCAACAGAGATAGGGCTCGGGTGCCAAGTTCTGTCTGTATTGCTGTGGGGCAGTGCCTCCTAGAGCGGTTCCTAGAACATGTGCTTCAGCCCGATTAGCAACACTAGAAACACACATACCCGCCAGGCACAGTGACGCACGCCTTCAATCCCAGCACTTGGGAGGCAGAGGTAGGAGGATCGTCATGAGTTCAAAGCCAGCCTGGGACTACAGAGTGAATTCCAGGTCAGCCTGGGCTAGAGTGAGACTCTACCTGAAAAAAAAAAAAAAGAAAGAAGGAAGGAATAAAGGAAGGAAGGAAAGGAGGGAAGAAGGAAGGAAAGAAAGAAAGGGGGAAAAGAAGGAAGGAAGGAAAGAAAAAGCAGCACACACATCCAGCTTAGCTCCTGAGGACTGTGACACCTAAGTTTGGACCCTGGGCACCAAGCAGGAACCAGAAGAAACTGAAGTTTGCGTCTCATTTCTGCCTAGCATTAGCGTGTGACCTTGGGGCTGGGGGTTGACGTGGGTCGTAAGTGGAGATGACAGTGCTGTCCTCACTGGGCTACTGTGAAAACTTAACGTGGCGCAGATGGGATGGGTCTTTGCCTGGGTGTCCATCAGACTCGCAGTGAGACTCTGGAACAGTGGGTGTCCATGCCCCACCCTAGACCAGCTGTTTTGGTCAGCATCTCTGGGGTGCCCCCATCTGCTAACAAGCTCCCCAGCCAGTCCTGAGGCACAGGGTTAGGGTGACTTTGTCATACTGAATCATACTAAGTTTAACATTTTATGGTGTCATGGCCCTAAATAGAACACAGGTGAATAAGGAGGATTTTTTTTTTTTTCTTCTGTTGCTTGATTCACTAAACTCTATTTCATTGGAGTGTTTGTTTTTGTTTTCCCTTCTCTTTTTCAGTGGCATTGAACCAGTTTTCAGACATGAGCTTCGATGAAATAAAACACAAATACCTTTGGTCACTGCCACAGGTAGGTTTAAACCAATCAATCAGGATCTTTCCACTCAATCCTTTGCAACAAGCTCTGTGCCTGCTGCTTCCAGTGAGGCTCAGTTCCCCCCAGGACAGTGTCCCTCAATTCTTTGAGGGCACAGTTATCAACCCAGCAACCGCTCTGGCCTTAGCAACATGACTCCAACCCATCATGTAGAATTACCAGGTAAAACACAGATGCCCTATTAAAATTAAATTTCAGATAAATTTTGTTGCTGTTTTTGAGGCAGAGTCTCACTCTAGCCTGGGCTAACCTAGAACTCACTCTGTAGCCCCAGGTTGGCCTCGAACTCACAGCAAGCCTCCTAACCTGGCCTCCAGAGTGCTGGGATTAAAGGTGTACACAACCATGCCCGGCTCAGATAAACTTGTTTTATGATGTGCGATGGTGACGTATAATGTGTACACGTGTGTGTATAGATGCACATGCCTCTGGCACATATGTCAGAGGCCAGAGGATGATGTGGGTGTTCTCTATCTCCCCTCTGCTTGTTCCTTGAGGGGAAGTCTTTCATTGAAGCTGGAACTATGATTTTTGGTCAGACTGGATGACCAGTGAGCTCCAGTGATTCTCCTGTCTCCACCCCACCCAGGACTGGGACTACAGGCAGTTATGTCCATGCCCATATTTTTACATGGGTGCTGGGAATCAAACTGAGGCCTTCTTGCTTATGCAACAACCACTCTTACTGGTTCAACCATCTCCTCAACCCCAAACCTTTCTTCCTTTATTTATTTATTTATTAGTTTTTCGAGGTAGGGTCTCACTTTGGTTCAGGCTGACCTGGAATTCACTATGTAGTCTCAGGGTGTCCTCGAACTCTCGGTAATCCTCCTACCTCTACCTCCTGAGTGCTGGGATTAAAGGCGTACGCCACCACGCCCGGCTTCTTTTTATTTTTAGCCTCAGTCTCACTGTTTAGTTATTGCACATTGCACACAGCTCCATGCTGCTGGGATGAACTTCCAAAGCAGATACAGTTTATGGGAGGATTGAGATTTATTTATTTCAGGCTTGCAGATCCAGGGGAAGCTCCAGGATGGCAAGAGTCTGGCCCCCTTTCACAGGTACACACAGAGGAAAAGCCGCCAGCAGCCAGCCACTACCACAAACAAGCAAGCGCAAAACCAACAGCAAAACAGCAGGGACCCAGGAAGAGCTCAAGTGCTCTGCGAGCCTTAGGCTGGAATTCAGCTCCGTCCTCAGTAATACCTTAGGGCTGGACCCCAGGATGTCCCCACAGTAACACCTCCTCCAGCCAGGCAGCTGAAGACAAGCTTTTTTTCTTCAAAGATTTATTTACTTTTTATTAGAGACAGAGAGGAAGAGAGAGAGGGAAAATGGGCACACTAGGACCTTTAGCCACCGCAAATGAACTCCAGGCACATGTGCCACCATGTGCATCAGCCTTATTTGGGACCTAGAGACTTGAACCTGGGTCCTTAGGCTTCACAGGTGAGCACCTTAACCACTAAGCCGTCTCTCCAGCCCGAGACAAGCTTTTTTTTTAAAAAAAAAATATTTTATTTATTTATTTGAAAGAGAAAGAGGCAGAGAGAGAGGGGGATAGAGAATGGGCATGCCAGGGCCTCTAGCCACTGCAAACGAACTCCAGATGCATGCACCACCCTGTGTATCTGGCTTACGTGGGTCCTGGAAAATCAAACCAGGATCATTTGGCTTCTCAGGCAAATGCTTTAACTGCTAAGCCATCTCTCCAGCCCAGCTTTATTTTTTATTTGTTTATTTTAGAGAAAGCTAGAGAAAGAGACACAGAGAGAGAATTGGCACACCAGGTCCTCAGCCACTGCAACCAAACTCCCAACACTTGCGCCACCTAGTGTGCATGTGCGACCTTGCACTTGCCTCACCTTTGTGCATCTGGCTTAGGTGGGCTCTTGAGAGAGCTCGAGCATGGGTCCTTAGGCTTCACAGGCAAGCGCCTTAACAGCCAAGCCATCTCTCCAGCCTAAGACAAACTTAAAAGAAAAAAAAAAAAAAACACCGATGTATTGGGGGGCATACATTTAAACTATCGCAGCAGCCAAGGCAACCTTGAATTCCTAGTCTCTTCTGCTGACCCATTCCCTACTGCAGTCCACTCTCGAAGTGGACCGCATGAAAAACAAGGTTAAGGTTACTTTCCTGGAAACTTGGTGTGATGTATGAAATCAGATGTCCCCCCAACCCATAAACTCGTGTGTTCCAAATGCTTGCTTCCCAGCTGATGGCAGCCTGGGAGGTAGAGCCTTGCTGGAGAAGGTGTCTCACAGAGGCGGGACTTTGACGTTTATTAACCCCTAGCTTGCCAGGGCTAGTTCTGCTCACTGTCCTGCTGCTGGCGTCCACCCGTTGCGGCAGATGCCCAGCTTCCTCCCTGCCATGGTCTCCCCCCACCCCCCACCCCCACCGCCATCATGAAGCTTCCCCTGGCGACCATAAGTCAAAATAAAAGCTCTCCTCCCATCAGCTGCTTTTGGTCGATGCTTTATCCCAGCAATGAGCTTGTAACTGCAACACTTGGCTTTCCACTGAAACTCTCCATGAGAAACATGTTTTCTCATGAAAGTCGTCTGGTGCAAGAAGTCAAGTGGCATGCTGAGGGCAGGGCTCAGCAGTTAAAGGCACTTGCCTGTAAAGCCTGCTGACCTGGCTTCAATTCCCCAGCACCCCACGTAAAGCTAGATGCAAAAAGTGGCACATGAACCTGGAGTTTGTTTGCAAGGGTAAGAGGCCCTGGCGTAAACACACACACACACACACACACACACACACACACACAAATAAACGGTCCAGTGGCAGACTCCACGTCTCCCCAGACATGCACCAGCACACCCAGCTTCCCATTCCATGATCCATTGTAATTGCATTTGGAAAGCCAGACAGGGATTTTTTTTTTTTTTTCCTTGAAACTAATGCGTTTGCTTTTTTCAGAATTGCTCAGCCACCAGAAGTAACTACCTTCGAGGTACTGGCCCCTACCCAAGCTCCGTAGACTGGCGGAAGAAAGGAAATTTCGTTTCACCAGTGAAAAATCAGGTATGTGTGGCAATCCCCAACGCTTCCTCACCGCCCACTTCCTCAGACTACGTACAAGACGGGAAATTCAGAGGAACCACAGAACCCTTGCAAGCATTTCCTCTCCCCCACTTCTTCCTCGTGGTCTATCCAACTGTCTTCTGCCAGGGCCATCGTTGCTCAGGGTGATGACAAGGTCCCTCTATTGAAGGCCTCAAGTGGACTCTCCACCCCCACTCAAAGCACACAGCCTAAAATTCCCCCACGCTTTCCAGGTCTGGCCCGCAGAGTCACCCCAAACACATCCCCTCAGCCTGTCTAACTAGACACGGGGACCCCTCCCCTACCTGCCACCCATCTCCTCCCGCCCTGCACTTGCTCACCAAGGCATCAGTCTACAGTCCCTCCCCTGGCTGTCTATTTTCCTTGGGTTATCCAGGTGGTCAGTGAACAGAACCAAGCCCAGCCTTTCCCACATACCCACCCTGGACATAGTAGAGGTAGCTTCTGCGGGGGCCCAGGGCCCTCTGAGCGTGCTGCCCGTCCCCCACTTGCTGGGAGGTCTTGGCATACACTCTGCTCTGCAGACTGGCCCCCCATGCTGTTATTCCACTGCCTGCTGTGTGGCCCCCTCCCTTGTAGTAGAGGCACAGTGACCCCTCCTTAGAAAGAGACCAACTCCTCATTCCATGAGAAACAAGCTGGTTTTTTGTTTTTTTTTTTCATAAAATGTGGCTTTTCACTGAGACTCTCCGTGACAAACGCTTTATTCTTATTTATTTATTTTTTGTTTTGTTTTTTGAGGTAGGGTCTCACTCTAGCCCAGGCCGACCTGGAATTCACTCTGTATTCTCAGGATAGCCTCGAACTCAGGGTGATCTTCCTACCTCTGCCTCCCGAGTGCTGGGATTAAAGGTGAATGCCACCACGCCCAGTGACAAACATGTTTTTATTATTTTTTTATTAACAACTTCCATTATTATAAGCAATATCCCATGGTAATGCTCTCCCTCCCCCCACTTTCCCCTTTGAAACTCCATTCTCCATCATATCCCCTCCCCCTCTCAATCAGTGTCTCTTTTATTTTGATGTCATCATCTTTTCCTCCTCTTATGAAGGTCTTGTGTAGGTAGTGTCAGGCACTGTGAGGTCATGGATATCCAGGCCATTTTGTATCTGGGGGAGCACGTTGTAAGGAGTCCTACCTTTCCTTTGGCTCTTACATTCTTTCCGCCACCTCTTCTGCAATGGACCCTGAGCCTTGAAAGGTGTGACAGAGATATATTGCAGTGCTGAGCACTCCTGTCACTTCTTTCTAGTACCATGATGCCTTCTGAGTCATCCCAAGGTCACTGCCATCTGAAAAGAGAAGGTTCTCTTTTCAGTCATGTGGCACAAAAAAGTCAAGTGACCCAGCTCCACGTCTCCCAGGCTCTCCACATTCCTGGCTTGCCAGGTGAACGGGATGTGCAAAGCAGCCCCTGGGAACAAACTAGTATCCACTCTGAGCAGAGGTGGGGGGTGCGGTAGAGGAAAGCCTGCCGTCACCCCCTTCAGGCAAAGGCAGTGTGTAGCCCTCTGAGACTCTCACCACAGTCAAAGCCTGCAAGCCTGTGCCTGCTCACCATTGGCACACCAGGTCCTCTTAGTAACAACTGCCAGGCCACCAGCCACAACTAAGCCCCTGGAGTGGGAACAACCACTGCTGTCCGGGGTGGCGTGGCATCTTATGGTGACCACTCTGTGGTTACAGACAGTAACCATAACACCCAACATTAGTTCAGAAGTCCCCTTGGGTGTGTGTCTTTTTTTTTCCCAGGGGGACTGGGAGGTTCAAGGTAGAATCTCGTTCTAGCCCAGGCTGACCTGGAATTCACTATGGAGTCTCAGGGTGGCCTTGAACTCTCAGCAGTCCTCCTACCTCTGCCTCCCGAGTGCTGGGATTAAAAGCATGCACCACCACACCCAGACTCTTTTTTTTTTTTAATATTTTTATCTATTTATTTTCAAGCAGAGAGAGACAGACACAGATAAAAGAGAGAGAGACCTCTGTGCCAGGGCCTCCGACCACTGCAAATGAATTCAAGATGCATGCACCACTTTGTGCATCTGGCTTTACATGGGTGCTGGGGAACCAAGCTCACGTTGTTAGGCTGAGCCATCTCTCCAGCCCCAGAGTGTGGAAATGGCATGCTCAAGAGAAGCAAATGACAGGGGACTCAAAACTAGGTCTCTGCCAAAGATGATGTCACACTCCTTTAATCCCAGCACCAGGAGGCTGAAGCAAGAGGATCTCAAGTTTAAGGCCACCCTGCTGGACATGGTGGCGCACACCTTTAACCCAAGCACTCGGGAGGCCAAGGTGGGAGGATTGCCATGAGTTCACTGTCACCCTGAGACTACACAGTGGGTTCCAGGTCAGCCTGGGATAGAACAACACCCTACCTCAAAAAACTACAAAAAA
This sequence comes from Jaculus jaculus, assembly GCF_020740685.1. Classification (NCBI taxonomy): domain Eukaryota; kingdom Metazoa; phylum Chordata; class Mammalia; order Rodentia; family Dipodidae; genus Jaculus; species Jaculus jaculus. Next base: position 26,081,080 of record NC_059111.1, on the reverse strand, counting down.
AAAAAAAAAAAAAAAAAGCAAGTCTCTGTCCAAGTCATGTGTGGTTATGACCAAGCTTGTCCCTTGGACCTTCTTGATGTCTCTTTCACCAGGTCTTCCTTCCCTGCAGGGAATGATTCAAGAGAAAGAGACTAGGGGGAGGTTGGCCTATGAGTGGGAGGAAGGAGTTTAAGAAACATTTCAGAAGTGAGATGTGGAAGACAAAATAAGCAGAGGGACGGAAAGACAAAGCTGACCCAAGAGAAGACTTAAAACATCGGTAAACAGCTGGGCGTGGTGGCTCACGCCTTTAATCCCAACACTCGGGAGGCAGAGGTAGGAGGATTGCTGTGAGTTCGAGGCCACCCTGAGACTACATAGTGAATTCCAGGTCATCCTGGGCTAGAGTGAGATGCTACCTTGAGAAAAAACAAAGAAGGAAGGAAGGAGAAAGGAAAGGAAGAAAGAAACCCAGACTGGGAGTCTACCAGTGCTCGTCAGAACTGATGCCCCCTCAAGCCTCAGTTGCCACATCTGTCACATGGTGGGGAGGATGCCTGCCTCCTGGAACGAGTGTGGCTTGGCACGGACAAACCGGAAGCAGGGTTTTGTAAAGGGCAAAGACATTCAGGGACCAGAGTTCCCACACTGGTGAATGGGAAAACAGCAAGAGGGGCTGCGTTACGATAGTCCCGTCACTGACTCCCTCCCTGTGTGGCTCCTCTAGGGAGCCTGTGGCAGCTGCTGGACTTTCTCCACCACCGGAGCCCTGGAGTCTGCTGTGGCCATCGCCAGCGGGAAGATGCTGTCTTTGGTAAGAAGCAGGCTGTGGGTCACCTCTTCCAGAGGTCCCCTCACTCCACTCCCAGAAATGGGCTTTCAGGCTCCCTTGGGGCTTTGGTCAACAGTACTGTTTCCCCTGGGTCTTACTGTCCCAGCCTTGTGGACATGTAGCATGGGAATCTCAACGGATGGTTTCCCCTGCAAGAATGGTGGCTTACTGAGGGACTGACCCAAGGTCTTCCTCCTGGGTAGACGTGGGTGTCCTCAGTTCCTGAGACTTGAGATCGGGCTTTGAGAGCCCAGGAGGGCTCAAGGCAACAGATCCTGCCTGGAGGAGTTGTGGGCCCCTTCCCACACTGGCTTGGGTATCTTCTTGGAGCGGAGAGCCAGGGCCTGTGTGTCTATCCCCTGAGCCCTGAGTGAGGGGGTGATACCTGCCGGGGGGGGGGGCTGTCCCACTGTGTGAGGAAGAGGGTGAGGAGGACCACATGAGTCAGGGTTGAGAAAAGGCAAGGCGGGCACCTGACATGATCCATACTGTGGGCACTCCTATGGGATTGGGTGCTCAGTACACACAGAGCCCACTCATGCCCCTCAGCTGCCTGATTGCCTGCCAGGTAGCTCTGGAGGCCCTCTCAACATGTGCCAGTTGCTGGCCCTCTGGAGCATAGGGAGATAGCCCCGCCCTTGGGGGAGGATATTTTTTTTTCTTTTCTTTTTTCTTTTTCTTTTTTTTTTTTTTTTTTTGCTTTTTATTCTGTTTTATTTTGCTTTACTAAGGATTGACAAGCTGAGCAAGTGTTCTTCAACTGAGATCCGCTCCTAACCCAAGGAACACTGTATCTTTGCCTGACTGGAAACTTACCACCCTTGATTAACCCTTCAGAATAAACTTTAAGCTGCAGTTGACACTGAACACGGCAGCAACGCATTAGCCATCTAAATGCTTCCTGAGCTGAGCTTTGCCTCTGGCACTTGAGATCTGGAGGTGGGGCCGGCAAGGACACACATACTTTGTAGCCTTTGCGTGATTAAGTAGGTCTGGGGTGTGTTGGATGATTCTATCTATCCAGCACTCAGCCCTTTCCTCCAGCCCTTGGTGGAGTTTGTTTTTTTTTCTTCTCAATTTTTATTAACATTTTCCATGATTATAAAAAATATCTCATGGTAATACCCTCTCTCCCCCCACTTTCCCCTTTGAAATTCCATTCTCTATCATATCCCCTCCCCATGGGGGGGTGGATTTTTTAAAAATATTTTTATTTATTTACAAGCAGAAAGAGAGAGAATGGTGAGCCAGGGCTTCCAGCCACTGCAAACGAGGTCCAGATGCATGTGCCACTTTGTGCATCTGGCTTTACACAGGTATTGAGGAATTGAACCTGGGTAGGTTGGCTTTGCAGTCACATGTTGAGCCCCTGCTCCCTTGGGGGATTTTTAATTTTGGTCATTTCCACCCAGTGTTAATCAGACCACGAATGTGGATAAGCCACAGGGCTTGTGCCTCACGCTAAAGCCTGCGTGGTCTGCCCACTGGCTTTGTGTTTCTTCCTGTAGGCCGAGCAGCAGCTGGTAGACTGTGCCCAGAACTTCAACAACCATGGCTGCCAAGGGTATGTGCCAAAGTAGAAGAGCCCAGACCCCTCCCCGCCTCCCACCCGTCTCTGCGGTCGCTACCCCAGCTGCCTCCCTGAGTGAAAGCAAAGTCGTGTCAGTCAGAGGCCGGGGCCCAGGGCTGCCCGGTTCTGAAATGCACCATCTTTCCAAGGGGTCGCCCAGTTCTGCCCTGAGCCTGGTCACCCTTGCCAGCCACCGAGGCCTCTGAGCCAGTGGCCAAAAGAATTGTTGATAAAGGGGCAAACACATCGGTCACCAAACCCAGATGCACACACAGATCGCTGACTGGCCCTTAGACAAGTTCTCTGTCTGTTAGAGGGAAGGGCTGCGGGAGTGACATCATGTGCGCGGGTGACACTCCTGAGCCATGCCCACAGCAGGTGGCTAGAAACCTGCTCCCGTCTCCGCAGCGACTCTGCCCTTCCCCGTTCTCCACATGGTCTGTGCTCTGAGGCTGTTTCCACACACATCATAGGCATAAAGTCCCTGGGGGGAGAGGGTCACCCTAGTGCATGACACCCCCCTTGCTCCTCCTCCATGGAGCCTGCACCACGCACTAAACAGCAGGCCCAGCCAGAGAGCCATGCTCCAGCCCCAGCCTGTCCGTGTGAGGGTGAGACCCCAGCCGGCCCCAGAGCCACCAGCACGCCCAGTCGCCCCTCACTGTCTGGCCCTTAACTCCTGGCAACTTCACACCACCCCTAGCAAGAGGCTGACTGACTCTTGGCTGTGCCCAAGGCCCACCATTTCTCCAGAAGTTTCCTTTGGTTCAGGACAACACTTCCATGCCAGCTCCCACCAAGCCACCCCGTGGGTCCAGACACAGGCGATCCAGTGCCCAGCAGAACTGCCAGGGCAGGTGGGCCCTGCCCAGTATGTCAGAGGAGGCCAGGTGGTGACCCGGGCTGTGGGGAGAAGGACGAAGGTGGAAGAGGATGGGGACTGCTGGGCATGGGCGGGAGGCTGTTCAGTCTCGAGGTAGGATGCCACAGAAAAAGATACATTTTTGGCCGGGCGTGGTGGCGCACACCTTTAATCCCAGCACTTGGGGGGCAGAGGTAGGAGGATCGCCATGAGTTCGAGGCCACCCTGAGACACCATAGTGAATTCCAGGTCAGCCTGGGCTAGAGTGAGACCCTACCTCGAAAAAACAAAAAAAGAAAAAAAGAAAAAGATACGTTTTTGGAACCGGAGCCTGAGTTCAGCTTTGTGGCCTGGGCACCTAAAGTCCCCCGAGGGTCCCCATAAAGCATCGCCCCTCCCTTATGGTGTGGCCCATCTCTTTGAACCTATCACCTGGGGCTCCTGGGAGAGGTCAGGCTGTATGTCCATGGTGCACCCACCCACCCACAGGGCTGTGTGGTATACATGGCAGCGTGGTGACCATGGTTCTCTTAGTCTCAGGGGCTGCTGGCTCCTCCTGAAGGGCCTCGCCTACCACGTCTTTGACCCTTGGAGGCGCATGTGACCCGCCAGATGAGTTTACTGAGCACGATCCCAAGACTGGGGATACACAGCTGGCCTCTCTGAGGTCTCTGTGCACACCCCCCCCCCACACACACACACCCCTCAAGGCCCCAGTAAGCCAGGCAAGGGCAAACATCACGCAGACCCCATCACTGAGGCCCCACTCCCGTCTCCAGGCCCAGGTGGGTTGATTTGTACACGCTTTTTGCAGAGGTCTTCCCAGCCAGGCCTTCGAGTATATCCTGTACAACAAAGGCATCATGGGAGAAGACGCCTACCCCTACCGGGGAAAGGTAACGCTGGCTGGCTGCAGCGCGGCCTCCGCCCTTCTCCACTCCGGCCACCCTCCTCGCTTGCAGTCCTGCTCCCCATGCTGCTGGAGCTCAGAATGCATACTCCTCATGGTCTTCCTCCTCTGCTTGCCCGAGCCCTCTGCCCTCACCAGCGGCCTCTTGTGACCCCCACCTCTGTGGCATTATCTGTCTCTCCTGAGTGTCCCCCTGCTCCAGGACCCTCTCACCTCAACCCAGCCTGCCCTGAGCCTTCCTGGCTCCAGTGATCCGCCCCCAGGCAAGAGCTTGGCCTCTCTTCGTTGGCAGACACTGAGCTGGCCTCTCTGGCCAGCCGTGCCCACATATCGGCAGTCAGGACACGCTGGAGCCTCCTGTGACCTGTCCCACCCCAGCCCCAACCCAGGCCGATCTTTCCCATCTTATCTCCCATCCCTTCCCCCTCCTAAACTGCATCAGTCGTTCTTGGCACCCCAAAACCAGGTCCTGTTCTCCCTCTAGTCCTGTCCAGTGACCTTACCTCTGTACCTGTCTCTAGTCAGTCTTGATCCCTGGATTGACTGTCCCTCCAGCAGGCTCTTACATGGTTTCCTTTGTCTGAAGTCCTCTGCCTGGGGTCCTGCCAAGCCCTGCTTCTGCTCGCCTCTATTACAAGACTGCCTCCTATCCCAAGGCTCTGGACTCCTTGAGGACAGAGATGCCTGTGACTCGGAGGTGGGCCTGTCGGCAAGGCCGTAGTGCTTGCAGCTGCTGCTTGGGAAACGCCACCCATATGCGTGGGAGGGTTGACGCCTCAGCCTTGAGCTGAGTGCTCCTGACCTGACTCCCATGCCCCTCCTTCGCTGCTCGCAACAGGACAGCCGCTGCAAGTTCAAGCCCCAGAAGGCCATCGCATTTGTCAAGGATGTAGCCAACATCACGCTGGTGAGTGCTGACGCCTCCTCCAGCCAGGAAATGGGTCCTGATGGCAGGCCCGGCTCTCCAGCTGTCAGGGGCCAGCAGGCCTTGGTGGGCAGCCCCTCCTGGAAGCACGTTACAGAGGGGGGATGCTGGGCCACTGCCGGGGGACGGGGAGGGAGATCGCGCCAGGCAGGGGGTCCTCGGGGGTCCTCTGGTTCTGAGCAGGTCTGCACAAGGGTTCATGCTTGTGATTGTCTTCCTGTCCAAAATGCAAGTGGCGGGCTGGAGAGCTGGCTTAGCAGCTAAGGCACTTGTCCGCAAAGCCTAAGGATCCAGGTTCAATTCCCCAGTGCCCGTGAGCACCAGATGCACGAGGTAGTTCATGTCCAGTCGCTAGAGGCCCTGGCACACACATTCTCTCCCTTTTTCTACCTGCCTCTTTCTTTCTCTGTCTCTCAAAATAAATAAAAATAAAATGCATACGTATGTATGTATGTATTTTTTAAAAATGCAAGTGACCGCCCCCACCCCATGAGAGGGTGTCATGTCTGCGTGTGAGATTGCGAGGAGCATGGATGTCTCTTAGTCAGGATAGGCCAGGTTTTGTGCAGCCACAGCACCCCCAAATCTGAAGGGCATAGTGTGTATCTCCTTCCCTTCTGCAGCCTGGTCATGGATTCAGTAGGGCTGAACGCATCCTGTGCCCGTGGCTTCACCCCGGCACCCAGACTGAGGGACACAGTGGTCAACTATGGTCTCCAGATGAGTTCCTAGTACCACTTCACCTCGAGTGGATGGGAGAACACAGGGTCACACTAAATTTTCCTCGTGAAGCATTTATTTCTCTCTGCTTCCTGACAACAGCTATATCACCAGCTGCTTCACGTTTCTACAGCCATGGCTTGTCCCGCCATGATGGACTATTCCCTCAGATTGTGAAGCCAACCAAATTCTTTTTCCTTTTAAAAAGAAAAAATTTAAGCCGGGCGTGGTGGCGCACGCCTTTAATCCCAGCACTAGGGAGGCAGAGGTAGGAGGATCGCCGTGAGTTCAAGGCCACCCTGAGACTACATAGTGAATTCCAGGTCAGCCTGAGCCAGAGTGAGACCCTACCTCGAAAAACCAAAAAAAAAAAAAAAAGAAAGAAAAAATTTGGCTGGACGTGGTGGCGCACACCTTTACTCCTAGCACTCGGGAGGCAAAGGTAGGAGATCGCCGTGAGTTCAAGGCCACCTTGAGACTCCATAGTAAATTCCAGGTCAGCCTGGGCTAGAGCGAGACCCTACCTTGAAGAAACAATTTTTTTTGGCCGGGTGTGGTGGTACATGCTTTTAATCCCAGAACTTGGGAGGCAGAGGTAGAAGGATTGCTGAGAGTTCGAGGCCACCCTGAGACTACATAGTGAATTCCAGGTCAGCCTGGGCTAGAGCAAGACCCTACCTTGAAAAACCAAAATAAAAAAAGGGGGTGCGCAGGAGAGATGGCTTAACGGTTAAGGCACTTGCCTGCAAAGCCAAAGGACCCAGGTTTGATACCCTAGGACCCACATAAAGCCAGATGCACAAGGCGACACATGCATCTGGAGTTCATTTGCAGTGACAGGAGACTTTGGGGTGCCCATTCTCTCTTCCTCTCTCTCTCTCTCTCTCTCTCTCTCTCTCTGTCTTCTCTCAAATAAATAAATAAACAAAAAAATTTTAAATCCTGGTGAAACATGAACAAATGTCTGCTCATCCTAGATAAAGTACCAATGACAAACCAAAGTACTCATAGCACCAATGCTTCTGGCTTGGTGAACCAATGAGTTTGCTGGGCTTACTTTTAAGGGCGTGGGTGAGGAGTGTATGTGGCTCCCAAACAGCTGCATCATGGGAAAGTCCCACCCCAGCATGGGTGACAACTTCCTTGGAGCTGCATAGATTAAGCCCCTCCTACATCCTTCAGTTAATCTTCCAACCTTGTGTGTGTATGTATAAATATATATACATATGTACATATATGTATATATGTACATATAGATATTTCCTATCAACTCCTAATAGCACATATAACTAGGGTAGAATTATGTAACAGGAGGGTAGAGAGATGACTCAGCGGTTAAGGTGCTTGCCTGCAAAGCTTAACAAGCCTAGTTCAATTCCCCAGTACCCACACAAAGCCAGATGCACAAAGTGGCACATCTGTCCAAAGTTCATTTGCAATGTCTAGAGCCCTTGGTGTACCCATATTCATTCTCTCTCTCTCTCTCTCTCTCTCTCTCACTCTGTCTCTGTTTGCAAACAAATAAATGATTTTTTTTATAATTACATAATAATTGGGAGGAGCACAGGAGAGAGGGAGCGGATGGAATCTCAGTTGAGGATCTAATGACTGTCCCTGCCCCTCCTATGAGGAAATGTCAACAGGCCCTTGATCTTGTGGGGAGTCTCTTGGGGGTGCCCACAGCTGCTCTGATAATGAGAGTTATGCTTGAAGGGCAGCGTTCTGCCATCACTCTCTGCTTTTCCAAGAAAACATGTGAACGTGAGTGAGTGTCCCTCCCCCCAGCCCCTGGTGGGTTGGGTGTGCATGGGTTCATTCCAGGAGGGTTGTGTAGGAAGTGAGAAATCTCCATGGCGTGTGCAGGTGAGGGCACAAAGTGAGGCGGCGTGTGCTCAATAAACATAAGCAGGTCACAAATGTGCCAGCTCTGTAATGAGAACAGCTGCCAATTTAATTGAAGCCCGTGCCAAGCCCTCCCTGGTAATAACAGTTTGGGTTTATGGAGTGATCAGAGGCACCGTATAACCACTTGACAGGAATTGTCTCGAAATAACCTGGGAGGTCAATGTGGTTATTGCCTTCATTTTATAGATGAGAAAACTGAGACTCGGAATAGCTAAATAATATTCCCAAGGCTGTGCAAGCTAGGAGATGGGGACTGAATTCAAACTGAGATGCATCATTCCAGAACCAGGGGTGACCACCCCAGCAGCACACCACCCATACCTTGTAATAATAGAGATGATAACACCTTCAGGGGGGGGAAAAAAACTGTTTCTAACATACCCTCCAAGGCTGACCCTCTGAGCCACTGTATTCCACTGAGAAGTGAATAAGGAACTCGGAAGTGTCCCTTTTGCCTGGCTCCTGGGAGAGTTGTGTCAGGACACCTGTTGGGCCCTGAGGAGCAGGCCAGAACTGCAGGCAGGGTAAGGGACAGCTGTGGGAATGGTTCCAGCTCATGGAGGTTCTGGTACTCATGTAGGCAGGCCTCCTGGGCCCAGATCTGTGCTGATCCATCTAGCTTCTCAAGGCCTCTGCCATTTCTGAAAGGAACCACTTGCCTATGGGTGACAGGATAGAGGTACCCCCCCCACTTACTTTTTCCTTTTAGTTTTGTTTTTCAAGATAGAGTCTTACTGTACCATAGGCTGACCTGGAATTCACTGTGGAGTCTCAGGGTGGCCTTGAACTCACGGTGATCTTCCTACCTCTGCCTCCTGAGTGCTGGGATTAAAGGCGTGCGCCATCACGCCTGGCTACTCAGTCCCCTCACGCATTTCCCTTCCCGCCTCAGGTCCCTGGCTCAGCTCACAGAACCTCCAGCCTCATTTCAACTCCTGGATATTTTGTTTATTGCTCCATTTAACCCAATTTTTCCTAACTGGGACATTTTAAAACACCTGCTGCTGGGAACCACCCACCCCACCAACACTGATGGAGTTGCACTGAGGACTGAAACTTGGCCAGGGATATATTTGAGGGTCCCCAGGGATATCCGACCGCAGCTCTCATTTGGCCTCTAAGAAGCTGTCATGACTCCCTTGTTCTTGCTTTCCTCATGAAGGGATAGATCCCACTGAGAAGGCCCACAGTCTTGGCTGGGTCTTCCTGTGTCCTCCCCAACAAAATTTTATTTGTTCATGGTTTTAGAAGCCCTGTGTTACACCAATGAAGCCCCATTGGTTAACTTCATGGGTGCAGAGAATCCTAGGGGCAAACACGTCCCACCCATCTCGGCACACTGCAGAGACCCTTAGTAGTCAGTGACTAAGTCCATACCATGCCTGTAAGAGGATGTAGGGCAGGAAACCAAGACAACCAATCAGAGAGCCAGGAAGGAGCCAGGGGCCACAGAAGAGCCAGTTTAGTTTGGAAAGAAGAGCTATCAGCCAGATCAAAACCCAAACGCACTGAAGCTGTAGCTCAATCATAGAAAACTGGTGTTTGATCCCTGGCACCAAGAAGGGGAAAAAAAAGGCTGGAGAGACGGTTTAGGAGTGAAGGTGCTTGCCTGCGAAGCCTAAGGACTCATGTTCTATTCTCCAGGTCCCATGTAAACCAGACGCACAGGATGACTCAAGTGTGCAAAGTTGCACGTGCACACAAGTTGGCACACGCATCTAGAGTTTGATTACAGTGGCTGGAAGCCCTGGAGTGCCAATTCTCTCACGCACTCTCTTACTCTCTTGCATTTAAAAAACAAAAAAGGTCAGTCTGTTGGGATGACCTCAAAAAGAAAAATGTCCAGCATATTGGTATACACTCAGTGGTAGAAAGCTTTTATAATATGAGTTCAATCCCAGCACCAAATATATATATATATGAACACATATTACACCAGATATGGTGGCACTCACCGTTAATCCCAACACTTGAGAGGCTGAGGTCGGAGGATGGCTGTGAGTTTGAGGACAACCTGACAGTGCATAGTGAATTCCAAGTCAGCCTTGGCTAGATCAAGACTCTACCCTGAAAAAGAAAAAATTACTAAATTTTAAATTCAGCCTAGAGAGAAGGCTTAGCCATTAAGGTGTTTGCGTGCAAAGCCCAAGTACCCAAGTTTGATTCTCCAGGACCCACATAAACCTGATGCATAAGGTGGCACACGCGTGTGGAGTTCCTTTACGGCAGCTGAAGGTGTGCACCCGTTCTCTCTCTTTCTCTGCCTCTCTCTCAAATAAATACCATACAAATTTTTAAATATATTAAAAAATAAAACTACATTTTAAAAATTCATCAAAGGCAGGCATATTTGTACCTCCCAGCACTTGGGAGGTGGAAGCAGAAAGATCAGGAGTTCCAGGTCAGCCTGACCACACAAGATGGTCTCAAAATATCAACCAAGAGCCAGGCGTGGTGGCACACGCCTTTAATCTCAGCACTGAGAAGCAGAGGTAGGAGGAGCGCCATGCGTTCAAGGCCACCCTGAGACTCCATAGTGGATTCCAGGTCAGCCTGGGCTAGAGCGAAACTCTATCTTGAAAAACCAAAAAAAAAAAAAAAAAAAGTCAAAGGACCCAGGTTTGATTCCACAGAACCCACATAAAGCCACATGCACAAGTTGGCGCAGTGTCTGGAGTTTGTTTGCAGTGGCTGGAGGCCCTGGTGCATGCTCTCTCTATCTTCCTCTCTCTTTCTCTCAAATAAATAAAATATTTTTTCAAAAATCAACCCAAAGAGCTGGGCCTTAGTGGTGCGCGCCTTTAATTCCAGCACTCGGGAGGCAGAGGTAGGAGGATCGCTGTGAGTTCGAGGCCACCCTGAGACTACATAGTGAATTCCAGGTCATGGGCCAGAGTGAGACCCTACCTTGAAAAAAAAAAAAAATCAACCCAAAGCACCCTGGCAATCTGCGTAAGAAGGTGGGGCCTGCATACCGCAGCCCAGAACCCAGGTTCTGCTGGGCAGGCAGCAGTGCCCTCTCCCCTCCAGGGTCTGCCTGTTGCTCTCTTCCTCCAGGTTTCCTACATAGATCGGGGCCTCTAGTCTCTACTTTGGACCAAAGGGCCAAAGGTGGGATGAGGGGATGGCCGACATCATGCGTATATATATCTCAACCCTTGTGTCTGTGCCCAGAACGATGAGGAAGCGATGGTGGAGGCCGTGGCCCTATACAACCCCGTGAGCTTTGCTTTTGAGGTGACTGAAGATTTCATGATGTATAAAAGCGGTGTCTATTCCAGGTGAGCTGGGATCCAGGGAAGAAGAAGGAAGTGGGGAGGGCTGGTTGGACACATGAGCCTCAGGTTCAGCCCTGACTCCTTGCACAGGAGTCAAGACCAGCTCATGACACCAAGCATGTGTTCCTTCAGTTAGTCCTCACGCAGCCCTGAGTGTCACGGATCAGAGTCTCTATCCCAGAGAAGAGGAGAGAGTTCGTCTTAGGGTGGCCACAAGTTCAGCCATGTGGCCAAGTGAGGACGAAGACCATAATCTGAGCCCAGAACTCTCTAAGGAACCTCTAAGGAAGGGCTGAACTCACTTAAGAAAACTCAAAATATTGAAGATGAGCCAGAGAGATGGCTTAGTGGTTAACATGTTTGCCTCTGAAGCCTGAGGACCCAGGTTCAATTCCCCAGAACCCACGTAAGCCAGATGCACAAGGTGGTACGTGTGTCTGGAGTCCATTTTCAGTGGCTAGAGGCCCTGGTGTGCCCATTCTCCCTCTCTAACTACCATCTATCTATCTGCCTCTTCGTCTTTCAAATAACTAACTAAATAAAATCTTTTAAAAACAAAACAAAATATTTTTTTAAAAAGTGCAGCATAAGCTGGGCATGGGCATGGTGGCATATGCCTTTAATTCCAACACTCTGGAGACAGAGATAGAAGGATTGCTGTGTACTCAAGGCCAGCCTGGGACTACAGAGTGAGTTCCTAGTCAGCCTGGGCTAGAGTGAGACCCTATTAATAAATACAAAACAGGGCTGGAGAGATGGCTTAGCACTTAAGTGCTTGCCTGTGAAGCCTAAGGACCCCAGTTCGAGGCTCAATTCCCCAGGACCCATGTTAGCCAGGTGCACAAGGCGGTGCATGCATCTGGAGTTCATTTGCAGTGGCTGGAGGCCCTGGCACACCCATTCTCTCTCCCTCTCTCTATCTGCCTCTTTTTCTCTCTGTCTGTCACTCTCAAATAAATAAATAAGTAAAAACGTAAAAAAAACATAGCCAGGCATGGTGGCGCATGCCTTTAATCCTAGCACTCAGGAGACAGAAGGAAGGATCACTGTGAGTTCGAGGCCACCCTGGGACTACATAGTGAATTCCAGATCCGCCTGGGCTAGTGAGACACTACCTAGAAAAACAAAAACAAAAAAAAGATATTGAGCAAGAGAGACGGTTCAGTGGTTAAGATGCCTTGCCTGGAAAGCCTAACTACCTGGGTTCAATTCCCCACATAAAGCCAAGTGCACAAAGTAAAAAGTCAGTCATGGTTGTGCACGCCTTTAACCCCAGAGCTCAGGAGGACAGAGAGAGGAGAATCAGTTGCTGTGGCTTCCTGGTCAGCTAGTGGAACTGAAAAAACAGGGAGCTCTAGACTCAATGAGGGACTCTTTCTTAGGGAAATAAGACTGGAAAGAAATAGAAAGGGACACCCAAAATCTTCCTCTGGCCTCTGTACACACGGACCCAGGGTGCACACATCTGCACACATATATGGATGCACCATACACACACACATCAAAAATATTTTTTTAAGATGGGGCAATGGTTGCAGCTCAGCTAAAAGAGTGCCTGTGTAGCATGTACTAAGCCCCAGGTTTGATTCCCAGCGCTGCATGAATGGGGTGTAGTTAGTGATGTATAATTGCAATCTCACAACTCAGGAGGTAGAAGGAAGATCAGAAGCTCAAGGTCAAAAAGAAAAAGAAAAGGAGCAAAAGAGCTGGAGAGATGGCTTAGCAGTTAAGGCACTTACCTGTGAAGCCAAAGGACCCATGTTGGATTCCTCAGGACCCCCATAAACCAGATGCACAAGATGGCACATGTGTCTGGAGTTCATTTACAGTGGCTGAAGACCCTGGCATTCCCATGCTCTCTTTCTCTCACTCTTAAATAAATAAATAAATAAATAAAGGGATTCTAAGAAAGAAAGGAAGGAAGGAAAGAAGGAAGGAAGTTAGGTAAAAGGAAAGAGATGGCTTAGCAGTTAAGGCCTTTGCCTGCAAAGCCAAAGGACCCAGGTTCAATTCTCCAGGCCCCACATAGGCCAGATGTACATTGTGGCGCATGCATCTGGAGTTCGTTTGCAGTGGCTGGAGGTGCTGGTGCGCCCATTCTCTCTCTCCCTCTATCCTTCTGTCTCAAATAAATAAAAACAAAGAAAGAAAGAGAGAGAGAAAGAAAGAAAGAAAGAAAGAAAGAAAGAAAGAAAGAAAGAAAGAAAGAAAAAATAAATGGAGACGGAAAACAGGAAAGAGAAAGTAGCTGCTTTCAAATACCAGCTCTGTGCTGGGGACTCTTCCTTGTCAGAAGTCAGAAGTGTCCGCTGTGAACACTGGCTGGCAGGGCTGGCAGGCCCCTTGCCCACCCCCATGGGAAGCTTAGCTACGAAGCACTCGGAGAGCCCTTGTGGAGTGGGACCGCCACCCGTTGGCCCTTCCCATCCTCTCAGTCCTCTTTCTGTTTCACTTCCAGCACTTCCTGTCATAAAACTCCGGATAAGGTCAATCACGCCGTCCTGGCTGTTGGCTATGGAGAACAGGACGGGATACCCTACTGGATTGTGAAGAACTCTTGGGGCACCCACTGGGGAACAAAAGGGTGAGCAGCCTGCAGGGCCCCCCACTACTGGGGTAGGCCTGAGTTATTCAAGGTGTGTCTGGAGGTTCTCCCCCTCAAAGTGACAGCTTCCTTGATGGAGCTGGGGAGCAAGCCCTAGCCAGGCCAAGGGAAGGGGGCATGGGACTGTCACCACCTCAGCCCCGCTCCTCTTAGCAACCCCCGCTAGGGCCCCAGGTCCCCACAAGAACAGGAAATCAGTGGTTCAGTGGGGTCTGCAGCCACAGATGGAAAATACCTAGAATTCAACAGCCTACAGGGACAAAGCCAACCTCTGGGAAAGTCTCATTTTGAGCAATTAAGACAACAGGTTTGTTCCTGGTAAGTGACAGCCTCTTCTTTAAAGGGGGGGAGAGGTGGTCGCTGGAAACAGCAGGCCTGGAAATATATATATGTGGGTGTCTGTGTCTCTCCTCCAGACCCCATGTCCTTATTTGAAAAGGAGAGTTTTATGATGACCTCAGTGGGTCCCAGGGTTAGGAAGGATCCACAGTCAATCCTGGGGCGTAGTAGGATACAGATAGACTAAGAAAGGGAGCCGGGCGTGGTGGTGCACGCCTTTTATCCCAGCACTCCAAGGCAGAGGTAGGAGGATCACTGTGAGTTCAAGGCCACCCTTGAGACTACATAGTGAGTTCTAGGTCAGCCTGGACCAGAGTGAGACCCTACCTCAAAAAAAGAAAGAAAGAGAGCCGGGCGTGGTGGCGCACGCCTTTAATCCCAGCACTCAGGAGGCAGAGGTAGGAGGATCGCCGTGAGTTCAAGGCCACCCTGAGACTACAGAGTTAATTCCAGGTCAGCCTGGACCAGAGTGAGACCCTACCTTGAAAAACCAAAAAAAAAAAAAAAGAAGAAAGAAAGAGAGTTCAGGCCAAAGAGAGAAAAGAAGACATTATTTATAAAGGCCAGTCATTTCCTGCCGCTAAAGAAGCCCGGTGTCACTGTTAAGTTAGTTCTATAAATAAATTCAGAGGGCCTAATCCCCCTGGAGCTGGATCTTGGCTGAGCAGCAGAGCATTCTAGAAAGATCTGTGGTATGGATGCCTGCCTCGGCTCAGCCCCTTCTCTCTGCCTAGGTACTTCCTGATCGAGCGGGGGAAGAACATGTGTGGCCTGGCTGCCTGCGCCTCCTACCCCATCCCCCAAGTGTGAGCCAGGACTGCGGAGGGGACTGGCTGCCGGAGACCCGCTGTGCATGGAAGTCCCCCTCACTCCCCTCCCTCACTCCTGCACGGAGCCTGGAAACCTAAGGACAGTGAGGAAGAGGAGTCCACCAGCAGCAGGCGGGCCACCCCCATGCCAGGCATCACCAGCCTAGTGCCTTAAGTGTGATTTTTCACTGACTCAAACCCCCAGGGACTGAGAGCAGTCTTCCTGTGTCTTTTCTTCAATAAACATGCAGCCAGTGCCTTCCTGGGCCAGGCCTGTCTTGGGCACAGGACTGGACATGATTCCCACTGACATTCCATTCTGTCTTCCAAGAGGGAGGCACTAGGTGTGCCCAGGTATGGGTGGCAAAGCTGAGAACGCATGAGGAAGAGCAGTTTTATAATTTTTGTTGTTTTCTTTTGTTTTTCAGGGTAGGGTCTCGCTCTAGCCCAAGCTGACCTGGAATTCACTGTGTAGTCCCAGGATGGCCTCGAACTCATCGTGATCCTCCTTCCTCTGCCTCCTGAGAGCTGGGATTAAAGGTGTGCGCCACCATGCACGGCCTGCTCACACACACACATACACACACACACACACACACACTCACACACACTCATGCCACGGCACATGTGTGGAGTTCTGAGGACAACCTCGGATGTCCTTGTTTTTGCTCCTGGCAGGCTTGTCAAGCTGACCTGCATGCTTTAGGATTCTGGCTTTGCCTCCCACTGCCATAAGGTGCATTGGCCGCTCTGCATCTGGCCTTATGTGGGTGTTGGGGAATTGAACTGGGGCCAGTAGGTTTGGAAGCACCTTTAAATACTGAGTCCTCTCCCCAACACTCACTGCCCTTTTAAATTTTTTTTTTATTGTTTGGTTTTTCAAGGTAGTGTCTCTAGTTCAGGCTGACCTGGAATTCACTATTTAGTCTCAGGGTGGCCTTGAACTCACGAGGGTGATCCTCCTACTTCTGCCTCCCAAGTGCTGGGATTAAAGGCATGCGTCATCACACCTAGCAACCCCCCCTTTTTTTTTAACACTTTGTGTGTGTGTGTCTGTGTGCGCACCCACACACCCACACATGCAAGTACACAAACAGCACAGTTGTGAAAGTCAGAGAACACGTTAGTCTCCTGGAATGACGTGGTCATTGCATTCATAGCTCATAGCAGCTGTGGTTACCTGCTCAAGACCTGCGTAAGACTGAGCTCTTCAGCCTTCCGTCATGTGTGGTGGAGGCCTCCATCCCTGAGGAGTTTTGGCAGTTAATGGGAAGGGGAGACATTTTCTTTAATGGTGTAGCTACGGGCAAGTTGCCCATTCTCATGCAAGCAATTCTAATTCAACTCAGTGTGTTACAAAAGAGAGAGAGAGATTAATATCAGAGAAAAATGTATCACAAAGCAACAGAAAAAGCAGCCACAAAAGAAGGTAATTAAGGGCTGGCACAATGGCTCAGTGGTTACAACACTTACCTGCAAAGCCTAAGGACCCAGTCAGTACACACATAAAGCAGATGCACAAGGCGGCACATGTGTCTGGAGTTCCTCTGCAGTGGTTAGAGGCCCTGGCATGCCCATTTTGTCTGTCTCTCTCTCTCTCAAATAAGTAAACAAAAGTTTTTTAATTTATTTTTTACAGTCAGAGGGAGAGAGAGAGACTGAGAATGGGCACACCAGGGCCTCTAGCCACTGCAAACAAACTGCAGACGCATGCACCACCTTTTGCATCTGGCTTACGTGGGACCTGGAGAATTGAATCTGGGTCTTTAGGCTTCGCAGGCATGCACTGTAACCGTTAAGCCGTCTCTCCAGGCCAATGAAAATTTTTTTAAAGAAAAAGGTGAAGGGGTTAAAGAGATATCTTGGTGGTTAAGGTGCTTGCTGGCAAAGCCAAGGACCCAGATTTGATTCCCTGGTACCCATGTAAAGCGAGATGCACAAGGTGGCACATGCATCTGGAGTTTGTTTGCAGTGGCTGGAGGCCCGGGTGCATCCATTCTCACTCTCTCTGCTTCTCTATCTCTATCCAATAAATAAATAAAGTATTTTTTAAAGCTGAATAAAAATAGAGCAGCTATGTAGAAAAACAGTATAACCCAAACCCTCACCATGTTCTCTCTTTAAACAAATGTTTTACTTTATAAGTTTTGGGTTTATAAATGATTACAAAAATAGAATACAGTCCCCATAAACCTCTCCTACTCATTTCTATTAAAATCTTACTGTAGTATGGGACACTTGTCACAATTAATGTACCCATATAAAACAAAAAAAATTCCAGTTAAGTCATTCATTTTAAAAGATTTCAAAAAAAAAAAAAAAAAAAGCCAGGCATGTTGGCACATGCCTTTAATTCCAGCACTCAGGAGGCAGAGGTAGCAAGATCACCATGAGCCTACATCAAAAAACTCGAAAAGCCAAAAATAAAGATTTTTCAATGAAGTTTCAAAGAAACTCAAATTATCACCAGCAACTCAAACAACCATTTTCAAAATTAGCCTCATTTGGAGGGATTGTGGCCTAGGTCATGGATGCCCACTCAGGTCATCAAAACAGCTGTCCATGGAGGGCTGGAGAGACGGTTCAGCAGCAAAGCCTTATGACTGGGGTTTGATTTTCCAGTACCCACAGTGATACATGCATCTGGAGTTCTTTTGCAGTGGCTAAAGGCCCTGACTTGCTTGCTTGATATCTCTCTCTGTCTATCTCTCTCTCTCTCTCTCTCTCTCTCGGTGTGTGTGTGATTTGAAATGAATAAATAAAAATATTTTTTAAAAAAACAGATGGTTTCTCTACAAACACCAACGCATGTCTATGCCCCCAACCCCGGAGTGATACCAGCCTCTTGTAAAGGGGCTATACAAAACCAATTTCCTACCGGTTAGTTAATGGACAGCATGCATTAAACACCTGCAGAATGCCAGCAATGTTCAAGTCTCCCCCTCAACTCCAATGCCAGGTACCTGTGATAAACTAAGGATTTTCAGTTGTTATTATTGCTTTTAGTTAACATAATGAGATTTGTAAGTATCATTCATTCTAGCATTTTCAAAAATAATTAAGAATGTTGTTGGTATCCAGTTCTTGGCATGATTATTGTTTAAGGCAGACTGGCCCACACCCTTGGGCCATTTAAAGGGAGCAGCATTATCTGGGGTGAATAAATTCCAAAGGCACTTGCACCCTGGCTCTCAGGAAAAGATAATAAAGGTTTGAAAAAATAACCCAAAGGTTAAAAACAAAGACAAGCAAATTAGGTCAATGTTCCTTACCAAAAGAGATCAGAAAAATCTCAATTAAATTTTAGAAAGCCAAACCCAACTAGTATAAAAAGAATCATACATGGGGCTGGAGAGATGGCTTAGCAGTTAAGGTGCTTGCCTGTGAAGCCTAAGGACTAAGCCATGTTTGATTCTCCAGGCCCCACGTAAGCCAGATGCACATTGTGGCGCATGCATCTGGAGTTCGTTTGCAGTGGCCAGGGGCCCTCATGCACCCATTCTCTCTCTCCCTCTGTCCCTCTGTATCTAATAAATAAAAGGGGAAATTTAAAAAAAAAAAGATCATACCTCATGACCAAATGGAGTTTAGGAGTAAAACATTGAATCAGCATATAAAAATCAGTCAGTGGGGACTGGAGAGTTGGCTTAGAGGTTATGTGCTTGCCCGTGAAGCCTAAGGACCCTGGTTCAAGGCTCAGTTCCCCAGGACCCACGTTAGCCAGATGCACAAGGGGGCGTTCGTTTGCAGTGGCTGGAAGCCCTGGCGTGCCCATTCTCTCTCTTGCTCTCTGCCTCTTTCTCTCTCTCTCTGTCGCTCTCAAATAAATAAATAAACAAAAAATTTAAAAAAGAAATCAGTCCATGGGCAGGAGAGATGGCTCAGCAGTTAAGACTGTGAAGCTTAAGGACCCAGGTTCGATTCCCCAGTACCCACTTACAGCCAGATGTGCATAGTGATGCATGTATCTGGAGGTTTTTTGCTGTGGCTAGAGGCCCTAGTGTGCTCATTCTCTCTCTCTCTCTCTCTCCCCCTCTCTTTTTCGCTGCCTCTTTCTCTCTGAATGTCTCTCTCTCTCTCAAATAAATAAGTAAAAAATTAGGGCTAGAGAGATGGCTTAGCAGTTAAGGCACTTGCTTGAAAAGCCAAAGGATCCAGGTTCAATTCTCCAGGACCCACGTAAGTCAGATGCACAAGGTGGCACATGTCTCTGGAGTTCCTTTGCAGAGGCTGAATGCCCTGGTGTGTCTGCTCTCTCTCTCTCTCTCTTCTTCCTCTCTCTCCAATAAGTTTGAAATATATATATATATATATTTAATATTTGTTGGGGGGCAAAAAGTCCGCATAGCACAGCAATCTGACATAGGCATGCTGAAGCCTTTGAGGAAGCAGCCCCACCATGGTGGCTGGTACCACGTGTGCCAAAGATGACTGGCCTAGCCAAGCCTGTTCTGATCCACGACTCAGCAAGGTGGAAATAAAATAAAGCTGTTGTGTGTGTTCTTTTTTTTTTGAGAGAGAGAGGGTCTTGTGTGTACCCCAGGCTGGCCTTGAATTTATAGCAATCCTACTGCTTCGGCCTCCCTAGGGCTGGGATTATAGACATGCACCACCACCCCAGTTTAAATGTTTGTTTTAAGCGTACGTTAAAATGCGTTTAAGTGCGTAGGTTAGTTTGTGCAACAAAACATTTCATAAATTTTTTCAAAAAGAAAATCCTGAGACACACATCCACAATCTAGCATTTGGGAGGGTCAGGCAGGAGGATCACCTGGGCTAGAGCGAGACCCTACCTTGAAAAACCGAAAAAAAAGATGCTTGTTTACAAAAACCTGCCAGCCCATGTTCACTTTTCAGTTTCAGCCATCCACATAAAGTCAAATGGTCATTTATTTGTGGGCATACAACCCCCTCCCCCAACACACAAACATATATTAATAAATAAGTTTTTAAAAGGGAAGAGACGAAACAATACAGCTACAATTTTTGTTTTGTTTTGTTTTGGTTTGGCTTTCAAGGTAGGGTCTCACTCTGGCCCAGGCTGACCTGGAATTCACTATGTAGTCTCAGGGTGGCCTCGAACTCTCAGCGATCCTCCTACCTCTGCCTCCCAAGTGCTGGGATTAAAGGCATGCGCCACCATGTCCGGCTCAGCTACGGTTATTATTATTTTTTTAATTATTTATTTATTTATTCATTTATTTGAGAGCGACAGACACAGAGAGAAAGACAGATAGAGGGAGAGAGAGAGAATGGGCGCGCCAGGGCTTCCAGCCTCTGCAAACGAACTCCAGACGCGTGCGCCCCTTTGTGCATCTGGCTAACGTGGGACCTGGGGAACCGAGCCTCGAACCTGGGTCCTTAGGCTTCACAGGCAAGCGCTTAACCGCTAAGCCATCTCTCCAGCCCAGCTACGGTTATTTTTAAAGATGAAATAGTGTTTCTACCTGGTGCTTTGACATTTAAAAAAAAAAAAGACTCCAGACTGACGCTTCTAAATTTGGACAACTCCACCCCCAAGAGGTGATGTACTGAGTTACAAGGAGTGGGGAGTCGCATGACAGAGGAGCGCCTCAGGTCTGACGCCCTCTATTGAACATGAGACCAGGCAGCCGGCGCAGGCAGCCTGCAGAGCAACCAATCTGGAGGAACGAAAAAACCTTTTTCCAAGTCTTCCTTGAAGGTTCCCTCTAGTGACCCCTGCTGGCAGGAGTGAGCAATAAGCCTTGCTAGGAAAAACAGCTCACAGACACACACACACACACACACACACACCCCACAGCTTCTAAAGCAGAATTAAAGCTGAGAACCCAGTTGCATCACCAACCCAGTCCTCGTCCTCCACATAGGCTGCTCACCCGCCAACACTTGTCCACACGTGTTTTACCCCAGGTAACAGCAACACTTCATGCTGTAACAAGATACATCCACCCTTCATCCAAAGAAAGACTTACCAGGCACGGTGGTGCACACCAAAAATCCCATCACTCCAAAGTCTTAGGCAGGAAGAACAAAAGTTAGAGGCCAGCCTGAACTATATAGACTCTGTCACACACACACAAACACACACACACACACACACACACACGGAGAACTCTTATTTTTCCCATCAAAAGAGAAGAGGGTGGGGTGGAGAGAAGGCTTAGCAGTTAAGGCACTTGCCTATGAAGTTTAAGAATCCAGGTCCGACTCCCCAGAATGCACATAAGCCAGACACACAAGGTGACGCATGCGCACAAGGTGGCACACACGTCTGGTGTTCAATAGCAGTGGCTAGAGGTCCTGATGCACCAATTTTCTCTCTCTCTCTCTCTCTCATAAAAAAATAAATAAATAAAGCTGGGCATGGCAGCATACATCTTTAATCCCAGCACTAGAGAGCAGAGAATTGCCGTGAGTTCCATAGTGAATTCCAGGTCGGCCTGGGCTAGAAGGAGACCCTACCTTGAAAAACAAAACAACAACAACAAAAAATTAGCAGAATAAACCCATATAGTTTGGCAGTCTCCAAGAATACCCACAATATCTAAACTAGCTATGAAAACACTTCATTCAAGCCAGGCATGGTGGCACACGCCTTTAATCCCAGCACTTGGGAGGCAGAGATAGGAGGATCACCGTGTGTTCAAGGCCAGCCTGACAGTACATAGTGAATTCCATGTCAGCCTGGGCTAAAACAAAACCCTACCTCGGAAAAAAAAAAAAATAGAATTCCAGGTCAGTCTGGGCACTAGAGTGAAACCCTACCTCAAAAAACATGGGCTGGGCTGGAGAGATGGCTTAGCGGTTAAGCGCTTGCCTGTGAAGCCTAAGGACCCCGGTTCGAGGCTCGGTTCCCCAGGTCCCACGTTAGCCAGATGCACAAGGGGGCGCACGCGTCTGGAGTTTGTTTGCAGAGGCTGGAAGCCCTGGCGCGCCCATTCTCTCTCTCTCCCTCTATCTGTCTTTCTCTCTGTGTCTGTCGCTCTCAAATAAATAAAGAAAAAATTAAAGAAAAAAACAACCATGGGCTGCTCCATGAAGACCAGCTGACAGAAAGCTCAAAGAAGCCATTCTGCATGCAGTTCAATGGCAGAAAGAGAAACCACCAGGGAAGATACCAGTGGACACTGCAAGTCTTAAATTTTGCCAGCCAGACCAAATGAGCTAACCAATGCAATAGTGGCATGTCTGTCATAGTGGAAACCAACTGCCCTCTAATTGGACTGGAGGCCCGCTCCATGGGAGGGAATACATCCCTGATACTGAAAATCTACAACAGGGGTAGTCATGAGCCCCATGGGTGTAACATCTGCTGCTGTCTGGCTAAATGTATATACTATGCTCAGCAAATTGCCCAGTAAGCACTTTTCTTAATGTTCATACCCATATATTAATACTACTCTCACTTTTGGTAGAGAACCTTCTCTTTTCAGATGGCAGTGACCTTGGGACGACTCAGAAGGTATCATGGTGCTGGAAATAAGTGACAGGAGTGCTCAGCACTACAATATCTCTATCACACCTCCCAAGGCTCAGGGTCCATTGTGGAAGAGGTGGTGGAAAGAGCCAAAGGAAGGATAGGACTCCTTACAGCGTGCTCTCCCCAGACACAAAATGGCCTGGATATCCATGACCACACAGTGCCTGACACTACCTACACAAGACCATCATAGTAGGAGGAAAAAATCATGACATCAAAATAAAAGACAGAGCTGGGCGTGGTGGCGCACACCTTTAAACCCAGCACTCGGGAGGCAGAGGTAGGAGGATCGCCATGAGTTCAAGGCCACCCTGAGACTCCATAGTGAATTCCAGGTCAGTCTGGGCCAGAGTGAGACCTTACCTCGAAAAATCGAAAAACCAAAAAAAATAAAAAAAATAAAAGAGAGACTGACTGAGAAAAGGAGGGGATATGATGGAGAATGGAGTTTCAAAGGGGAAAGTTGGGGGAGGGAGGGCATTACCATGGTATATAGTTTACAATCATAGAAGTTGTTAATAAAAAAAAAAAACATGGGCTGGAGAGATGGCTTAGCGGGTTTTTTGTTTGTTTGATTTTGTTTTTTGCTTGCAAAGCCAAAGGATCATGGTTCAACTCTCCAGGACCCCTATAAGCCAGACGCACAAGGGGGCACATGCATCTGGAGTTAATTTGCAGTGGCTGGAGGCCCTGTCATGCCCATTCTCTGTCTCTCTCCCTCTTTCTCTCAAATAAGTAAATAAAATATATTAAAAAGAAACACTCCTTTCTTCATGTGGAAATGGGGTTTTTTGGTGGTTTTTTTTTTTTTTTTTCTCCCACTTGAGGCTGTATACAAGGATTTTTCTACCACTGCAAATGAGCTCCAGGTTCAGTAGCTTCTGCTTCTTTTTGCTCGCGGTTTTGCCTGGGTGCCAGAAACAGAGCCCGGGCTGGCAGGGTTTACAAGTAAGAGCCTTTCACCACTGAGCCATTGCACCAGCCTCAAGGATTTTTCTTCATATACCTTCAATGGATGTACAGCAAGAGACTTAATGCAGAAGTAGATATGGTTCATCTTTTGCAAAGATGTAAAATACCATTTTCTGTTTCATTTGGAGAATGCTGATTTTAACATATAATATCTATAGGTTTTAAACACTTCAAAATTTTTATTTATTTGAGAACAAGGGAAAGGGCACACCAGGGCTTCTAGACTCCAGACGCATGCACCACCATGTGCAACTGGCTTACATAGGTACTGGGCAATCAAACCTGGGTCCTTAGGCTTCAAAAGCAAGCACCTTAACTGCTAAGCCATCTTTCCAACCCAACAGCTTTCTCTCTCTCTCTTTTGGTCAGTTTAACTCACTTCTAATATAGGGCTAGGGAGATCGCTCAGTGGTTAATGCTCAATGGATGAAGCACTTGCCGTGCAGGGTGAGGACTTGAGTTTGAATCACCACATGATGCTGGATGGGTGTGAGGCCTGCTTGTTGACCCCAGGGCTCAGCAGGTGGACACAGGCCCCCAAGCCCTTGGTTTTGGTAAGAGACGTTGCCTCAATAATAAAAGTCATAAGCTGGGCGTGGTGGCGCACACCTTTAACCTCAGCCCCCAGGAGGCAGAGGTAGGAGGATCACCGTGAGTTCAAGGCCACCCTGAGACTACATAGTGAATTCCAGGTTAGCCTGGGCTAGAGAGTGAGACCCTACCTCAACCCCCCACCCACCAAAAAAAAAAGCGAATGAGGAAGAAAGTCAACATTAACCTTATGGCCTTCACATGTGTACACACATTGCATCCAAATGCATGCATGTGCTCTCAGGTCCCCCCGCCCTCTCTCTCTCTCGTCCTCTCTGCTAACTCAACAAGAGAATGACTACTCATGACTTGCAAGGCTACAGCTATAGATCTGGATTTGCCTACGGTTACTTATGAGGCAGATGGAGGAGGCTAAGCCCATGGTGATGACTCAGGGATTGACATTTTGGCAGTGGTTTCTGAGGACCTCGGGCCACAGCCAAGGAGTGCATGTGCCACTTTGTGCATCTGGCTTTGTTAGTACTGGGGAATTCACCCTGGGCCATCAGACTTTGCAATCAAGCTCCTTTAACCACTGAGCAGTCTCTCAATCCCCAAATGAGTGTTTGTGTGTGTATGTGGGCATATATATATATAATTTTTTTAAAGTTTTTTTGTTGTTCATTTTTATTTATTTATTTGAGAGCAACAGAGAAAGAGGCAGATAGAGAGAGAATGGGCGCACCAGGGCCTCCAACCACCACACACGAACTCCAGATGCGTGCGCCCCCTTGTGCATCTGGCTAACGTGGAACCTAGGGAATTGAGCCTCGAACTGGGGTCCTTAGGCTTCACAGGCAAGCGCTTAACTGCTAAGTCATCGCTCCAACCCCTAATTTCTTTAATTTGAGAGAAGTATGCGTATGGCCAGGTGTGGTCCCAGCACTCAGGAGGCAGAGGAAAGAGGGTTGCTCCGAGTTCAGCCATCTTGAGACTACATATGACTTCCAGGTCATCATGGGCTAGAGCAAAACCCTACCTCAAAAGAACAGAAAGGAAAAAGTGTGTGTGTGTATGGGCACACCAGGGCCTCTTGCCACAGCAAATGAGCTACAGACACATGGAAGAGTTTCTGCATCTGGCTTTATGTAAAGCACTAGGGAATCAAACCCAGGCCAGCCACTGAGCTATCTCCCCAATGCCCTAAATATTTTAATTTACATTTCTGTCAGTCTTTATAATTTTAATATCTGAGAGACAGAACATGGGCACACCAGGGCCTGCTGCCACTGCCAACATCCCAGATGCGTGTGCCACTCTGCATCTGGCCTTACGTGGGTCCTGGAGAACTGAACTCAAGCTGTCAGGCTACACAAAGTGCCTTTCACCACTAACAGTTCCTTAGGGCTAGTAAGATGGCTCAGCAGTTCAAGGCGCTTGCCTGCAAGCCTGTTAGCCCAGATTTGGTTTCCCAGTATCCACAGAAAGCCAGATGTACAAAATGGTACATGTCTGGAGTCCACCTGCAGCAGTAAGAGGCCCTGATGCACCCACTCACTCTGTTTCCTAAAGAGCAAATAAATGGTTAGAGTAGGTATGAAGCACAAGTGTGAAGAAGTTCATGTTCACATCAATCCAGACCAGGACTGCTGCCTCCTACATGTTACCAGCCTGTGTCATCTATAGTTTCTTACTGTTAAGGGACAGACACGTGGCTCCCTGAGACTGGTGTCACAAGATTATCCTGCTTGTGGCATTAAGAACCTGCTCAGTGAACTGGACCAAGAGCTCATCTTTTAGGGAAAGCTCACCATGACTCTGGTGGCATCCCAAGTATCCGTTCTGAGAACATGGTTACTGTTTCACATCCCTTGGGATAGCTCAGTCTAGTCCATTCGATTGGGCTTCAAAGGGGCAACTGGATCATTTACCTGATCAGTAATGCACATGCTGTTCGGGTTCCTATTACAAAAGACTGAAGAGGAACCGGAACTGATGTATCAGCATGGATGGCTGAGCAGTTACACAGCCTGCAGATGGAGGTTCAATTCCCCAGCACCAATATAAGGCCTGGCACAATGTGGCAGGAGTCTCATCTCACGGTACTGTCAACAACGGAAGGCAGGGCCAGGAGAGCTGACCCTTGAGCGGTCACCTGGAGGCTGTTCTCTACGCATGCCCCATTGGGGCTATCAAGTGTGTTGTTCTTTATTCTTTTATCCCAGCACAAAGAGATAATCTTGTTTTAGGGAAAAAATGAACTTAACATTTTTTCAAAGCCAGATGTGGTGGCACATGGCTTTAATCCGACACTTGGGAGGCAGAGGTAGGAGGACTGTTGTGAGAATATGTAGTGAATTCCAGGTAAGCCTGGGATAAAGCAAGACCCTATTCGAAAACAAAAATAAAAACAAACACAAAAAACCAAAACCAAAACAAAAAAACAAACTTGTAGCTGAGCCACCGCGGACTAGAGAAGGGCACAACTGAAAAGGAAGAGCTCATCTTTTAGGGAAAGTACCTATTTGCTGTCAAGGTTATAGGTAAAAAGTTCAAGTAATAGGTAATTAAGGAAAATTTAAAATTCATGTGGGGATTACTTATCAAGGCTAATCAAAGGAGTTTACACTCGCGTACAGAACCTATTCTATCTAGGTAAGGCGCAGCAGAAAGGAGTTAAGAGTTGCCAATATTGTGTGAATGTGGCCTGATGACACCTATGGATAAGGGAGCTGATGTGTGAGCTTTAAATAAAACCTAACAGCAGAGAATATATGAAGACTGCGTATAAGATCAGTAAAATTTGTCTACTGGTGGGGGCTAGCACTGTGCAATAAAGCAGGTGTGGAGTGGGTTAAGTTCAACTTTAAAGATTTTTGTTTATTTGACAGAGAAAGAGGGAGAGAGAGAGAGAGCATGGGCATGCCAAGGCCTGCAGCCACGGCAAACAAACTCCAGATGCGTGCCCCTTGTGCATCTGGCTATCGTGAGCCCTGGGGAATCAAACCTGGGTTCTTTGGCCTTGCAGGCAAAGCCTTACCTGTTAAGCCAACTTTTAATTTTTATCTGTTACACAGATAAAAATGGCATTAATGATTCAAATTAGCAAGAGTGTAGGGGAAGGTACACCATCATGAGTTTTTAGTTTGGATTCAAAGTAAACTGTCAAAGCTGCTCTGAATTATAAGCAGACAAAGCTAAACTAAGCTAAAGTAAGAAATTAAACACCCAACTGAACAATCAACTATGAGACACAGTATACAAAGATTTTTATAACACAGCCACATAATCACACTTTGAAATTTAAAGAAAAAATTTATTGAAGATCTGAAAAACAACTTCTACAAGATTGACTTTTCCATAAAATTGTAGCTACACAATGCATTGCGTCTATCATGTTAAAACGTGCATTAGACACAAATACAAAAACCATGAAACAAGCCACCATTCTTCAACAACTTGAGCAAAGATAAAATGCCTAAGGAACAATATGGATGACTTGCAAAGGATGGGCTCTTTAAGCACCATTTAAAAAAAAAAAAGAGCACAAATGGATGAGCGTTCAGTTATACACACTGAATTGAACCTTTGGCACTAGGAATCAGAGCATTTTGTCATAGAGCATTACACATATTATAAAAGTGCGTAGTGTCAAAGGAATAGAACCACCAGCATTCAAAAGCAGCTTTGTCAACTAGGCAATAAAACACTCTACAGCATGTCTCTCTGTTGTCCATCATTGAATACACTGGTAGAAACCTTGAAATGAAAAAAAAGAAGGAGCTGTCACTCCCTTTATTTTCTCTTTTTAAAATCAAACAGAAAACAAACATCAATTCTGTTATACACTAACATCTTCAAAGTACATCATTTGTACAAGAGAAGGACTAAGAACAAAACTGTGTTTACAGAGATCCAAACACAAGTGAGAACACGTGCCTCACACTGCCTTCCGATGGTACTCAGGAGGAGCCACTTCGTAATCACTGGCACTAAACAAAGTTGCAGAATTCTTTGCCAGGTACCTAAAAGTAAAATACCAATTCATTGTAAACATTTTAGAAATCATTATCTTGATTCAAACACCTTCCTACATTATGTATATATATATACACACACACACAGAAGTCACACAAAATGCATTCTTAAAACATAATGAGGGCTGGAGAGAAGGATAAGCAGTGAAGGCGCATGCCTAGGAGGCCTAAGGACCCAGGTTTGTTTGATTCTCCAAACTCCATGTAAGCCAGATGCACAAGGGGGTGCATGCGTCTGGAGTTCGTTTGCAGTGGCTAGAGGCCCTGGAGTGCCCATTCTCACTCCCTCTCTCCTTTACCCCTCTCTCTGTCTCTAATAAATAAATAAAAATAAATCTTAAGGGCTGGAGAGATGGCTTAGCGGTTAAGCGCTTGCCTGTGAAGCCTAAGGACCCCGGTTCGAGGCTCGGTTCCCCAGGTCCCACGTTAGCCAGATGCACAAGGGGGCGCACGCGTCTGGAGTTCGTTTGCAGAGGCTGGAAGCCCTGGCGCGCCCATTCTCTCTCTCTCTCTCTCTCTGTCTTTCTCCCTGTGTCTGTCGCTCTCAAATAAATAAATAAATAATGAACAAAAAATATTTAAAAAATAAAAAAATAAATCTTAAACATAATGAAATCATCACTACTCACAGTAACACCGTGCAGTTACAATTTAAGCAAGTAAGATTAAGTGATAAACTATGTATACAGGAGTGTGGAGCAGCTCCTTTTACACCAACAGCCAAGAACTGCTGTCTTCAAACATAAAGATAGGATAATCCTACTGTCCTACTGTACATTCCATGGCAGTATTTCCCAAAAGAATTATTTCTTTAGCCCTTTGAAAACTGTTATAAATTCTGTACAAGTTTAAAAACTAATTTCAAGCTGAAACTTCAAATAAAGGGATCTGAAGTATGAAACAGAATACTTCTATAGTCTATTAAGAGCTAAACACGGTGTACATGTAACCCCAGCACCCACGAGGCAGAGGTAGAAGGGTCACCATGAGTTCAAGAACAGCCTGAGACTACATACTGAATTCCAGGTTAGCCTGGGCTAGAGACAAGACCCTACCTTGTGGGGGGGAGGGGTGTCTCCAGAGAAAATGTATAGTACTGGTTAGAGCAAGACCCATAAATAAAAGTAGAAACCAAAAACTTAACCTGTCTCCTAATGCCAAGTCCATGTTCTAGAAAATGAAATCTTTCCCAAAAATTGATATGTTTCTCATCATTGCCCTTCAACTGACACATGAATAGTTTTCCTTGGTAGTGCATTTAGAGCAGCCTCACCCTTTTGATAAGCTGTTTTATAACTCTTCCACATTACAAACATGTCCATAATGAGATGTATAGAAACCAGGACTGCCCATTCCCCACTTTTTCCATCTTTCAAACTTAGCTTTCAATTATACTTAAACTTACTTGAGGAAATCATGAAGATAATTCAGTAACAACGCAAGGCTCTTCTCATCCAGAGGTGTATAGGCCAACATTGCTCCAATTCGTACTATTTAAACAAAAGAATGAAGTCAGTTGTGTGTAATGCAGCACACTTCATAACCACATGAGCAAACATAACCACCCTAAATTTCTCCCCTAAAAATTAAGCAATTTCTCCCGGGCGTGGCGGCATACACCTTTAATCCCAGCACTCGGGAGGCAGAGGTAGGAGGATCACAGAGAGTTTGAGGCCACCCTGAGACTACATAGTGAATTCCAGGTCAGTCTGAGTTAGCATGAGACCCTACCTCAGAACCCCCCCCAAAAAAAAAATTAAGCAAATTCTAAATCTCTTGGCTTTTAAAAGA
The DNA here is from genome assembly GCF_020740685.1 of Jaculus jaculus. Lineage (NCBI taxonomy): Eukaryota > Metazoa > Chordata > Mammalia > Rodentia > Dipodidae > Jaculus > Jaculus jaculus. Next base: position 26,051,553 of record NC_059111.1, on the reverse strand, counting down.
GTTTTGCTATTTAATCCAAGACTGGTAATTCTGATGTTAAAAGTTCAGAGGAAAAAGTAAACTACTAAATTACCAAACAATCTCAGAAGATGTGGCGCTCCATACACCTGGGACATGGGTGCATCAGGGTGATCTGCGAGAATTTCAGCATACTGTGGCCTCTCGAATTTGTAGAGTAGCTGAGTGCCCAACATGACATTGAAGTACTCTTTTATCCCTGCCACAACTTCATTAACAGCATACTCCCTGAAAAAAAATTATTTCCAAAACATTTCTGAGAAGAGGTAAGGTAGAGAAGAACTCAACTGACATAAAGAACCTAAAGGTAATAGACTATTTCTAAGACTTTTTTAAATTTAGGAATTTAACAAGGTCATATGAAATCAATTTCGAAACTATGTCAACGAAGAGTTGAAAAACTAAAGCCATCTGTTTGGACTTTCAAATGGTTAAAACTTTGAATGAATAAGCAAGTATCTCCACAACAGTTTAACTGTATCTAAAACAGCACTACTTGGTACTTTTAATAAAGTATCTTTGGGTATATTCTTACTTATTATCTGTGTTTCCTCGAGATTTCTTGTAATTTGCATAATCCTCCAAAATGGAATCCACATTCTTCTTCGCAGGAAGATAAAAAAGCTATGTGGAAGAAAAAGTCACTTCAATACAAATATTCTCTATAAAGAAAAATTACACTGGGTAACCCTTGTGATTAAAAGAGCACCTAATAGTATTATAAAAACAGGAAAATGAACTATTCAGGCATTTGAAACATCAATGTGTGACGGAGGGACTAAAACTCACTGCATTTAATATTGTTTTATAGATGATGCATGCATGGGTGGGTGGGTGGGTGAATGATAGAACTGGTGCATCAGGGCCTCAGCCATGGCAATAAACACCAGAGGCGCCACCTAGTGGACATGTGCGACCTTGCACTTGACTCACCTTTGTGCATCTGACTTACCTGGGGACCTGGAGAGATCCAACATGGGCCCTTAGGCTTTGCAGGCAAGCACATTAACTGCTAAGCCATCTCTCCAGCCCTCACTGCATTTAATTTTAATGAAAATAAAGAGCCAAAAGTGGCTACAGGATACCATGTAACCCCACTATGAAGAATGGCAATCTGTTGGAGCCATGACGGACTATATAAAACATACCACACTTGAATGTGACTTTATACTATCACTGGCTGTAATCATCTGTGCAAATCCCCACCTGAAGTAGTAACATAATTCTTGCTTTTCATTCTCATTTCTATTCAATGAGACATGGACAACTGTTCCCCTAAAATTAGGTGCTAAAGCACAAGATTGAAAAGCATGCCCAATTTCACCAACGTTTGCAAAGAAAGCCAGTCTGAATCCTCACAGCTTAGCTATAAACTGCATGATCCTCCATCAAATGCAATCTATGGCAATCTATGAAATGTCTCATAATACTCTACAAGTCGCTATTCTCACCCCACCATACCCCAGACAACCTATACCATTTATTATTTATACTTATCCATTCATTCATCCATTTATTTTTGTTTTATTGAGGTAGAGGCTCACCTGGAATTCACTATGGAGTCTCAGGGTAGCCTCGAATTCACGGTGATCCTCCCACCTCTGCCTCCTGAGTGCTAGGATTAAAGGCGTGCACCACTACACCGGGCCACTTATTTATTTTTGACACAGGGTCTTATATAGCTCAGACTGGCTCCATTTGTCACATGAGATGATGGTAAAATTCCTATTCTTGCCTCCACCTCCCAGAGTTGTGAGGTAGGCTGCCAAGTTTATGTGGTTCTGGGAAATTAAGCCTGGGGCTTCATGCATATGAACAGACACCTCTACCCACTGAGCTATATACATCCCACCATTTGTAAATTTAAGTAAATCTATTTGTCCTCAAGTTCCTCAACTTGGGTAACTGAACTCTGTGACTATTCTCTAGCCTTTGTGATCAAACCTAGGAACTTAAACTCAGGATCACTTACAGCTGGTTATGTGTGCTTTTTATTATATTCCATCATCAAGAAAATGTATAGATGTTTCATTTTCACTGACAGTAAGACGGAAAACACACTTGTCTATTAATTTATTGGAGGAATTATTATGCAAGAAACCTCTAAACTTTTATTTTTCATAAATTAGTAATTTAAAAATAGAAGTCCAAGCCTTTTTTTTCTTTTTGCTAAAATATACAGCCAACGATCTGTCCAGTTTTCAAGTTACCTGTTTTTGTCTGGTAATCAGGTCCCAATCATCAACAAGCCATGGTTTCAGTTCTTCAGGAATCTTTACTTTAACTTCAACTCTGTTCATAAATGTTTCTTCCTAAATACCAAAAAAAAAAAAAAAAAAAAGGTATTAAAAACAGATCTTTTCTCATTTAACAGGAACTGAAACGGGAGCATCTTTTCTACCCTTTAGAGGCATCTGGTACGGGTTATTTTAAACAGACCTTCAGGGCTGGAGGGATGACTTAGCAGTTAAGGCATTTGACTGCAAAACCAAAGGACCTAGAGGTTCGGTTCCAAAGGACGCCCCCCCAATGTTAGCCAGAAGCACAAGGGGGTGCATGCATCTGGAATTCGTGTGCAGTGGCTGCAGGCTTGGAACACCCATTCTCATTCTGTCGTGTCCCCCCCACCCCGCTCTGTCAAATAAATAAAATAAAATAAATAAAATAACTAAATCGACCTTTATAGCCAGGCATGGTGGTGCACACCTTTAATCCCAGCCCCTGAGTGGCAAAGTTATGAGGATCGCCATTAGCTCAAGGACTACAGAGTGACTTCCAGGTCAGCCAGCCTCAAAAAAAAAAAAAAAAAACCTAAACACACACCTATGCACAAGGAATTTACAAACTACATGAAACCCTACCTTGGAAAAAAAAAACCACACAAGATCATGCATCTAGGAGAAAAGTAGCCCCTTGAGTTATAGAATCCTTTAATACATTTTCATGTGAATTTCTTTAGTAAATTTTCTCCTTTCTTGGAAATGGAGTATCATGAGTCAATCACATTTTGACTTATTTTCACATTTATTGCTGATGACCAAATGACTACCCCAACCATCTTATTGTAATTCAAAAGAGTACACTTTGCCTTCTTACACCAAGAGGGAAAACTGCCATTGTGCATGCTAGGCAAGTTCTTTACCAACTGAACTACATCTTATGAAATCTAAAACTGGCCCCAAAGTGCCTATTTCCAGAATACACCACTGCTTATAAATACCCCCAATTGCTTTGTCAATTAAAAAGTAAACACAGGCTAGAAAGATGGATCAGAAATTAAGGTGTTTGCTTCCAAAGCTTAACGACAAGGGTGCAATTCCTCAGTACCCATGCAAAGCCAGATGCACAAAATGACACATGCATCCGGAGTTCGTTTGCAGTAGTTAGAGGCCCTGGCATGCTCATATTCTCTTCTCTGCTTGTATTGCTATACTTGCAAATGAGCAATTTCTTTTCAAGAAAAACACAGCTGAATTTGGAAGCACATGCCTGCAATCCCATCATCTGGGAAGCTGTGGCACGAGGATCCCGGTCCAAGGGCGGCCTGCATGAGCCATATAGCAAGTCCCTATCTCAAAACAACAGAAGGGAGGGGAGTTGTAATGCCAGAACACAGAGGAGAACCAGAAACATCAGAGGTCGAGAAAGAGACAAAGAGAAGAGCAACGTACATTTTCAACAGTGGGATCTACACGAGCCCTCTTCTTCCGAGGAGGCTGAGGTGTCTCGCTGGTACTGCCGCCATCTCCATTCCCAGGTGCTACAAAAATTGTGGGTGGGGGATTGGTTATATCAGTTAACTGAGTAAGAAATTCTTTATTTCAAAATCTCTTGATACATCATTTTTCCAATTTACAGACATTAGTTAACTCTAAGTTTAAGAATCATATTCCTAAAACACATTAAAAAAAAAGTTGCCAGCCAGGCATGGTTGCATATGCCTTTAATCCCAGCACTTGGGAGGAAACCCTACCTCAAGACCCCCCAAAAAGGAATCATGTTCCTACCAAAAATAAAATTTTACAGCAACACTAAATATCATCCTCCATTTATTAAAAATAGTACTTTTTGCCAGGTGTGGTGGTGCACCCCTTTAATCCCAGCACGAGGGAGGAGGATCGCCGCGAGCACAAGGCCTGAGACCACAGAGGGAACTCCAGGTCAGCCTCGGCTACAGGGAGGCCCGACCTCCAAAAACCAAAAGAAAGAAAATGTTTTCTTCTCAGGAGTCATCAAGAAAATAGCTCAACCCTACAAGTTCTAAAGATCAGTTCTACACTGTTGTGACATATTTGAGATCAAGGATATATTTACTACCAAATATCACAGCTTTTAAAATAGTGAGTTCAAAATGTAATGTTTTAAAGGCAAAAACAAACTTAAGTTTAACAATGTTGCATTTTGCTGGGCATGGTGGCACACACCTTTAATACCTACACTGGGGAGGCAGAGGTACGAAGATCACCATGAGTTCAAGACCAGCCTGGACTACAGAGTTCCAAGTCAGTCTGGGAGAGAGTGAGACCCTACTTCAAAAAAAAAAAAAAAAAAAAAAAAAAGAACAACAAAAGCAAAAACAATTTTCTTACTTTTCTGCTTGTTCTTTTTTGTTTTCCTAAAAAAAGGAAAAGAAAAAGATGACAATTACTCCTAGGAAAACTGCCTGTTCTGATTCCATTTCATCAGGGTTAAACTCAGAGTAATATGGCCTCTAGAGTAAGATGAGTCTACTAATTAACTTTACCAAAAATTTCACAGGCTTCATTTTTCTACATTTTACAAACAAATTTGTTTCCCAAAACATTTGTTTTATTACTTATTTGAGAGAGGCAGATAAAGAGAGAGAATAGGTATGCCAGGGCCTCCAATCACTGCAAGCAAACTCCAGATGCATGCACCACCATGTGCATCTGGCTTATGTGGGTCCTTTGGCTTTGCAGGCAAATACCTAACTGGTAAGCTATCTCTCCAGCACCAAAACATTTAAATTTTGTACTTTTAAATACAAAAATACCTTGTAACCCACTCTCACTGATCCAAATATTGCTTTATTTTATATCTTCTCTAAACTATGGTCCTCTCCTTTCCAATACTATGCTTTTTTTGCAAGGAGAAGAAAGAGTATAAGCATGCCACTACAAACCAACTCCAGATGCAGATGCCACTTTGTACATCTGGCTTTACTTGGGTCCTGAGGACTGGAGCCCAGGCCATCAGACTATGCAAGCCGGCACCTGTAACTGCTGAGCAATCCCGCCAACCCTCACTATTATACCTTCTATTCCTACATCTAAAATAATATTGATGTGTCTCCATCTATTATTATCTCCAGTGGCAGTGTAATTCATAACTGTTTATATATTACCAAATAAAAATAACTAGCTTTGCCCCTTTGCTAATTATTTCTACAACACACAAGAAATTTTTTTTACAAAGCTCAAGTTCATAGATTACTTATGGAAGGATCATACCATAAACCCAATTTTGAATGTTTCTGTAACTTTAAATATTTTTAAGAGTACCAACATATTTAGTTTGGGTTTTAAGGCTCATTTTATAACTCCAATTAACGTGTTTGGTTTTAAAACACAAATCTAGCCACATTAAGTGTAAGTCTCCCCTGATAAAGTTTCCTTTGATAACACCAGTACTTTGCAAATAGTTTTTCTAGGTCACATCAAACCATGAACTTTATTTGTACATGCCAAGGACACATTGATACCCAAGAGAAATCAATTAAGAGTTCTTATACTCAATGAGTTACATACTTGTTATATGCCATAAATTTTAAAACACTGCCATAACTGTTTTTCAAGGGTACAGTAAAGGATCTGTATACTCCTGCTTAATCTATTCATTAAACATGCAAGCTAGGTTTTCAAAATGTGCAACAGGCCAGGCATGGTGGTGCACACCTTTAATTCCAGTACTCGGGAGACCAAGGTAGGAGGATCACTGTGAGTTTAAGACCAGCCTGAGACTACTTACTGAACTTGAACTCCTGGTCAGCCTGGGCTAGAGTGAGACCCTACTGGAAGAAAAACTAAAAGAAAAAATGCAATAGCTTTCATACAGTTAATTGGCCAGTTCTCTCTGCATTCCAACTCTAAATAAATAATTTTTTTTTTTAAAAAAAAAAAGGTCATCTGTTGGGTTTGCCTCAAAAAAAAAAATCATCTAAAAAATCCATTTTGCTGGGCATGATAGTGCACGCCTTTAATCCCAGCACTTGGGAAGTAGGAGGATCACTGTGAGTTTGAGGCCACCCTGGGGAAAAAAAATCAATTTGAAAACTTAACATCAGAATTAATTAACACTTTTACTACTTGGTGAAATTGACATTCTAGGCCAGCAGAAGTGACTCAAACCTTTAATCCCAACATTCCAGAGACTGAGGTGGAAGGTTGCTTTGAGTAACCTGCCTCAACAACAACAAAAAATTAAGAACTGACATCTGGGCTGAAGAGATGGCTTAGCAATTGAGGCACTTGCTGTGAAGCCTAAGGACCCATGTTCAATCTCTCTCCAGATCCCACATTAGCCAGATGCACAAAGGTGAGACAAGTGCAAGGTCACCTAGGCACACTAGGTGGCGCAAGTGTCTAGAGTTCAATTGCAGTGGTTGAGGCCCACACACCAATTCTCTCCAAAATAAAATAAAAATTTAAACAGAAAAGGGGGATATGATGGAATGTGGAGTTTCAAAGGAGAAAGCGGGAGGGGAAATTAATATGGGATATTGTTTACAAACATGAAAGTTAATTTTAAAAAAATTTTTTTAACTGGGCTGGAGAGGTCCCAGTTCAATTCCCCAGGACCCACATAAGCAAGATGCACAAGGGGGCGCATGCACCTGGAGTTCATTTGTAGTGGTTGGAGGCCCTGGAACACCCATTTAATAAAATATATTTTAAAAAAAACCAAACATCCTATTCCAATAGGAATGGAAGTACTTTAAAAGACCCAGGAGCCAATGTCAAATGCTTCCACGTAAGAATAAGAAATATGAATTCTAAACACTTCACTTCAAGTCCAGGTATGCATAAAATAATGTGGTGAGGATGATGCATGCCTGTAGCAAGAAATGGCAACTTCAAGGTTAGCCTAGGCAATTCTGAGAGATTATCTAAAAGCATGTGAAAAAAATTAAGTTCACCAAAAAAATGAGAATGCATGTGAGAAATTATGAAAAATGTATCTATCCACTGTTCATCAAAACTTTTTTCCTAAATATTTTGTTTATGTTGAGAGAAAGAAGAGAAAGCAGCAGATAAAGAGTGAGCACACCAGGGCATCCAGCCACTGCAGGTGAAGTCCAGACACATGTGCCACCTTGTACATCTGCCTTTACGAAAGTACTGGGGAATCAAATCTGGGTCTTCTGACTTTGCTAGTTAAGCCATCTCTCCAGCCCACCAAAACTTTTTATTCAAATATAAGTAACTTTGAGGCACACCACCCCTTAGATTTCAACTTGTTCAGTACTGTGATTATTAGTTATAAGCCTAAGTACTGCTTTATTGCTAAAATCTATTTGTTTTCCCAGAGGTAGGGTCTCACTCTAGCTCAGGCAGACCTGGAATTCGCTATGTAGTCTTAGGGTGGCTTTGAACTTTGATCCTCTTACACCTGCCTCCTAAGTGTTGGTATTAAAGGTGTGCACCACCACGCCAGGCTGCCATCATTTTCTTTATAAAAAGTTTGTATAGGGCTGAAAATCCTGACTTAGCACTTAAGGCCCTTGCCTGCAAAGCCTAAGGACCCATGTAAGCCAAATGAACAAGGTGGCACAAGCATCTGGAGTTCGGTTGCAGTGGCTGGAGACCCTGGCACACGCATTCTCTTTCTCTGCCTTTTTCTCTCTCAAACAAATAAATAAAGTTTATTAAATAAAAGTTTGTTGAGTTTGGGCTACAACTCACAGTTCAGTGGGAGAACGTTTGCCTAGCATGCTTGAAACCCTAACTTCAATCCCTAGTCTCTTTTACACACACATACACACACACACCTGGTCTTTCTCTTACTTACACACACAAAGTCAGATTTGGGCTGGAGAGATGGCTTACAATTAAGAGCACTTCCTTGCAAGCATGAGGGCCTGAGGAAACATATTCACATGAACACGTAAGTTTTTTTTAATTATTAAATTAATGTTATTCCAATCCTAATGGATGCTACAAGCAGCTTTCCAAGGAAGCATTATCATGAATGTAAATCAGTTGTTTTAATAAAAACTTATGAGCTAACTTCTAAATAACACCCAGTACTTGCCCCATCAGTTAAATTCTCATCAAATATAAAAGGTAAAACAGCTGTCACTCAAAAATTTTTTTTTTTTTTTTTTTTTTTTTTGGTTTTGTGAGGCAGGGTCTCGCTCAAGCTCAGGCTGACCTGGAATTCACTATGTAGTCTCAAGGTGGCCTCGAACTCATGGCTATCCTCCTACCTCTGTGTGCATCTGGCTGACTTACATAGGACCTGGAAAGTTGAACATGGGTCCTTAGGCTTCGCAGACAAGCATCTTAACTGTTAAGCCATCTCTCCAGCCTCCCAAATGCTGCAATTAAAGGCGTGCGCCACCAAGCCCAGCTAAATGCCTATTTTTTATTACTAGCACCTAAAATTTTTACAAGAGTCATGTAAGTAGAAACACCAGTCTGTAACATTTCATACTGGTTTCAAGGAAAAGCACATAGAAGAGTCTATTTTCCTTGGACAAAACGCATGTTATGACTCAATAAAGTTGTTTGTCTAAAGCTAACATAAACAGCTTTTGCCTCCAAATGAGAAGATCAAGGGGCTGGAGAGATGGTTTAGTGGTCAAGGCACTTGCCTACAAAGACAAAGGGTGCCAGTTCGATTCTCCAGGACCCATGTAAGCCAGATGCACTGGGGGCGAGGGGGCATGCACCTGGAGTTCATTTACAGTGGCTAGAGGGCCTGGTGCACCCATTCTCTCTACCTCTTTCTCTCTCAAATAAATAAATAAAATATATTTTAAAATTTTTCTTAAAAGAAGAAAATATTTAAAAGGCAAGAAGAAACATTCTGGGCTGGAGAGATGGCTTAGCGGTTAAGCGCTTGCCTGTGAAGCCTAAGGACCCCGGTTCGAGGCTCGGTTCCCCAGGTCCCACGTTAGCCAGATGCACAAGGGGGCGCACGCGTCTGGAGTTTGTTTGCAGAGGCTGGAAGCCCTGGCGCGCCCATTCTCTCTCCCTCTATCTGCCTTTCTCTCTGTGTCTGTCGCTCTCAAATAAATAAATTAATTAATTAAAAAAAAAAAAAAGAAACATTCTCTAGCCAGGTGTGGTGGCGCACACCTTTAATCCCAGTACTTGGGAGGCAGAGGTAGGAGAATCGCCATGAGTCTGAGGCCACAGTGAAACTATAGTGAATTTCATGTCAGCCTGGGTTAGAGTGAGACCCTACCTTGGGAAAAAAACAAAAAAGAAAAAAACATTCCCTTAAAAGGTGTAATTCAGGGGGCCTGGGATATGACAAGATTATTAAAGCCCTTTGCGTGCCTGTAAAACCTGCCTGCCCAATATCCATGTGAAGCCAGATGCACAAAGTGGCACTTGTCCACTAGCAAGAGGCCCTTGGGCACACTCACTTTTCTCTCAAATAATTTTTTTTTGGGGGGGGGGTTCAAAATAGGGTCTCACTGTAGCTCAGGTTGATCTGGAATTCACTCTATAGTCTCAGGTGGCCTCAAACTCATGACGATCCTCCTACCTCTGCCTCCTGAGTGCTGGGATCCTAATGGTGGTACCCTCACGGCTGGCTCAATTTTTTTTTTTTTTTTCAAGTTATCAAGGCTTGGGAAATTGCTCAAGAGTAAAAGGTGCTTGCCTGCAAAATCTGCTGGTCTGGGTTCAATTCTCTAGCATCCACCTAAAGTCAGATGCAAAAAGTAGCATATGCATACAATGTTTGTTTCAGTAGTAAGAGACCCTGGCATGTGTGTGTGTGTGTGCGCGCGCACACAAGTATTTTTAATAGCTTTATATATCTACTACACATTTCTATATTAGTATCCTTAAAGATTATTAAACACCATTCCTACATCTGCTTTCAGGAACATAACCTGTAGACAATATGCTTGTACATAGCACTTTCATACTTTAGGCTCAATTACCAAAGAAACTTTAAAATCTAGAGTCTACAGGAATATTTTTCTTTTTCACCTTACAGCATTTATTTTTATGTATATAACTGTATTATACTTTTAGCACTGAGAAAGTGACCCTTGCCCCCTGGCAAAATTCTCTCAAAACTTGTGACTCAAGCTGGGCATGGTGGCGCACGCCTTTAATCCCAGCACTCGGGAGGCAGAGGTAGGAGGATCGCTGAGAGTTCGAGGCCACCCTGAGAGTACATACTGAATTCCAGGTCAGCCTGAGCCAGAGTTTAAAAAAAAAAAAAGAAAGTGTGGCTCATTGCAATCTTTTTTTTAAATATTTTTTTTGTTTATTTTTATTTGAGAGTGACAGAGAAAGAGGCAGATAGAAAGAAATAGAGAGAATGAGCACGCCAGGGCCTCCAGCCACTGCAAAAGAACTCCAGATACATGTGTCACCTTGTGCATCTAGCTAATGTGGGTCCTGAGGAATCGAGCCTCGAACTGGGGTCCTTAGGCTTCACAGGCAAGCGCTTTACCGCTAAGCCATCTCTCCAGCCCTCATTACTATCTTTTTAACAAAAAGCACGTGCATACACATATGAAAGGGTTGTGAACATACTTAATGGCACTAACATCTAACCATATGTTTTAATGCTTTGTACCTTTTACTTCAAGGGAAGGGCTGCTATTTCTTGCTTTTGCAATTACTTTTTTTTTTTTTAATTTTTATTCATTTATTTATTTGAGAGACAGAGAAAGAGGCAGATAGAAAATGGGTGTGCCAGGGCCTTCAGGAATTCCAGACCCACAGGGCACCTTGTGAATCTGCTTACGTGGGTACTCAGGAATTGAACATGGGTCCTTAAGCTAACTGCTAAGCCACCTCTCCAGCCTGCAATTACTTTTAACAACCTGTTGCCTGAGAAATAGGATCAAAACATCCATTTTCAATGAACACAAGAATGCTAACTTTGAATTACACTTAAAATATTAGAACAAAAAGCTTCTTACACTTCAACATTTTTCTGCTGTAGACCAGATGTCTTCTTTCCTGGAGCAGCCCCTCTCATCTTCCCCTCTGCATACTGCTCCCTTCAAAGATAATTTCAGTGAAGTCACCATAAAATAAGTACTTAAGAAGAAAAACAAACTGTGCCATCTTGAGTCAATCTAGAGTTTGTATTCAGGTTGAGGTTCCCAAGACAAGAGACAAAAAAGTTTCAAAAATAAAACCACCACCAGTAATCCCACTAAGGAGGGCCCTCAGTGGAGTAGGGGCAGGGAGGAGGGAAACAATGGTACCAACATATGATGTATTCATACAAAGTTTCTACTTAATAAAATAAAAATAATACAAAATGAAAGACTGAGGTAGGAAGATCACCATGGCCACCCTGAGAATACAGAGTGAATTCCAGTTCAGCCTGTACTAAAGTGAAACCCAACCTAAAAAATTAAGTAAATAAAAACCTGAGGAAAACCTGGCATAGTGGAACACATTTAATCCCATAATCCTATTGCTCTGGAGGCAGAGATAGGAGGACCACTGTGAGCCCAAGGCCATCCTGGGCGAGTGAGATTCTACCAAAGGGGGAAGAAAATAAGCAATAAGCCTAAAACTTGGCTCTTCTGTATTTACCAAAATTAAAGTCAATGTAGCAAGAAGTGAAAGAATAGATGTTTCTAAATTGAAAATTCCATTTCTGGTTTTAAATTCACTAATCCTAATGCCTTCTTTTAATTTGATCCCATATTTTAGATTACATGTTTCAGCTTTGAAATTAAAATAACAATTAACCTACGGTCCCTTTTCCTCCATATGCTTTCAAACATAATGGGGATTATTATAAAATTCTTCTGTTTTGTTTCCCCTACCAATTGTGCCTTCCACAGAGCAAGAGGGAAAACAGAAATTATTTAACACCTACAGCAATTTCCAGCAATGTAATGTTCTAATGTTTTCTATCAAGCTCTGAATATAGACTTAAAAAATAACAAAATGTTATTTCTTTTATCTAAAGGAGCATTGTCTGACCACCTTAACCCAAAGCTATAACTCAGCAACTGACAGATAACAAGAATAATTTATGCAGCAGATAATATGATTTCACCATTGTTCATTCCATGGCCAAGAATCACCTCAAAATACAGTTCTCAAAACTAACTTACTGGTTGGCCTTTTGAAGTTCTCTCTGTTTCTGAAGATTGGTGTCCACATATTTGAGTACTCTGCTCTCTGGAACCCACTCATCCCAACTGAAAAACAGAAAAATTAAAATAGCATTCAAATATACTTCCATTAGTTTAGAATCTCTTCTCCAGTTAATTTTTTAAGAACCAAGAAACAAAACTTTGGAATTCCCTGAAGTAGTTTGGGGGAGGTTTGTCATTTTAACAGACAGGGTTATCACTATGTGTCCCAAGCTGGCTTTGAATTCATGGAACTCCTCCTACTTCAGTATCCCAAGTGCTGGTACAATAGCATGCACCAACCATACCCAGCTTTTTCCTGAAATAATGAGATAGTACTACAGATTTATTTTTTACTACAATGACAATCTATTAAAAAGACAAGCATGGCCAGTCGTGATGGCGCACCCCTTTAATCCCAGCACTCAGGAGACAGGTAAAAAGGTAGCTATGAGTTTGAGGCCACCCTGAGATGACAAAGTGAATTCCAGGTCAGCCTGGGCTACAGCAAGACCCTATCTTGAAAAACCAAAAAGACAAACAGCTTATTACCAGAAGCAGCATCCATATAAACTGGACAGATTATTCAAATCATTTTGTAATGGCTTAAGAACTTAACACTTAATGTAAGAATCCCTTAAGCCATTAGCCTTTCAGCACGAAAGTACCATCTTAATCTTTAAATTGACACTGATGAAGCACAGGAGCCCTTAACAAACTTGTTTAAATTATAACAAATGATTAAGTGGATGTGTAATAGCAAAGTTCCACACAGCATCTCTTTCATCACTATAAAGTCAAGGTATCAGTTCCTGTATCATATGGTTGGTGAGAACTATGTAAGTATAAAACACTTGAGCATACATAAAATAGTATCAGACTACCTTATCTTCACTTTTACTCACTCATAAAGGAATATAAATAATATCAACTTCCAAGGCTGACTAGGATTTTCTGAATATTAAATGAGGGCTGGAGAGATGGCTCAGCAGTTAAAAGTGCTTGCTTTCAAAGCCTGGAAGCCTGTGTTCAACCCCCCAGTATTCACATGAAGCCAGATGTACAAAGTGGAGCATGCGTCTGGAGTTTGTATGCAGTGAGTGGCAGGAGGCCCTGGTGCACCCATTCTCATTCTCTCCCCTTGCGAATGAATTTTAAAAAACTGAAATGAACAATCATTAAAATGTTAATAAAACTGGCTCTTGAAAAACTCTTAATTAGCTTTGGGCTGATGTGTGTGGGAAAATTAATCATTTCATAGGGAATACTAAACTTTCTGAGCAAAATTAGTCTTTTCTCCTGCTGAGGGAGCTCCTTTAGTGACACAATCACATGTATCCTCAAGGGAACATCTTTACTTAATGATTTCCCACCTCTGACCTCTTATAGAATATAGAAGCCAAAATAAAAATAAATAAATAATTAAAAAAACATTCCTCAACAAGATCTCCTAAAGAAAACTTTAAAACATGCATTTACCTAGAGGTCAGGAGGGGGTGGTGTACTGAGGGAGCTCCTTCAGGAACAGGAAAAAGGGCTACAATATCCTCACGTGTCTTCAAAGCTTTTTCAGAGCGCCTGGGCCTCACAGCACTTCTGATACAGACAGCATAGTACAAAGTAATCTCAGTAACTAGATGCAAAATTTAGCTTAAGCTTTAAAGACTCATTTACAAATGGAATATTGTAATGTCTGTGTCAACAAATTCCAATAAAGTTTTTGAAATTTTTAAAGTATCTTAGTATCTACTGTGCTTTTGAAAAAAGTGTACGATTTAACAAAAATTCCAACTTGAAATTGGAATTTTGCTGTTAAGACTTTTTTTTAAAAAAAAGTATCCACAAGTTATTTTCACTTTTTTATACTAGTGATTGAAACCAGGGCTTCATACATACTATGCATGCTAGGCAAATAGATCTGAGTCTTACACCCACAGTCATGAGAACCTAATTAAAAAAAAAAAAAAAAAAGTACCAAGCTGGGAGAGAAATGGCTCAGTAGGTTCAGTACTTGCCAAGCCAGCATGAAGACCTGAGTTTGGATTCCCAGCACCCATGTATGGTGGGTGGCTCGCATTATAATCTCAGCACCAGGAGATGGAGACAGTAGAGTCCCTAGGTCTTATTGGTTGACTAGCTGGTCTACAAGAATTGGTGAGCTTGGGGTTCAGGGAGAGACCCAATCTCAAAAAATATTAAGGAAGAGCCAGGTGAGGTGGCACACGCCTTTAATCCCAGCACTCAGGAGGCAGAGGTAGGACGACTGCAAGAGTTCAAGGGCACCCTGAGACTACACAGTGAATTCCAAGTCAGCCTGGGCTAGAGTGAGACCCTACCTCAAAAAAAAAAAAAAAAAAATTAAAGAAGACACCTAATGTGGACCTACACATGTGTACACACACAAACACACACGCATGCAAAAATATACATGTGTGTATCAAAATCCCTATTCTCTAAAAAAATCAAAGGGCTAATTTTTAACTTCAGAGATTCCACTTCCCAGCTTTAAAAATTTCTTTCCCCTCAGGCGCAGAACACAAATGCTTGACCAATATTCAAGTCACTCCAACAGTTAATTCATACTTGAAGAGCTGAAAATGACTGCTGACCAAAGAAAACTGAAATGGACATCCTTTGCTCTAAGGAATCTCTATGAGAAGAACACCTCAAAGTCACTGCAAATTTTTAATATAGGTCAAGCATATAAATTCAGAATTTCCCAAAGGTTGCCTATGCCTAGTCCCCTAAAGTCACAACTCACGGGCAGACTATATACTTCACAGACATTTAAAGAACTCTTCTTTTAAAAATAGACCTAAAAGTCGGGTATGGTGTTGCACGCCTTTAATCCCAGCACTCGGGAGGCAGAGGTAGAGGTAGGAGGATCGCCATGAGTTTGAGGTCACCCTGCGACTACATAATGAATTCCAGGTCAGCCTGGACCAGAGTGAGGCCCTACCTTGAAAAACCAAAAAAAAAAAAAAGAAAGACCTAAAGGTTTCACTAGAGCCAGGCACGGTGGCACACACCTGTGATCCAGGCATTCTGGATGCAGAGACAGGAAGATTGTTGCAAGTTCCAGACCAACCAAAACTACATGATACATGAGACCCTGTCTCAAAAACAAAACATCACTAAATACTTCCTAAAGATTAAGGTGATTAAAAAAAAAATGTTTATATTCCAAGCCTACCACAGACATACCTATGTCTTAATTTTCCTCAGTCCAGTAATAATTATCTGTTAATGTCTACTGCCATCTCCCAATATGAAAAAAAGCACCATTTATTTCTGTTACTGGGACATAATACATCAAAGAAAAAAAAACATTTTAGGGCTGGAGAGATGGCTTAGCGGTTAAGCACTTGCCTGTGAAGCCTAAGGACCCCAGTTCGAGGCTCGACTCCCCAGGACCCACGTTAGCCAGATGTACAAGGGGGCACATGCGTCTGGAGTTCGTTTGCAGTGGCTGGAGGCCCTGGCGTGCCCATTCTTTCTCCCTCTCCCTATCTGCCTCTTTCTGTCCCTCTCTGTCTCTCTCAAATAAACAAAAATAACAAAAATAATTTAAAAAAAAACAAACATTTTAAGCCTTTGATATTTTTATAATTTCTGACAAGCTACAAAAGCAAGTTAAAATCCAGTCTCTGAGCTACATTATATACATCTATGCAATCTCATATGGAATACTTCTTAGAGAGTAGAGCACAGAAACTATATACACAGCTATCTAAGGA
This sequence comes from Jaculus jaculus, assembly GCF_020740685.1. Classification (NCBI taxonomy): domain Eukaryota; kingdom Metazoa; phylum Chordata; class Mammalia; order Rodentia; family Dipodidae; genus Jaculus; species Jaculus jaculus. Next base: position 26,035,485 of record NC_059111.1, on the reverse strand, counting down.
AAATTCTTACAAGTGTGCAAGGGATGGAGGGACCAGGCCTAACCCACTGAATATGCTTTGTGCTTTTGAGATTTTGTACAGACTTTTAACTTTCCACTCACAATATACATAAAAAGACATTCTACTTCCTATAGAAAACAAATTTTCTTAACACTCCATTTAACTAGATAGTAGCAGAGTAACAACGTGCAAAATACAAACCTAACAACCATTTATCCCAGTTTATTTCAGTTCATTTCTTAAAATGGAAAGAACATGAAGAAATACTCATGCTTCCTAGATTATAATTATATTATAATCATTTGTTCTTTTTTAGGCAGTTTATTTTTTGAAATATTTACTTATTTATTCATTTGGAAAGTGTGTGTATAGGCCTTCCAGAACCTCCAGCCAGAGACATGTGCCATTTTGTGTGTATGATTTTACTTGAGTACTAGCAAATCAAACCCGAGCTACCAGGCTTTGTAAACAAGAGCCTCTGACCAATGAGCAATCCCTCCAGCCTTGACTTCATTTTATTTATTTATTTATTTTTGAGGTAGGGTCTCACTCTAGCTCAGGCTGACCTGGAATTCACTATGCAGTCTCAGGGTGGCCTAAACTCAAGGTTATCCTCTTACCTCGGCCTCTCGAGAGCTGGGATTAAATGTGTGCACCACCACGCCCAGCTTAATTTTTTAAATACAGTCTTGGGCTAGAGGTAAGAGAGATGGTTCAGCAGTTAAAGACAGGGTTTCATGTACCCAGGTTAATCTCCTGGTCTTCCTGCTTTCACATCTCAAGTGCTGGGGTGCTGAGATCACAGGTGTACATCACCTCATCGGCTTTAAAATCGTAAATCACTTCTATAACACTAAGACAAGTTCTCTCCATTCGTTCCCAATTTCTTCCCACCCCCCTTTTTTTGCAGTGCTGGGGACTGAACCTTGGCCTTGTATATGCACAGCAAGTGCTCTATCACCAAACTATCACCTCCATCCCTAGTTACCAAGCTCTTAACATTTAAAGTAAAGACTATAGAATCACTTTGAGAACTAGTATTACCTACTGATCATAAAAGATTTATCAGCTGAAAAAATAAATTCAAATTACTAAAAGAATTTCTAATAAATAAAATTAACTGATTTGTTCTCATATAATACACTCCTTTATCTAAGTGAGCAAAATCACAGGGCCATAGGTTGATATTGTATATATGGAAGTACAATGATTGTGATGGGGAGGTAATATGATGGAGAATGGAATTTCAAAGGAGAAAGTGTGGGGGGAGGGGAAATTAACATGGGATTTTTTTTATAATCATGGAAAATGCTAATAAAAATTAAAAAAAAAACAAAAAAATAAAAATAAATTTAAAAAAATCACAGGGCCAGTAAGCTTAATACAAAACCCCTCCCTTCACATCCAAACTGCCCCTCAAATCAGATGGCACCATTTCCATGCGAACAAATACCAGAACCTGGATCAGGTGACACTAAGCAATAAGCATTATGAGAAAGCAATTCCTAAAAGACTAACTTGCAACACTATCTTTGTAATATAAAACATCACTAATGAAACAAATTTAAAACATCTCAGTAGTAAAATTAGAAGCTCAGGAGCTCAGGAGTTAAAGGCACTTGCTTGGTGACAAAGCCTGCTGACCCAGGTTCCATTCCCCAGCACCTACAAAAACTCAGATGGAAGAAATGGCACATGCATGGACCTAGAAAGGATTATACTAAGTGAGGTAACCCAGGCCCAGAAAGCCAAGCGCCACATGTTCTCTCTCATATGTGGATCCTAGCTACAGATGATTGGGCTTCTGCGTGAGAAGGAAAATACTTAGTAGCAGAGGCCAGTAAGGTAAAAAGGAGACATAAAGGGTAGAGAAAGGAAGGGAAGAGGATACTTAATAGGTTTATATTGTATAAATGTAATTACAATGATTGTAATGGGGAGGTAATATGATGGAGAATGGAATTTCAAAGGCGAAAGTGTGGGGGGGAGGGAGGGAATTAACATGGGATTTTCTTTTATAATCATGGAAATGCTAATAAAAATTTAAAAAAAATGGCACATGCATCTGGAGTGTGCTGAGAGGCAAGATGCTCTGGCACTCCCATACACTTTGTTCAAAGATAAATTTTGTGTGTGTGTGCATGTGGCTTACATGGGTCCTAGGGAATCAAACCTGGGTACTTTGGCTTTGCAGGTAAGCACCTTAATCACTAAGACCTCTCTCCAGCCCAAATATTTTTTTTTTAATTGCAAGCTTTTCAATTACAGGCAATATAAAAGAAGGCCTAGGTAAAATATTAGGTGGGGTTATCTGGGAGTATCAAGGACAAAGACCTAGACATGGAGAAAGAGCTCTAATTACTGGTAGAAAACTAGATTCTATCAATCAGAACTTCGTATTCTGACAATCACAGAAAATCGTTTTCTGTTAATATTAGCATTATGTTTCTAAACATCACAAAGTGAATTGGCAAGAATTCTGTCGTTATTTCCAAAAAAAAAACACCATTTTTTTTTGTTTTTGTTTGTTCTGGGTTTTTTTTTTTTTGTTTTTTTTTTTGAGGTAGGGTCTCACTCTGTAGTCTCAGGCTATCTTCCAACTCAAGAGTGATCCTCTTACCTCATCAACCCAAGTGCTGAGATTAAAGGCATGCACCATCACAACCAGCAATGTTTCTCCTGTTTCTGTACAGAAAAACTAATTTTAAGTGTAATTGCTTTAAACAAGATAGCTCATTGGATTTATGCTCAGGCAAAAAAAAAAAAAAAAAAAAAAAAGAGGTGGGGGGTACTGGACAAATGGCTTAGTGGCTAAGCGCTTGCCTGTGAAGCCTAAGGACCCTGGTTCAAGGCTCAATTCCCCAGGACCCACATAAGCCAGATGCACAAAGTAGCGCATGCATCTGGAGTTTGTTTACAGTGTCTGGAGGCCCTGGTGCACACATTCTCTATCTGCCCCTTTCTCTGTCTGTCGCTCTCATATAAATAATTTTTAAAAAAAAAAAATGCAGGTTTGGGCTGGAGAGATGGCTTAGCGATTAAGCGCTTGCCTGTGAAGCCTAAGGGCCCCGGTTCGAGGCTCGGTTCCCCAGGTCCCACGTTAGCCAGATGCACAACGGGCGCACACGTCTGGAGTTCGTTTGCAGAAGCTGGAAGCCCTGGCACGCCAATTCTCTCTCTCTCTCCCTCTATCTGTCTTTCTCTCTGTGTCTGTCGCTCTCAAATAAATAAATTTTTAAAAAAATTAAAAAAAAATTTTTTTAAAAAGAAAGAATACTTTAAAAATGCAGGTTTGAATAGATGGCCTCCAAATATATAGTTTTTTATTGTTTTTATTTACATCTGCAGCCACCTGGCTGGAGGCAGTGTCACTGGGTGGATCTTAAGTTGTGGGAGAGGGTTTCAGATTTCAATCTAAAGATATGCCAAGTGTGCTGTGCTTTTGGCTTTCAGCTTCTGTTTCTCTCCCCCCCCCCCCTCTCTCTCTCTGCTTGGTCCTGTGAAGGCAGGCCAGTTTCTTCTGCCATTATGGAACTTCCTTGGATCTGTAAGCTTCAATAAATATCCTTTCCTCCATAACTGTGCCTGGTCTAGAAGTTCATCTCAGTGAACCTGAAGCTTTCTGCTACACAGGGTAACCTTAAATACACCAGAACCATATAGTAGTATTCTGATCTACCAATTATCATTCAACAAGATAGGTGGTTAAGTTGTAACAATTCAACATTATATATAACTTCCCAAGAACAACCCAAGATCAAGTGTATGTAAAATGACCAAGTACTTCAGTTTCATCAAAGTACACAAATGGCTCATACCTGCTTTATTATGTACTGTTATTGTACAAATATTGCTCTTAAAGATGCAATACTCACTTTTTATTCCAACCACTGTAATGTATAAAGTACTTCACTTGTTTGTCCTTTATGGCCACTTTTACACACTGAAATACAAAAGAAAAAATTCACTTAGAGGGATGATTGTAAGATAACCATTTTAAAAGACATCCTACATACCAGGGTTTTACACCTTTTCCAGTTACTACCTACCTCTGTTTACCCAAGACCACAACCCTGGGCATACGGGTATATGAAATGGCTGGGCATGCCAGGCAAGGTGGTACACACCTTTAATCCCAGCACTTAGGAGGCAGAGGTAGGAGGATGGCTGTGAGTTTGAGGTCACCCTGAGACTACATAGTGAAATCTAGGTCAGCGTGGGCTGGAGACCCTACCTCGAAAAACCAAGAAAAAAAATTAAAAAAAAAAATTTTTTTTTTAAGCTAGGCATGCTGGTCCAAGCCTGCAATCTAAGCACTCAGGAGACAGAAGCAAGAGGATTTCCATTACTTCAAGGCCAGCCTGGGCTACATCATGAGCCCCTGTTTTAAAGTATAGAAATCAAACTGACTGAAAATCATAATTTCATTTTAAAACAATTATTTGATATATATACACAATTTTACTATTTTTTTAAAAAATTTAAGTAATTTTTATCTTTATTTATTTGAGAGTGACAGAGAAAGGGGGGGAGATAGAATGGGCATGCCAGGGCCTCCACAGCCACTGCAAATGAACTCCAGATGTGTGCAACCCCTGCTGCATCTGGCTAACGTGGGTCCTGGGGAAACAAGCCTTGAACCAGGGTCCTTAGGCTTCACAGGCAAGCACTTAACCACTATGCCATCTCTCCAGCCCAATTTTACTATTTATTAAAGACAAAAGCAGGGCTGAAGAGATGGTTTAGCGGTTAAGGTCTAAAGACCTGGGTTCAATCCCCTGGTGCCCAAGTAAAGGCTGATACACAAAGCGGCTCATGCATCTGGAGTTCGTTTACAGTAGTAAGAGGACCTGGTATGCCCATTCTCTCTTTCCCTCCTCCCTCTGCATGCAAATAATTTTGAAAGCAAAGCAAATATGCATAATAATGACATGGGTGTGCTTGTTTCAAGAATTAAAACTTGGGCTGGAGAGATGGCTTAGTGGTTAAGCGCTTGCCTTTGAAGCCTAAGGACCCCGGTTCAAGGCTCGGTTCCCCAGATCCCACGTTAGCCAGATGCACAAGGGGGCGCACGCGTCTGGAGTTCGTTTGCAGTGGCTGGAAGCCCTGGCGCGCCCATTCTCTCTCTCTCTCCCTCTATCTGTCTTTCTCTCTGTGTCTGTCACTGTCAAATAAATAAATAAATAATGGATTAAAAAATATTGAAAAAAAAAAAGAATTAAAACTTTTGTTGGGCATAGTGGTACACTCCTTTAATTCCAGCACTCAGGAGGCAGAGGTAGAAGGATTGCTGAGAGTTCGAGACTACCCTGAGACTACATAGTGAACTCTAGGTCAGCCTGGGCTAGAGAGAGGCCTTACCTTAAAAACAAAAACATTATCTAGCCAGGCGTGGTGGCGCATGCCTTTAGTCCCAGCACTTGGGAGGCAGAGGTAGGAAGATTGCCATGAGTTCAAGGCCACCCTGAGATGACAGAGTTAATTTAATTCTAGGTCAGCCTGGACCAGAGTGAAACCCTACCTCGAAAAACCAAAAAAAAAAAAAAAAAAAAACACAAAAGCAAAGCCAAAGGAATTAAAACTTTCATGACTATTTGGTACCTCAGGACACAGCATCTTCAACATTTTTCAGAGTTGCTTAATATTTTCATTTTGGAAAGATGCTACTTTGCATAAATGCATTACTCTTCAAATCAACCTGACCAAACATGTTGGTACACACCTTTAAGCCCAGCAGTTGGGAGGCCAAAGTAACAGGGATCAATCACTGTGAGTTTGAGGCCAGCCTGAGACTACATAGAAATTCCTGATCAGCAGGGGCTAGAGCAAGGCCCTACCTTGAACAACCAAAACCAGGGCTGGAAATATGACTCAAAGGTTAAGGCACTTGCTTGCAAAACCTAACAACCAGGATTCAATTCCCCAGTACCCAAGCAAAGCCAGATGAACAGTGATGCATGCATCTGGCGTTCATTTACAGCAGCTGAAGGCCCTGATGCTTCCATTCTCTCTTCTCGCTCTCTTGTATTATCACTGCATCTTGTATTATTGCTTGTAATTAATTTTTTAAAATAAAACCAAAGCCAGTGGGGCATGGTGGTACACGCCTTTAATCCCAGCACTCAAGAGACAGAAATAGGATCACTGTGAGTTCGAGGACAGCCTTAGACTACATAGTGAACTCCAGGTCAGCCTGGGCTAGAGCAGCGAGACTCTACCTCAAAAATCCACAAAAAAGAAAAAAAAGCAGGGCTAGAGAGATGGCTTAGCGGTTAAATCATTTGTCTACAAAGCCAAAGGATCCCAACTCCCCAGCACCCATGTAAGCCAGATGCACAAGGGGCTCATGAATCTGGAGTTTGTTTGCAGTGGCTAAAGGCCCTGGTGCACCCATTCTCTCTCTTTCCATTCTCTTAAAAAAAAAAAAAAAAAAGAGCCTGCATATAAATAATCTTTAAAAAATGTGGGGGGGGGTCTCGCTATGACTATCAACTGAGGAAAAAATTCTAAACCCTAGCTTTAGTTTTATAACAATTCAGATTTTATGTTTTGCCCAACTTCTCCAGTGAAAGCAGCTCCATACCTTTGCTTCATAGAGTAGAGGCCCATGAAAGCACAGCACCCGCTCCCCTACAAAGGAAGATAGCACTGGTTAATATAAAAAGGTTTGCATCCACTGGCCATTGCACATCATCACTGTAATTGTCCTAGGAAAGTCAAGACTATATACACAGAACAGCACTTGACGACATACTTCAACCCTATCCTAGCTTAGTAGGTAAGGTAGACAACAAAGACCAACTTGTAAGATTTCAATTCATTTAAAATCATCTGATTGATTACCGGGGATATGATACCTTCCAGTGAGTTGTTGGCAGCGGGGGATCCCTGATGCTCCCAACACATTACAGGCCATTGCTGAGGCTCTTGGTTTCCCACCAGGAATAGATGGTAAGACCCTATTGCTGAAGACTCCACATGCTTGAGATACAAGGCCACTGAGAAATCTTGATGGAGTTGAGCTGAAACCCTCCTCTGTGTAGACCAGCTGACAGAAAGCTGGAAAAAGCTACACTACATGCAGTTCAATGGGAGAGAGAGAAATCACAAGTGGAGATACTTAACAGTAGACACTGCAAGCCATAAGTTTGGCCAGCCAGGCCAAATGAAACAACAGGGGCAATAGGGCACATCTGTTATGGGGAGAAATCAACAACTCTAGGACCACTCCCCGGAAGGGAACAGATACCTGACAGTGAAAACTTATGACAGGGGAAGCCATGAGCCCTAGGGGTGTAATGCCTGCTGTTGTCTAACTAAGTTATATACTATGCTTCTCTTGTCAGATGACAGTGACCTCTGGGATGACTCAAAAGGCACCACAGTGCTGAAAAGTGACCGGAGTGCTCAGCACTGAAACATCTCTATCACACCTTCCAAGACTCAGGGTCCATTGTGGAAGAGATGGCAGAAAGAATGTAAGAGACAACGGAAGGGTAAGAGTGCTTAGAATGCACTCTTCCAGACACAAAATGGCCTGGATATCCATGACCTCACAGCGCCTGGCACTACCTACTCAAAACCATCATACTAGGAGGAAAAGATGATGACATCAAAATAAGAGAGGCTGATTGAGAGGGGAGAGGATATGATGGAGAGTGAAGCTGTGAAGGGGAAAGTGAGAGGGGAGTGAATTATTATGGTTTATTTTCTGTAATTATGAAGTTATCAATAATTAAAAATCACTTAATAAACAAAACCTACTGCAATTATTACCTATGTCAAGGCTGGCCAGTGCGCTTTTCTAGTTACCTGGCAAAACAATTTTTAAAAACGTTCCTAGACACTGCCTTGAAAAACCAAAAATAAAAATAAAAAAATAAATGAAAAAAAGTTCCTAAGCCAAGCATGGTGGCACACACCTTTAATCCCAGCATTTGGGAGGCCGAGGTAGGAGGATTGGTAGGAGAGACAAAACAATACCAAAAAAAAAAAAAAAAATGTTTTTCCCTGGCTGGAGGTGGCTTAGCAGTTAAGGTGTTTGCCTGAGAAGCCTAAGACCTCAGATCAACTCCCCAGAGTCTAGGTAAGCCAAACGCACATGGTGTTGCACATGTCTTGGGTTTGATTGCACTGGTTAGAGGCTCTGGTATACCAATTCTTCCCCCTCCCCTTCATTTAAACAACAACAAAAGCCAGGCGTGGTGGCACACACCTTTAACCCCAGCACTGGGGAGGCAGAAGCAGGAGGATTGCGAGAGTTTGAGGCCACCCTGAGACTACATACTGAATTCCAGGTCAGCCTGAGCTAGAGACCCTATCTCAAAAAAAAAAGGTGGGGGGGCTGGAGAGATGGCTTAGTCGTTAAGCGCTTGCCTGTGAAGCCTAAGGACCCTGGTTTGAGGCTTGATTCCCCAGGACCCACGTTAGCCAGATGCACAGGGGGCGCATGGGTCTGGAGTTCGTTTGCAGTGGCTGGAGGCCCTGGCATGTCCATTCTCTCTCTCTTTCTGCCTCTTTCTCTCTCTGTCGCTCTCAAATAAATAAGAAAGAATAAACATTTTAAAAAAAATAGCCAGGCATGGTGGCACACACCTGTAATCCCAGCACTCAGGAGGCAGAGATAGGAGGATCGCAGTGAGTTCAAGGCCACCCTGAGACTACATAGTTAATTCCAGGTCAGCCTGGGCCAGAGTGCAACCCTACCTCAAAAAACCAAAAACATACAAATAATTTTTTTCTTAACTTGAGCTACCTGAACTCTACATCCAAGAGCCTCTTACTGGGTAATATATTTTACACATTAAAATTTAAGGACTGGGGAGGTGGCTCAGGTGTTAAATAAAGGTGCTTGCTTGCCAAGTCTGCCAATTTGGGATTCAATCCCCCAGGCATCCATGTAAAGTCAGATGCACAAAGTGATGCATGTGTCTGCAGTTCCTTTGCATTAGCAGGAGGCACTACCTTGCCCACATTTATTTGTTCACCCATTCATTCTCTCTCTTGTATCTCTCTAGTCACAAATAAGAGCCCAGTGCGGTGGCACACACCTTTAATCCCAGCACTCAGGAGGCAGAGGTAGGAATGATCAGAGTTTGAACCAACCTGAGACTACATAGTGAATTCCAGATCAGCCTAGGCTACAGCAAGACCCTACATCAAAAAAAACCAACCAAACAAAAACACCACCAAGATGTGAGACACTATCAGAGAAATAGTTAAGTAGTTCACTATCACTACAACACAGAAAGAAAAAAAAATGCGGATTACAAAACCGCCACACATATAAAGTGATGGTGTCCAAACTTTCTCCTTGACGGAATCCCCAAATCTGACCAAGAATCTTCTAGAAGGGTTTTTGTTGTGTGTTTTTTTTCCCCAAGGTAGTGTTTCACTCTGGTAGTGTGAAGATGGCCTTGAACTCACACCAGTCCTCCTACCTCTGTAAGGCAAGAATAAAATGGATAAACTACTCTGATAATGCACAGAAACATCAAAGATCAGATCTTTGTTTTATAATTTGGCTGCCCAGTAATCTTCAATATACTCTGACATGACTTTCCTTTTTGACCCTTGGCTTCTTTTAGCAAAAATTGACCCCAGTATTCTTTTAAAAAAAATAAATGCACGGTGTGGGGTGTGGTGGGGCACATCTTTAATCCCAGCACTTGGGAGGCAGAGACTGGAGGATCACAGTGAGTTCAAGGCCAGCCTGGAACTAGAGTTCTAGGCTAAAACAAGAACCTACCTCAAAAAAAAAAAAAAAAAAAAAAAAAGGCCAGGTGTGGTGGTGCAAGCCTTTAATCCCTGCACTTGAAAGGTAGAGGTAGGAGGATCACCATGAGTTTAAGGCCACCCTGAGACTCCATAGTAAATTCCAGGTCAGCCTGGGCTAGAGACCCTAAATAGAAAAAACAAAAAAGTACAGCTAGCTAGTCTTAAGTCAGAATAACAAATACTCATATTTTCATGAAAGCACAAATAACTGGAGAAATGGCAAACTACATCATATACTTTCTCATCTTCCTCCACCCTTAGCCCTATCTAGTCTGAAACTGGAAAGACAGTTCTTCCCAGAGCTGTCAAACTCAAGAACACTGAGATTCCAATTCTCCATTCCTTCAGTGGCATGTTCTTACTTAGGTAAAACTCTTCTCATAATTCCTGGTCTCCAAGGTGACAATGGATTTCCAACAGCCTATAAGGGGAAAACTAAGACCAACTCAAAGAAGTCAGGGTATTTTAAAACAGGTTAGTTATACCATGGGGGGGGGGGGGCTTTTGAGTTTACAGAATTGAGGAAAAACAACTTTCAAGTAATTCTTCCTACCTTTAGTCTTTATAAAGTTTTAAGAAAAATGCATTATCACTAAATATTCTTTTTTTCCTTTCAAGACATCCTCTGGATGTTTTGCTTTATGTAAGTAACTTATTTGAATTATTTGAGAGACAGAGATGGTGTACAAGGGCCTCCAGCTGCAGCAAATGAACTCCATACACATGCACCACTTTGTGTTTTTGGCTCTACCAGGGTACTAGGGATTTGTACCCAGGCCAGCAGGCTTAGCAAGCTACTACATTTAAATGCTGAGCTTTCTCTCCAACCCCATAAGTAACTTTCCTGAAAGATGGCAATACACTTTAGTTTTGTTTTGAGATAGGATAGCCCCTGACTGGCCATGAACTCACAACGAGCTAGCCAGGAATTAGCCTGCTGCAGCCTTCCAAGATTACTAGTGCTAAGATTACAGGTATACACCACATGGACAGACATTTTAGGTTTCAAACGTGAAGAGAAATCACACCTGGAAAGTGCAATAGTCATGTGCAGGAATTTTCATAGCTTTAATAATCTGACCTAGGGGTACCGTTATTCTTGTTTCCAATTTCACAACTGTAACCAGCACCAGGATTCTGGTTTGCCTTGCAAAATCCACCCCCTCACGCTGCAAACCCTCTAGTTTACAATTAAAGCATTTCTTAAATTTCAAGTTCCTCCCACACAGTAGGAACAATCTAATCTAGGAAAGCCTATGACATAAAAAACACCATCCTACAAAGGAAACCAACTTCGTTGGTAGTTATCAAAGCTATTTTAAATATCACTTTTGATGTTAAGGGACTTTATTTGATCAATAAAGATTTAGCAGCTACAGTCGAAGACTAAATCAAGCGGGTACCAACCGATCTAGGGCTACACAGACTCACAAAACAAAACAAAACCGGCTGGAGAAATGGCTCAGTGGGTGAAAGCACTTGCTTGCAAAGCTTTCTGGCTTGGGTTCAATTCCCAGCTGCTGGACGGGTGGGCATTTGTCTGCAGGGCAAAAGACCCTGGCACACCCATCCATATACACACAAGAAAATAAGAAAATTTTAAATAAACTATAGTCTTATTTCTACAATCCCATCACTGGGAAGGCTAGAGGTGGAGGATCACTGAGTTCCAGGTCACCCATGCCTTTAATCCCAGCACTCCAGAAGCTGAGGTTACAGAATTGTCTTGAGCTAGAGAGGGAGCTTGCCTCAAAGTTCATAAACACCTCACCAAACTTCCTTTAACACATCCAGCAAAACAATAAAATTCAAGAGCCAGATTCTCAGATTAGGAAACAGGCTCATCACCAAATAAATCAATAAATAAAACCACCTGAATATTCCTTACAGAAAACCACAAAATTACGGTACGTTTAGGTTTTGGCCTTAGGACTACATTCTAATACACTTTAAATCTTAAACACCCTTCAAACAAAAACATGCATGCAGTCTGGATATGGCATTTATAGTAATTACAGCACACAAAACCATAGCGATGAGAGGCTTTAAAGCGCTTCTCCTCTGCCCCGAGTTTAAAAAATAAAAATAAAAATAAAACTATGACTCGTTACGAGCTGCTTTGCTCGGTTTATCAACCCAAACTCACCTCGACCAAAAGCCAACTAACAAATATTAACTATCAAACGGCCGTTAAATCAAATACTGCGGAAACCAAACAACTGCTACACTTAAAAAGAAAAAAAAAAGAAATGACGTCAGGGCCGTGGGCTTGCACACGGGAACGCCCTGGAGCTGCGTTTACTTTTTTACGAGCCGCTGCGCGGAGAACCATAAAACAAGCGCTTGGCACTGCTCCCGCTGCTCGCAAAGCACAACGATGCCTTCAGGCATCACCAACCAACCGACGATCCAAGCAGGCCGACACGCTCACCTCGAGCGCTTATCACACCGATTTGTTTTTCTTACCCCACCACCCAAATCCTCACCCACCACCACCGAGCGAGGTGAGCTCCGCGCGCGGTCACCGGCCAAGCGGGGGCGCTGCTGCATCTTGGCCCCCAAGCGGCTGCGCGGGCCTGCCGGCGGCCATAATGCCGCGGCCATCTTGGCGCGGCCATCTTACGACGCAGATCTCCCGCCCTGGGAGGCGGCCCCCCCCAAAAAAAAAAAAACACCCTTCCCCGTGTTCCCCGCACATCCTCCCCGCCCCGCCGCCCGTCTCCCGGTGCGCGACTCCACCGAACACGACCGTAGCCGCAGGGACTCAAGACGGACGCGACCCTGGGGACAGCGGCCCCCGCGCGCTCGCAGGCAGCGGCTCGGCAGCGCCCCGCCTCCCCTCCCCCTACGCCACATCACTTCCTCGCCGCCGCCATCGCCCGGCCGCCGCCTCCCTACAATAGGCTGGCTGCTCTCGCCCCACAGCCGACGTGCCGCGAGCGCACGACCCCGAGGCCCGAGCACGGAGCGTTTGCCTCCCGCCGATGCCGCCCGGTCCGCAGTGCACCGTTTTCCCCCTGCACGAACCTCCGCGGCGCCGAGCCCGCCTCCCGCTCCGGCGCCGTTAGATGCCCTCTCCTCCGGCGCGCCCACTCACCCTCCTGGAACTTAGGCTTCGGGTCTTGCTTGGGCGCCATTTAAAAGTGATTTTCCTCCGACTCCTCCGACGCCGCCGCCGCCGCCTCCTTCGCTCCCACCACCCCCGACAACCGCCCCCTACTCTCTACCCCACCCAAATTCGCGTCAGACGCGCACTGGGGCACAGGCAGCTCTACATCCCGCATCCGATTTGCCAGCACCCCATGATCTCACTGCGTCGCGACGGACGCCGACGCCGCTCCAGCCAACGGCTGCCCGCCGCGCGAGCACGGCTGCGCCCCGCGCAGCCCCGGGGCACGCCGGGAGTTGTAGTTCCGTGAGCGCAGACGCGGCCGCTGGTGGGGGAGGGGAGGGGAGGAGCGGACCTTCTCTCCATCCTCAACCCCTCGGTACCCATCCCCCCCCCTTTCAGGGCACTCCTTCAAGCCCAGATTTGATTTTCTGTGTTATTAGGGAGACAGGAGGCGGAAAGTTGAGCTAAAGAACCACTCGCTGATGATAAAAGGATGGATTCCGGTGTATAAAATAACGCCTTAGGGCTGGAGACGTGGCTTAACAGTTAAGGCGGTTGCCTGCAAAGCCAAAGGACCTAGGTTCGATCTCCCAGGATCCACGTAAAGCCAGCTGCACAAGGCGGCACGTGCGTCTGTAGTTCGTTTGCTGCAGCCTAGGCGTGCCCATTCTCTCAAATAAATAAATGCATCCTCTTTAAATAAATAAAAATAAACAAAAAATTTAAATAAATAAAAATAAAATATTTTTTAAAAGCCGGGCGCACGCCTTTAATCCCAGCACTGGAGAGGCAAAGGTAGGAGGATCATCGTGAGTTCAAGGCTACGCTGAGACTACATAGTGAGGTCAGCCTGGGCTACAGTGAAACCCCACCTTGAAAAACCAAAAATAAATAAATAAATAAATATAAAAATAAAAATAAAAATGAATAAATAAAATGTTTTTAAAATGCCATAAAGATGTGAAAGCCTACGTCCTACAGCAGCACCAGCAGTATCTGCCTAGGTCATCTGTCTAGAGGCGATGGAAAAGGGAGCCCGCCTCCAGAAGCTTCCGTGGTTAGAAAGCCATACCCTGTTTATATTTGACCGTGGCCATTTGTTCCCAGCTTCTTTTCTTTTCTTTCATGTTTTTTTTGTTTTTGGTTTTGTTTTTGTTTTGAGAGAGAGAGAACGCCCAAGGACCTCCAGCCACCACTGCAAACGAACTTCAGATGCATGCACCACCTTGTGCATCTGGCTTATGTGTGGGTCCTGGGGAATAGAACCTTCGTCCTTTGGGTTTGCAGGCAAAATCCTTAACTCGTAAACATCCTTCCGGCCCCTTACCTTACTTTTAGTCCCACCAAAGGAGAAACGTGATGAATGCCGGAGTCAAAGTTCCAGACCTTACCTATTTGTTCCCTGTTTGTCCTCTCTCTTCCTTGAGCGAGTATTGAATGCACACACAATCTGAGCAAATATTTCTTCAGGTTGCTGTGGTATGCAAAAATGAGATGCAGGTCACACCTTCCAAGGCTCAGGGTCTATTGCAGAAGAGGTGGCGGAAAAAATACAAGAGCCAAAGGAAGGGTAGGACTCCTTACAACGTGCTCCCTCCAGACATAAAATGGCCTGGATATCCATGACCGCATAGTGCCTGACACTACCTACACAAGACCATCATAGTAGGAGGAAAAGATCATGACATCAAAATAAAAGAGATTGATTGAGAGGGGGAGGGAATATGATGGAGAGTGTTTCAAAGGGGAAAGTGAGGGGGGGGGGCATTACCATGGAATATTTTTTATAATCATGGAAGTTATTAATTAAAAAAAATGAGATGCAGGGGCTGGAGAAATGACTCAGAGGTTAAAGGCTCTTACTTGCAACTGACCTGGTGAGCTTGGTTCAGTTCCCCAGCTGCCCACTTAAGCTACACATCAAAAAGTACCACAAGCGTCTGGTGTCATTTTGCAGCAGCAAGAGACCTACACACAAATAAATAAGTAGGGTGCTTGGCTGTAAAAGTATCATCACATTCCCAAGGTATATTGTGAAAACTATATGCAAAGGCTTAGCACTTGTTGTAAGATGAGTAAACAAAGTTCTTAGTCCTACACAGCCCCAGCCTACACAAAACTGTCTCTAGGGCTTTTCTAAACCCTCACTTGAACTGGTTTTGTACTCCACCTATTCCAGTCTCTATTTATCTGACTCCAATTTCTCCTTTGCTCTCTTCCTTAATACAAGCCCTTCTTTGACCACATAACCCCATAAAGAACCTCTCAGTGACCACTCAGAATATAGTGGAAAGGGGTAAAGGCCTTTGTGACTTTGTAACCACCCTAGCAGCATATAAAATAATCTAGCCACTTGTGCCTCTCCTTTGCCCATCAGACTATTGAAACAATAGACCCCCCCCCAAAATTGGAATTTTCCCAGGAACCTCATGCTGGAAGAAACACTGAAGTGTGGTGGCAGCCAGAGGAGGACCTTGTTTCCCAGGAATAAACTTCACACACACGCTCTGACAGCTCCCCGAACTGCCATACGGGAGAGACTGGAGCTGAAGGTGATGATGGGTCATTGATGGGAGGGAGCACTTACCAGCACTGCTTCGCTATGTATTCCTCATGCCCCTAGTTCAACCTAAACCTCATGTCAGTACCCAGAAGATGGCTTGGACAAAAGTGGAGGGTAGGTAACTGGAACTTTTTATTTGCTCTTCCTAATATGGCCAGAATGAATATATGTCCTTTGTCAGCTTTCACTATCACCTGTGTCTTTAATTGGCTTGTTGAGGACAGACGACTGAGCCCTAATTTATTAGGGCTTCCAGAATCCACGCTCTGACCCTTACAACTCCCATAGCAATAATTATACAAAAATAGAAATGTCTTAACCTCCTTTGCCTAGTGACTCACTTCTTATCTCCAAATAACAGGACACCAACCATCATGACCTCCTTAGGGGATAGAGTTAGAAGCATATGGAATATACTTAAAATATTCATGTCAAAACCAACATAGTAATCCCAGTACACAGAGGTGGAGTTAGCAGTATCAGAGGTTCAAGGTCATCCTCAGTAACATAGTGAGTTTGAGACTAGCCTGGGCCTTATGAAGCTCTACCTCAAAAGTCAATTAATCAAACCAGGCATAGTTGCACACACCTTTAATCCCAGCAGTCAGGAGGCAGAGGTAGGAGGATCACTATGAGTTTGAGGACACCCTGTGACTACATAGTGAATTCCAGGTCGCCTGGACTAGAGTGAAACCCTACCTTGAAAACCTGAAAAAAAGAAAAAATTTAATTAATCAAAATATTCGTGTCAGATATCCAAATGGCTCCTCAGAAAGCAAATGTCATTACTGTCACTCATAAAGGGCATGTATGTTATGGGGTCTGGTGTTGCACAAATAAGACCATTCACTCACGGAATGTGAGGACAAGTTTTATCAGGTAGAAAGAAAGAAAAAGAGGAAAGCTGGAGCACCAGGTCTGCATCTCAGAGTTTGGGATCTCAAGATACAGCCTTGATCTGTTGGGAGTGTCAGCTTTTATTGGAAATAGCCACATGATGTTTATAGTAAAAACAATATCGGGCCGGGCGTGGTGGCGCACGTCTTTAATCCCAGCACTTGGGAGGCAGAGGTAGGAGGATTGCCAGGAGTTCAAGGCCACCCTGAGACTACAGAGTTAATTCCAGGTCAGCCTGGCCCAGAGTGAGACCCTACCTCTAAAAAAAAAAAAAAAAAAAAAAAATATCGGGAGTTAAACCATAAAGTTGCATACTGCAATAGTAAAGTTGGCACCAAGAGTGAGGTCATTGCTGCTTGAAACCTGACTGTGTGGGTTTGGCCTTTTGGAGCTGATTTTCAAGAGAAATGTGGAAGGATTTGAAACCTTGGCCTAAGAGATGCCTTGCAGCCTTGCATCAAGTACAGTATTCTGGTCAGAGCTGAAAGAGCTGAATGCAGTAAGACCTATGGACTGTGAGGTTTGTCTCAGAGGGTGAGAAAGAGCTTTGCCTGGACTGGGCTAGAAGCAGTTTGTGTGAGAGGCTTGCTGTTATACCCATGTCCTGAGAACTTGTGCAGGGTTGCATTGCATAGAAATGGACTGGTGTGAGCAGAGGGATACGACACAGAAATGAAATATTTGGACTGAAACTTCTGCCCATTCAGCTGCAATTACACGAGAGATTACAACCTTTGGGATTGGGCCAGCTGACCTGAATTGGGGCAACAGGAAGAATGTAGACTCTTTTGAAGGGCCTGAGTGCTGAAGAAGTATCCTGTTCTTCAAAGTCTGCTTTATTCCCCAGCTTGGATTAACAAATTGGCACCCCCAACTGGTATTATGGAGTATAGAAATATAGGTAAGACAGGGTCATTGAATTTGCTACACAGTCTTATTTTTTTTAATATTTATTTATTTATTTATTTAAGAAAGCTAGAGAAAGAGACAGAGAGAATGGGCACACCAGGGCCTCCAGCCACTGCAAATGAACTCCAGATGCATGTGTCACCTTGTGCATCTGGCTTACGTGGGTCCTGGGGAATCAAACTGAGGTCCTTTGGCTTTGCAGGCAAATACCTTAACCACTAAGCCATCCCTCTAGCCCAGTCTTGTGTCTTGGAAATGGCCATGGGCAGTGTAACACAGGTTTGCTGAATGCATGCATGGAGACACGAAGGAGCTGTTAGGATGAACCATGGGTTGCAGTGAAGACCCAGTGGAGATGCCAGGACCACAAGATGGCTGCCAAGGAAAGCTGCTGGCCCTGGAGGAAGTTTCCCGGGACTGTGAGGAACCTACCTGGAGGGACAGAATTGGAACTCCAGAGACTTGTTCCTAGTTAGAATTATCAGACTTGGAGACTTGTCACTGGCTACAGTTGTTGAACTTGTAGTTATAGAATTTGATGTTTGCCCTGTTTAAATCTTGTCTTGGTTGAATATTTTTTTGCTATGCCCAATGCCATCTTTTGCAGTGTGAATTTATTCTGTGCCATTATGGTTTTGGGGGGTTTTTGAGGGGTATTATGGCTCAGTTAAAAGATCTTGGGCTATGGGAATGTTTGAACATTATTGGGATTGATAAAAATATAGGGACTTTCAAAGTTGGAGTAAATACCTTGCATTTTACATCATGTATGGTTATCAGTTTATGGGGACCAGAGGCAGATTGTGGTGGTTTGATTCAGGTGTCCCCCATAAACTGAGGTGGCCTGAATGCTAGGCTCCCAGCTGATGGAAATTTGGGAATTAACACCTCCTGCAGGCAGTGTATTGTTTAAGATGGGCTTATGGGTATTGTAGCAGATAGCTTCAGGTCATTGAGATGAACTTCCAGACTAGACACAGTTATGGAGGAAGGGATTTATTGAAGCTTACAGATCTAGGGGAGGTTCCATAATGGCAGAAAAAGCTGACCTTCTTTCACAGTTCCAAGCAGAGACAGAGAAGCCACAAACCAAAAAGCCACACCACACAGCACACTTCAGGAACTCCAGCTAGGCACACTTTGCATATCTTTATATTGGAATTTCAAATCCACCATCACACCTGAGGGATGGACCCTAAGATCCACCTCCTCCAGCCAGGTGGGTGCAGACCCAAACTACAAACTAATAAAACATTAAAAATATTGGGGGCCATCTATTCAAACTACCACAGGTATTATAGCCACTTTCCACTTACTGGTGATTGGCACACTCTCCTGTTGCTATTGGCCACTTGATGATGATCAGGAGGTGATGTCCACCCTCTGCTCACACCATTGTTTTCCCCTGCCATCATGGAGCTTTCCCTTGAAGTCTATAAGCAAAATTAAACCTTTAGTCCCATGAGCAGCTCTTGGTCGGGTGTTTTCCGCCAGCAATGCGAACCTGACTGCAACACTTTTAGATACATAAGATGAAAAGTATGATTACAAAAGAAAAGTATTATATTAAAATATAGCTATTAAGGGCTGGAAAGATGGCTTAGCAGTGAAGGCACTTGCCTATGAAGCCTAAGGACCCATGTTCTACTCTCCAGGTCCCACATAAACCAGATGCACACAGGTGAGACAAGCTCAAGGTCACACGTGCCCACTAAGTAGTGCAAGTGTCTGGAGTTCTATTTCAATGGCTGAGGCCCTGGTGCTCCAATTCTCTCCCTCTCTGTCTCTCTCTTGCTCGTTCTCTCTAAAAATAAAATAATTTAAAACAATTAAAAATATAGGCATTAAAATACAGAAAATGATAGCTGCATGATTTTTCATTTATATAATAACAGTACCTAGCAGCAGGTCTAATAAGGTCTAATAACAGTAATTTCAAAACAGTAATAAATACAAATGAAGTATTTGAGATATGTCCAAGAATTCAGGCCGGGTGTGGTGGCACATGCCTTTAATCCCAGCACTCAGGAGGCAGGGGGAGCAGGATCGCCAAGAGTTTGAGGCCACCATGAGACTACATAGTGAATTCCAGGTCAGCCTGAGCTAGAGTGAAACCCTACCTGGGGAAAAAAACCAAAGGGAAAAACAAAAAACGTCAAAGACTTTTTATATTGCAGCCATGAGCACTTAGGTTAAGAACTTGTAATTTTAAAACACAAGAGATTTAACAGCTAAATGTGAAACATTGTCTTCTAACAGATATTGTTTTGAAAAAACAATCACACAAAGATAAAAGTACTTTTTGAAGAACAAGTAAGGAAATTTGTAGTGATTATATTATTGTACTGTATCATGTATGTCAATAGTATTGTGGTGTTGCAGTCAGGTTCACATTGCTGGCAGAAATCATCCGACCAAGAACAGCTTGGGGGGAAAAAAAGGTTTATTTTGGCTTACATATTTGAGGGGAAGCTCCATGATGGCAGGGAAAATGATGGCATGAGCAGAGGGTGGACATTACCTTCTCACCAAAATCAGGTGGACAACAGCAACAGGAGAGTTTGCCAAGCATTGGCAAGGGGACACTGGCTCTAATAGCCCTAAGCACCCCCCCCCCAACCATACACTGCCTTCAGGAGGCGTTAATCTCCAAATCTCTATTAGCTGGGAACCTAACATTCAGAGCACCTAAGTTTATGGGGGACACCTGAACCAAACCACCACATGTGGTAAAAAGATTATTGTTCTAATTTGGAAGTCTATACTGAAGAGACTAGGTATGAAAAGTCTTGATGTATTTATACATATATGTATACATGCACGTAGGCATACATAAGACACATCTAAATGTATATGTAAGGAAAATATGGACAAATACTTATATTTATTTAAGGAGGTGATATACAATGTATTATTCTTCCTATTTTTTGGCATGTTTGAAAGTTTCATAATAACTTTTCATAATACTTTATTTTTTTTAAAAAATTTGTATATGTATTTATTTATTTATTTATTTGACAGCAATGGACAGAGAGAGAAAGAGGCAGATATATATATAGAGAGAGAGAGAGAGAGAGAATGGGCGCGCCAGGGCCTCCAGCCACTGCAAACGAACTCCAGATGCGTGTGCCCTCTTGTGCATCTGGCTAATGTGGGTCCTGGAGAATTGAGCCTCGAACCGGGGTCCTTAGGCTTCACAGGCAAGCGCTTAACCACTAAGCCATCTCTCCAGCCCTAAAATACTTTAATTAAGGTATAATACAGATAGAATAAAGTGCTATAAGTGTACATCTTGATGGATTTTGACATGTAAGCACATGCATAATCATATAAGATATAGATCAATACACAGAACAGAGGTTGGGGAGATGGCTAAGTGGTAAGTACACTTCCTCTCTGATCCCCAGAATCCATATTAAAAGCCCAGCATGGAGCCAGGTGTGGTGGCGCAAGCTTTTAATCCTAGCACTTGGGAGGGAGAGGTAGAAGGATCACTGTGAGTTCAAGGCCACACTGAGACTACATAGTGAATTCCAGGTTAGCCAAAGCTAGAGTGAGACCCTACCTTGAAACCTCAAAAGACCAGAAAACAAAACAAACAAACAAACAAAAAACCCACAACATGGGCTGTAACCCAGTGCTGAAGGGGCAAGGACAGGTTAATTGTGGCTCCCTGATCAGCCAGTGTAACTGAAAAACAGGGAGCTCTCTAATTTCATTGAGAGACTCTGTTTTTGGAAACTAGAAGAGTGATGTAAGAGACATTCAACATCTTCTTCTGTCCTCTACATCTATGTGCATGGGGTGGACACATATGTATATACCATGTGCTTGGGGTGTACACAATGCATATACCACAGGCATGGAGTATACACACATGTATATTCCACAGACATGCATATACCATGTGCTTGGGGTGTACAAACATGCATATACCACAGGCATGGAATATGTACACATGCATATATCATAGGGATGCATATACCATGTGCTTTGTACACACATGCATATACCAGAGGCATGCACACACATGCACAGAAAGGAAGGTTCCTTAGGGCCCTTCCCTGTCTGCCCAACCCACACTGCATTTCTAAGCCATTGATAAAATGTTCATTCTTATGCCTGGCTTCTTTCGCACTTGATTTATTTTTTTAGAAACTGAAAATACCAATAATATGGAAAAACTGGCTTTTTCTTAAATTGCTGGTTGAAATGTAAACTGATCAAGCTTTTTAAAAAGTGGTTTAAGCTAAATGTGGTGGCACACACCTTTAATCCCAGCATATGGAAAGCAGAAGTAAGAGAATTTCCATGAGTTCGAGGCTACCCTAAGATTACATAGTGAATTCCAGGTCATTTTGGGCTAGAACTAGACCCTACTTCAAAACAAACAAACAAAAAGTGTGGGTTGGAGAGATGCTTAGTGGTTAAGGCACTTGCCTGCAAAGCCAAAGGACCCAGGTTCAATTCCTCAGGATCCACGTAAGCCAGATGCACAAGGTGGCGCACATATCTGGAATTTGTTTGCAGTAGCTGGAGGCCCTGGCATGCCCATTCTCTCTCTCTCTCTCTCTATCTCTCTCTCTACCTGCTTATTTCTGTATCTCCCTCTCAAATAAATAAATAAAAATTAAAATATTTAAAATACTTACATGTCTGTAATCCCAGAACCTGGGAGGCTGAGGCAGAAGGATTGTACATTTGGCCTAACTGGCCAGCTATAAAGTTTACAGGGCCCACTGTTGGTTAACAAACACCATTGATGACTTTTCTCCCCCAACAGGCTGCAAAGCTCTTTTCAGCATTCTGACAGCTAGTCAACAGGGAGGAGGTTTTCAGCTCAGCTCCAGCTTGATTTCTCAGAGATCTGCAGCCTAAGCGTGTGGTGTCTTCAGCAATACAATCTTATTGTCTAGTTCTGGTGGGCAACCAGGAGCCTTGGCAAAAGCCTATAATATTTTGGGGTCATCAAGGGCCTCCCTGACCAACAAGTCACTGGAAGGTATCTCACCTAAATAGCTTTTAATTGGATTTACAAGGATGAAATTCTCTTGTAACAATTTATGGCTTCTGGGCACAGCATCATCTAGCCACATGAGGTACTTCTTCCCAGTCTCTCTCTCTCTCTCTCTCTTTTTTTTGAGGTAGAGTCAAGCTGTAGCCCAGGCTGACCTGGAATTCACTATGCATTCTCAGGCTGGCCTCAAACTCATGGTGATCCACCAACCTCCCGAGTGTTGGAGTTAAAGGCATGCTCCACCATGCCTAGCACCAATCTTTCTCTTTTTAAAAATATTTTTTTTATATTTGAGAGAGAGAGAGAGAGAGGGAGAGAATGGGTGTGCAACGACCTCTAGCCACTGCAAACAAACTCCAGATGCATGTGCCACCTTGTGAATCTGGCTTATGTGAGATCTGGAGAATTGAACCTGTGTCCTTAGGCTTCACAACTGTTGCAGTCAGGTTTGCATTGCCAGCAGAAATCACCCTGCTAACAGCAGCTTATTTTGGCTTACAGACTTGAGGAGAAGCTCCATGATGGCAAGGAAAAACGATGGCATCAGCAGAGGGTGGACATCACCCCCTGGCCACCATAAGGTGGACAATAGCAACAGGAGACTGTGCCTGGCATGGGAAACTACAACACCCATAAGCCTGCCCCCAACAATACCCCACCTCCAGGAGGTATTGATTCCCAACTCTCCATCAGCTGGGAACCTAGCATTCAGAATACCTAAGTTTATGGGAGACACCTGAATCAAACCACCACACCCCTATAAATTGATAAGCATCCATGATGTAAAATGCAATGCATTCAGTCCATCTTTAAAAGTCCCCATAGTTGTTATCAATCTTAATGATGTTCAACATTCCCATATTCCAAGATCTTTTAACTGAGCCATAATACCAAAAAATCCCCCCAAGTCCCATAATGGCATAGAATGAATATTCACACTGCAAAAGATAACACTGGGTATAGCAAAGAAATATTCAACCAATACAAGATTTTAAACAACCAGGGCAAATATCAGACTCTTTAGCTTCAAGTCCAACAACCCTAGCCAGTGATAAATCTCTAAGTATGATAATGTTTTGTTTGTTTGTTTTTCAGATAGGGTCACACTCTACACCAGGCTGACCTGGAATTCACTATTTAATCTCAGGGTGGCCTCGAACTCACGGGTGTCCTCCTACCTCTGCTTCCCAAGTGCTGGGATTAAAGGTGTGCCCCACTTTGCCCAGTTTCAGGTCCAATAATTGTAAACAGCAACAAATTTCTGGAGTTCCAATTCCACCACTCTAGCTAGGCTACTCACAGTACTGGAAATTTTATCCAGGGCCAGAAGCTCTCCTTGGCAGGCATCTCCACTGGGTCTTCACTGCAACCCATGGTTCATCCTCATGGCTCCATGGGGTCTCCTTTCAGGCATCCAGGAAACCTGCTTCACACTGCTCATGGCCATTTCCAAAACACAAGACCGTGTTGCAAATTCAAGTATCCTTTCTTTCCTGCATTTCTCATACTCCACAATACCAGGTAGGGTGCCAATTTATTAATCCAGGGGGGAATAAAGCAGATTTTGAAGAACAGTACCCTCCTTGAGCACTCAAGCCCCTTAAAAAGAGTTTACGTTCTTCCTATTGTCCCAGTGCAGATCAGCTGACCCAATATCAAATGATTGTAATCTCTCAATTGCAGCTGAACAGGCAGCAAAGATTTCTTTTCTGTGCCATATCCCTTCGCTCACACCAGTCCATTTCCATGCAAAGCAACCCTGCACAACTTCTCAGGACATGGGCATAACAGCAAGCTTCTCACACAAACTGCTTCTAGCACACTCGAGACAAAGCCCTTTCTCTCCTTCATAAGCCAAACCTCCCAGTCCATAGTAATTACTGCATTCGGGTCTTTCAACTCTGACCAGAATAGTCCATCAAGCTGGACTTATAGCATTGCAAGGCGTCTCTTAGGCCAAGGTTTCAAAGCCTTCCACATTCCTCTTGAAAATTAGTTCCAAAAGACCAAAGCTACATAGGCAGGTGTCTAGCAGCAATCCCACTCCTCTGGTGCCAACTTTACTGTTGCAGTCTGGTTTGCATTGCTGCCAGAAAATACCCAATCAAGAAAAGCTTTGGGGAAAAAAAGAGGGGGTGGTATTTTAGCTTACAGACTCAAGGGGAAGCTCCATGATGGCAGGGAAAACAATGGCATGAGCAGAGGGTGGACATCACCTCCTGGCCAACATCAGATGGACAACAGCAACAGGAGAGTGTGCTAAACACTGGCAAGGGGACACTGGCTATAACACCCATAAGCCCACCCCCAACAATACCCTCTCTCCAGGAGGTGTTGATTCCCAAATCTCCATCAGCTGGGAACCTAGCATTCAGAACACCTAAGTTTATGGGGGCCACCTGAATCAAGCCACCACAGCAGGCAAGCTCCTTAAACCCTAAACCGTGTCTCCAGCCCTGTCTTTCTCTTTTTTAAACACTAGGTAGGTAGGTAGATAGATAGATAGATATAGAAAGGATTTGTTTTCAGCTTACAGTTTTGAGGTTGGGAAAGCGTAACAAGTGCAGAACCATAGCACTACATCAGCAGGGAGGAGGAGGAACAGAAAGTGAATTGGACTTGAAGCTGGGCTATTTAGCCTATGAAGAAGTGGGTTTTCAGATGGTTTATTTGTAACATCTTTAATTTTTTAAAAAAATATTTTTTGTCATTTTTATTTCTTTATTTGAGAGTGACAGAGAGAGAGGGAAAGAAAGAGACAGATAGAAAGGAAATGGGGGCGCCAGGGCTTCCAGCCACTGCAAACGAACTCCAGATGCGTGCACCCCCTTGTGCATGTGGCTAAAGTGGGTCCTGGGGAATCGAGCCTCGAACTGGGGTCCTTAGGCTTCACAGGCAAGCGCTTAACCACTAAGCCATCTCTCCAGCCCTAATTTTTTTTTTTTTTTTTGAGGTAGGGTCTCACTCTAGTCCAGTCTGGCCTGGAATTCACTATGTAGTCTCAGGGTGGCCTTGAACTCATGGCGATCCTCCTACCTCTGCCTCCCAAGTGCTGGGATTAAAGGCGTGTGCCACCACGCCCAGCAAGACCTCTTTTTTTTTCTTTATTATTATTTTTTTTAATAAGGACACTGCTCATAATGGATTAGGAGCCTACCCTACTTCAGTATGACTCTTTCTTGATTAATTAAATCCATCTACAACGCCATTTCCAAATAAGATCACTGTCTAAAATATGAACCTTAGCGTAGGAAGTTGGAAGGAGGAGACACATCTCAGCACCCGCTGCTGATCTGTATTAAATAGATGATGATGCTTGCATTGACCTCTCACCACTTCGCCAATTGGCAGCTGCTTTGACTTGGTTTCTTGCTCTAGAAAATTATAGTCCATTGTGAACTGTCTAGGCAGTGAATATTTCAGTAATGAGGGTATTTATGGTCCTTCATTTCTCTTTCCTTCCTTCCTTTCCCTCTCCCCTCCCCTCCCATGTTGGTTGTTCTTTGAGACACAGGAACTGATGATTTCAGCAAAATTTCCATGATTTGTCTTACAAGGTCTGAAACTGTATTTCACATCTAGTATTTGGAATTGATGATAATCACATGAGTTTATGGTGGAGAACGCTTAAGAATTGGCAAGTAGCTGGGCGTGGTGGTGCATGCCTTTAATCCCAGCATTTGGGAGGCAGAGGTAGGAGGATCACCGAGAGAGTTCGAGGCCACCCTGAGACTCCATAGTGAATTCCAGATCAGCCTGGGCTAGAGTGAGACCCTACCTCGAAAAAAACCAAAAAAAAAAAAAAAAAAAAAAGCCAAGTAATAGGTTGCAGAGACGGCTTAGCCGTTAAGCACTTGCCTGTGAAGCCTAAGGACCCTGGTTCGAGGCTTGACTCCCCAGTACCCATCAGCCAGATGCCCAAGGTGGTGCATGCACCTGGAGTTGGTTTGCAGTGGCTGGAGACCCCTGGTGTGCCCATTCTCTCTCTTCTCTCTCTGCCTCTTTCTCTGTCTGCCTCTCTCAAATAAAAATAAAATTTAAAAATTGCCAAGTAATAACTGAAATATATGTATATTTTTTGAGGTAAGGTATCACTCTAGCCCAGGCTGATCTGGAACTTAATAGTTCCAGGCTGGCTTTGAACTCACAGTGATCCTCCTAGTGCTGGGATTCAACATCTGACTAATAAAAAGACTTTGATTCCCCAGCACCCATGTAAAGCCAGATGCACAAAGTAGAGCATGCATCTGGATTTTGTCTGCAGCAGCTGAGAGACCCTGGTGAAGCATTTTCTCTCTCTCTCTCAATCACTCTTTGGTTGAAAAAAAAAATAAATAAATAACCTGGCCAGGCATGGTGGCACACATCTTTAATCCCAGCACTTAGGAGGCAGAAGTAGGAGGATCACTGTGAGTTTGAGGCCAGCCTGAGACTACATAGTGAATTTCAGGTCAGCCTGGGCTACAGTGAGACCCTACCTCAAAAAGAAATTACTTTTTCAAGCCCGGCATGGTGGCTCAGCCACCTACTTCATTTTTTTTTTCTTTTTAATTTTTTTAAATTTATTTGTTTGCAAGCAGAGAGAGATAGAAGAGAGACAGAGAGAGAGGGAACAGACACACTAGGGCCTGTAGCCACTGCAAACAAACCCCAGATGCATGTGCCTCTTGTGCATCTGGATTATGTGGGTCCTGGAGAGTTGAACTGGGACCCTTTGGCTTTACAGGCAAATGCCTTAACAGCTAAGCCATCCCTCCAGCCCTACTTCATTGTTTTTCATATCACCTTACTCCCTTACTTTTGGTATTAGACTGCCCTTAAAATAGATCTATATGCTTTTTCAAACCAAACATTTAATTGTTTGGGGGAAAATGAAGCTTCCTATTGTTAATGCTCCATCATCATCATCATTATTATTATTATTATTATTATTATTATTATTATCATTTGGTTTTTTTGAGGTAGGGTCTCGCACTAATCCAGGCTGACCTGTAACTCACTATGGAGTCTCAGGGTGGCCTGGAACTCATGGCGATCCTTCTACCTCTGCCTCCCGAGTGCCGGGATTAAAGGTGTGCGCCACCACACCCAGCTTTTTTTTTTTTTTAACTGTCCAGGTATAAGCTTTTTATGTGTTGGATTCTTTGACAAATCTTGGGCTTGAACTCGGTTATTACCATTTTAAAAAAGGAAAACCTTTAGTCTCAGCACTCTGAAGCCTGAGGTAAGGGAATTGCTGAATTCAAGGCAGCCTAGGGCTACAGAGTTCCTGGTCTGTGGGCTGGAATGAAATCCCAGCCTGGGGAGTGGGAGATAAAAGAAAGAAAGGAAAGGAGAAGAGAGGAGAGGAGAGGCATATGCCTTTAATCCTAGCACTCCAGAGGCCGACGCAGTAGGATCACAGTGAGTTTGAAGCCAGCCTGAGACTAGATAGTGAATTCCAGGTCAGCCTGGGCTAGAATGAGACCATACCTAGGAAAAAAAAAAAGAATGAATGAATGAAAAAAGAAAATATAAAAAAGCAAAACCCGCCCAATTGTTGCTGTTGATGAAACTTGAAATGTTCAAACAGTGAGCCAGAAAAGTACCAACCGCCCCACGTGGGGCCTGAACCCACAACCCTGGGATTGAGTCCCACGCTCTACCGACTGAGCTAGCCAGGCACTGAGAGTCAGTGCCTTTTCTTGGTCCTTTCAAAGGAATAACACTACTCTAATTTGTTCCAAAAGTAATGTTATGCACTAGATGATTTTTCTTTTTAAGTTTTGGTGAAGTTTTCCCTGAGTTTCAGAATTAAACTTCGCTTCTGCTTCTGAGCGCCCAAACTTTTGTTGCTTTATCAAATTGCACAAGCGGCCCCTAGTGGACAGCATCTTCCAGCCCCCTACAAGGTAAGGAGGGCCCTGGAGGGTGGCCCGGGGCTTCCGCCCAGCGTGCCTCCGGTGACACCCCACCCCCAGATTCCCGTGGGATCGCTGCGGCCCCGAGCACCCCCGAAACTCCCCAGCCCAGTCCCGCCCAGCCTGGGGAAACACCGCTCTTCCGAGTCTCCCCCACCAAAACGAAACAATTCCTTCTGCTTCCCAGGGGGAACCACATTTCCCTGAGCTTGCGTTCCAGTGGAGAAGGGCCTTTCTAAACAAAAAAAAAAAAAAAAAAAAAAAAAGGTTTGGGAAAAGTATACTTTAGCAAATTCAAAATTTTTTTTTTTAGATGGGGGGTGGGGGAGGTCTCTCTATGCAGCCTAGGCTGTCCTGAACTCACTATGTACACTAGGCAGCCCGCTGTAACTGTGGGTATAATCCACCCCATCTCGTTTACAGATAAAGCCTTCTCCTTTGTAGCTATTTCCTCCGGCATAAAGCATTCCCTCGAGAGGAGAAGGAAGGCTCATCAAAGTTAACAAGCTAACTCAGGGCTGGAGAGATGGCTTAGCCGTTAAGGCCTTTGCTTGCAAGGGCGAAGGATCTTGGTTCGGTTCCCCAGGACCCAAGTAAGCCCGATGCACATGTATCTGGAGTTCCTTTGCAGTGGCTGGAGGTTCTGGCGTGCCCATTCTTTCTGCCTCTTCTTCTCTCTCAAGTAAATAAATAAAATATTTTTTAAAAAAATTAAATTAAAAAAAGAAGCTAACTCAGAGCTGGGCTGTGGGAAGGCTGACTTTGAGGCAGGAGGATGGAGTGAGGTAGGAGGATGCATTCCTGCACAGGCCTTTAAGGAAGGAAGAGGCAGGAGGGTAGCTGTCAGTTCAAGGTCAGCCTAGGCTACATTGAGACCCTACCTGGAAACACAAACGAACAAAAACTGGATACAAAATCAGCTTACAAGAACTATTACAGACCAAACATTTCTTCTCTCTCCTTTTTTTAAAAATTTCATTGTAAAGGTCCTTCACTTTTTTGTTGGGTTTATTCTTTTTTTTAATTTTTAAATTTTTATTAACATTTTCCATGATTATAAAAAAATATCCCATGGTAATTCCCTCCCTCCCCAATTCTTAGTTATCTTTTTTTTTTAATTTTATTTATTTATTTATTTGAGAGCAACAGACACAGAGAGAAAGACAGATAGAGGAAGAGAGAGAGAATGGGCGCGCCAGGGCTTCCAGCCTCTGCAAACGAACTCCAGACGTGTGCGCCCCCTTGTGCATCTGGCTAACGTGGGACCTGGGGAACCGAGCCTCGAACCGGGGTCCTTAGGCTTCACAGGCAAGCACTTAACTGCTAAGCCATCTCTCAAGCCCATCTATTTTTATTTAATATCTTTTTTGAGGAAATAATAAATAAGCTTTTCCCCCTGATTTATTTATTGGTGATTTAGTTTTTGGTATACAGAAAAGCTACTGGTTCTTGAATGTTTGTTTTGTATCCTGCTAGTTTGCTGAAAGTGTTTATCCAGGATAAAAGTTTTCCAGAGCAGGAGGAGGTGCTGGGAAGATAGCTTAAAAGTTAAAGGCAAGCCGGGCATGGTGGCACACACCTTTAATCCCAGCACTTGGGAAGCAGAGGTAGGAGGATCACCGAGAGTTCAAGGCCACCCTGAGACTACATAGTGAAGTTCAGGTCAGCCTGGACCACAGTGAGACCCTACCTCAAGAAAAAAAAAAAAAAAAAGATAAAGGCACTCCACAGGTGGGATACCTTCCAGTGAGTTGTTGGCCAGGGTGGTCCCTGATACCCCAAAACATTAACAGTCCATTGCCAAGACTCTTGGTTTCCCACCAGAAGTAGATGGTAAGAACCTATTTCTGAAGACTCCACATACTTGGACTGCAAGGCCACTGAGAAATCCTGCTGGAGCTGAGCTGGAAACTTCCTCCATGTAGACCAGCTGACAGAAAGCTGGGAAAAGCTATCTTGCATTCATCCTTATGGGGAAGAGAAGCCATTAATGGTGATAAGTGGACCTTGAAAGCCTTAAGTGGACCCTGAAAGCCTTAAGATTGGCCAGCCAGATCAAATGTGTCAACTGGTACCATAATGGCATACCTGTTACTGGGGAAAACAACTGCTCTCTAACTGGACTGTAGATCCACTCCATGGGAGGGAATACATGTCTGATACAGAAAACCTAGTCCAAAGCTTCTGGCTAGGGAGGTCATCAGCCCTAGGGGAGTACCGCCTGCTGTTGTCTTACTAAATGCATACATTATGCTCACCAAACCGTCCTGTAAGCACATTTTTTTGTTTATGGCCATGTATGAATGCTACTGTTACTTTTAGTTAGAGAAGTTTCCCTTTTCAGATGGAAGTGACCACTGGGGTGACTCAAAAGTCACCATAGCCAAGTGTGGTGGCACACGCCTTTAATCCCAGCACTTGGAGGCCGTGGTAAGAGGATAACCATGAGTTTGAGGCCACCTTGAGACTACATAGTGAATTCCAGGTTAGACTGGGCTAGAGTGAAAACCTACCTCAAAAAAACAAAACAAAACAAAAGTTACCACGGTGCTGAGAAGAAGTGACAGTAAAGTTCAGCACCAAGACACCTTTATCATCTCTTTCACACCCTCCAAGGCTCAGGGTCCACTGGGAAAGAGGTGGCAGAAAGAATGTAAGAACCAAAGGAAAGGTAGGATTGCTGACAGACACAAAATGGCCTTGATGTTCATGATCTCACAGGGCCTGACAGTACCTTCATCAAAGGAGGAAAAATGATGATGTCAAAATAGAAGAAAGAGGGCTGGAGTGATGGCTCAGTGGTTAAGGTACTTACCTGCCGAGCCTTATGACCTGGGTTCAGTTCCCCAGTACCCACATAAAGCCAGATGCACAAAGTGGCTTATGCATCTATAACTCATTTGCAATGGCTGGAGGCCCTGGCATGCCCATTCTTTTTATTTTATTTTATTTTTATTTCATGCCCATTCTTTCTGTCTCTCTTCTCTCCATCTCTGTCTGTCCTCAAATAAATAAATAATTTGTTTTTATAAAATAGATGAGGGCTGGAGAGATGGCTTAGCAGTTAGGGCACTTGCCTGAGAAGCCGAAGGACCCATGTTTGACTCTCTTTAGATCTCATGTAAGCCAGACACACAAGGTGACACAAGCGTGCAAGGTCACATACACGCACAAGGTGTGCATACGTCTGGAGTTTGATTACAGTGGCTGGAGGCCCTGGGGCACTAATTCTCTCTCATGCTCCTGCTCTCTCACATAAAAAAAAAAAAAAAGCCAGTCTGTTGGGTTTGCCTCAAAATAAAAAATAGAAGAATAGAAGAGATGGTTTAGTGATTAAGGTGTTTGCTTGCAAAACTCAAGGACCCAGGTTTGATTCCCCAGTACCCACATAAGCCAGAGGCACAAGGTGGTGCATGTGTCTGGAGTTCATTTACAGTGGCTAGAGGCCCTGGTGCATCCATTCTCTCACTCGCTCTCTCTCTCAAATAAATAAATAAAAATAAAGTTACTAATCAGGGGCAGGAGAAATGACTCAGTGGTTAAGGCACTTGCCTGCAAAGCCTAACAACCAGGTTCAATTCCCTGGTACTCATGTAAAGGCAGATGCCCAAAGTGGCACATGCATCTGGAGTTCATTTGCAGTGGCTGGAGACCCTGCTCTCTCTCTCACACACACACACTTTCTACTTGCAAATAAATTTTTTTTTTTTTTTTTAAGAAGAAGCTGGGCTTGGTGGCACACGCCTTTAATCCCAGCACTCTGAGGCAGAGGTAGGAGGATCACCATGAGTTCGAGGCCACCCTGAGACTAGAGAGTGAATTCCAGGTCAGCCTGGGCTAGAGTGAGACCCTACCTCAAAAAAAAAAAAAAAATTAAAAAAAATTAAACAAACAAACAAAAGGACATTGATTGGAAGGAAGAAGGGATTCACTGGAGGGTGCATTTGAGAGGGGAGAATAGGAACAGGGATGGAATTATGGTTTATTGTCTATACATATGGAAACTCTCAATAAAAAAGCTTTTGTTTGTTTCTTCTACCCTCCCACAGCTTAACTTTTTGTTTGCTTTTTCGAGGTAGGGGATTTCTAGCCCAGGTTGACTATGTGGTCTCAGGGTGGCCTCAAACTCACGGCGATCCTCCTTCCTCCGCCTTCCAAGTGCTGGGATTAAAGGTGTGCGCCTCCATGCGCAGAACCTTTTTTTTTTTTTTTTTTTTAGTGACAAACTCAATAGTTATACACAATAAACCATGATAATTCCCTCCCCACCCCACTTTCCCCTTCACAAATCCAGTCTCCATCATATACCCTCCCCATCTCAGTCTCTCTTTTGTTTTATTTATTTAGTTTGTCTTTTTGTTTTTCAAGGTAGGGTTTTACTCTAGCTCAGTCTGACCTGGGATTCACTATGTAGTCTCAGGGTGGCCTCAAACTCACGGCGATCCTCCTACCTCTGCCTCCCAAGTGCTGGGATCAAATGTGTGTGCCACCACGCCAGGCTTCTCTTTTATTTTGATGTCATAATCTCTTCCTCATACCAGGCACTGCGAGGTCATGGGTATCCATGAGATTTTGTATCTGGAAGATTGCATGGTAAGCAGTCTTAGCCTTCCTTTAGCTTTTACATTCTTTCCACCACCTCTTCTGCAGTGGACCCTGAGCTTTGGCAAGTGTGATAGAGATATCTCAGTGCTAAACACTCTTCTGTCATTTCTTCTCAGAACTATGGTACCCAATAAAAAGCTCTTTTTTTTTTTTTTTTTTTTTTTTGACATAGGGTCTCACTCTGGTCCAGGCTGACCTGGAATTCACTATGTAGTCTCAGGGTGGCCTTGAACTCACGGCAATCTTCCTACCTCTGTCTCCCAAGTGCTGGTACCACACTCAGCTTATAAAAAGCTCTTTTTTTTTTTTTTTTAAAGCTAAAGGCATTTGCTTGCAAAGCGTGTGGCCCTAGGTTCAATTCCCAAGCCATTCATATAAGTCAGACCCCAAATTAGTGCAATAGCATTTGCTTGCAGTAGAAAGAGGTTCTGGCCCTGGTTTGTATGTGAGTGTGTACACGTGCATGGGTATGCACACACACATGCACAACTAAATAAATAGAAATATTTTTAAAGTCTTCTGGTGGAGTGGTTAGGGCCTGTAGGGTCATGTCTATAAACAAGGGATGATGATGATTTGACTTCTCTCTTTCTTTTTTTTTTTTTTTTGACTTCTCCCTTTCTTATTTGTCTCCCTTTTACTTCTTTCTCTTGTCATATTACTCTATCTAAGACTGGGCAGAGAGAGTAGGTACCCTTGCCTTGTTCCTGATTTTGGAGAACATGATCTCAGTTTTTCCCTACTGCGTATAATGTTGGCTATAGGTTTCTCATACATAGCCTTTATTATGTTGAGGTAGCCAAGCCACTCATGAAACCATCTGATGTTGAAAGCTGCCTGTGTCCCTCCTTACTACTGTGAGGACTGGATGAATGAATATATGTGGTGCATGCTGCTGGATACTTAGAGCAGTGGCTGGTAAACCCATGCAGGAGTTCAGCTAGATAAAACCCTTGTTTTTGGACTGGAGAGATGGCTTAGTGGTTAAGCACTTGCCTGTGAAGCCTAAGGACCCCAGTTCGAGGCTCAATTCCCCAGGACCCATGTTAGCCAGATGCACAAGGGTGCAAGCGTTTGGAGTTCATTTTCAGTGGCTGGAGGCCCTGGCACACCCATTCTCTCTCTCTCTCTCTGCCTCTTACTCTGTCTGTAGCTCTCAAATAAATAAATAAAATAAACAAAAAAAAAAATTTAAAAAAAAACCCTTGTTTCTATCCTTGGGTAGGTGCCCATTAAATGAGAGGCTTTGTGTCACCTGCTCTTTTTCAGTGACCTCATTCACATCAAGTTGATAAACTGATAAACTTGATGCAATACACATGCCTAGCTGTAATCCCTGCACTCAGGAGGTACTGGCACAGGATAAGAAGTTCAAGGCCATCCTCACCTACACAGTGAGTTCAAGACCAGCCTAGGATAAATGAGACCTTGTTTCAAAAAAAGAAGAAGAAGAAGAAGAAGAGCCAGGTGTAGTGGCGCACGCCTTTAATCCCAGCACTCGGGAGGTAGAGGTAGGAGGCTCACCTCGAGTTCAAGTTCAAGGCCACCCTGAGATTACATAGTAAATTTCACTTCAGGTCAGCCTGGGCTAGTGTAAGACTCTACCTTATAAAAAACAAAATAAAAAATAAAAGAAAAAAGAGAGAGAGAATTCTACTAGGACTCATACGTTTTGATTGTAGGGAAGGGATAGTCAAGTGAGAGCATTTATGTTATGATTAGGCTAAGACCTGAAAGACAAGAAGGGACCACATCACTGCCAGACTGGCAAGGACAGATGTAATTATGACACAGAAAAGACTGAGGCTGGAGAGATGGCTCAGCGGCTAAGGCACTTGCTTGCGAAGCCTAAGGACCCAGGTTCAGTTCCCTAGTCCACATAAACCAGACGCACAAGGTGGCGCATGTGTCTAGAGTTTGTTTACAGTGGCTGGAGGTCCTGGCACACCCCATCTCTCTATCTTTTTCTCTCTCAAATAAATACATAAAATATATTTTTTTCAAGGTAGGGTCTCACTCTAGCCCAAGCTGACCAGGAATTCACTATGTAGTCTCAGGGTGGCTTTGAACTCATGGTGAGCCTCTACCTCTCTGTTTATTCTTTCCCTGGATGACCTGTCAATTGATGAGAGTGGGGTGTTAAAGTCACCCACCACCACTGTGTTTGGTGTTATCTGTGACCTTAGTTCTAATAGTGTTTGTTTGACGAATTTGGGAGCCCCCATGTTAGGTGCATATATGTTTAGGATTGTAATGTCCTCCTGTTGGAGTGTGCCCTTAATCAATATAAAGTGACCTTCCTTATCTTTCTTGACTAACGTCGGACTAAAGTCTACCCTGTCTGATATTAGGATAGCAACCCCTGCTTGTTTTCTAGGCCCATTTGCTTGAAACACCGTCTTCCAACCTTTCACCCTAAGATAATGTTTATCCTTTGTAGAAAGGTGAGTTTCTTAGAGACAACAAATTGTAGGATCCTGCTTTTTAACCCAGTCTGCAAATCTATGTCTTTTCGTTGGGGCATTGAGACCATTGATATTAAGAGATATTATTGAAAGGTGTGTATTTATGTTTGCCATTTTTGTGTGTGTGTGTGTTTCTGGTTCTACCTGTGCTCTCTTCTGTTAACTGGTATTTGAGTATAGCTTGTTTTTTCTAGGTTCCTTATATGTGTGCTTTTCCTTTTGTTCAGCATGGAGGATTCTATCAAGTATTTTCTGTAGAGCTGGTTTTGTCTTCAAATACTCCTTTAACCTGCTTTTGTCATGGAATATCTTTATTTCTCCATCTATTTGAATGGATAACTTTGCAGGATAAAGTAACCTTGGTTGACAGTTGTTATCTTTCAGAACTTGGAATATATCACTCCAAGCCCTTCTGGCTTTAAAAGTTTGTGTTGAATAATCTGCTGTTATCCTGATGGGCTTGCTTTTGTAGGTAACTTGATTTTTCTCTCTAACTGCTTTCAATATTTTTTCTTTGGTGTGTGTGTTTGGAAGTTTGATTATAATATGGCGAGGAGAGGTTCTTGCTGGGTTTTGTCTGGCTGGGGTTCTAAAGGCTTCCTGTATCTGTATTGGCACCTCTTTCCCAATTTGGGGGAAATTTTCCTCTATGATTTTGTTGAAGACGCCTACTATGCCTCTGGAGTGGAGTTCTTCTCCTTCTACTATGCCCTGAATTCTTATATTGGATCTTTTCATAGTGTCCCGAATATCTTGAAATTCCCACTCATACTTTTCTATAAGTTTGTCTTTCTCTTTGTTGGACTGCATTAGGTCTGCCTGGTCTTCTAGCTTAGATATTCTGTCCTCTCCCTCATCCATCCTACTGGTGAGATTTTCTACAGAGTTTTTTATTTCATTAACTGTGTTCTTCATTGCTAGTAATTCTGACTGGTTTTTCTTTATTATTTCTATTTCCCTATTTATGTCTTGTATTGCCTTCTTTATTTCATTAAATTGGTGTCCTGCCTCTTCTTTGATTCCTTTGATTTCCTCTTTGATTTCTTCTTTGATTGTTTTCATGTGTTCTTTGACCTCTTTGAACATATTTATAATTATTCTTTTGAACTCTTTCTCAGGCATTTCCTCTAACTCTTTCTCACTGGAGGACATTTCTGATGCATTAATACTTTTAGGTGGATTTATATCGTCTTGCTTTTTAGTGTTTCTTGTGTTATAATGTATATATTTTTGCATCTTGGATTAAGTTAATGCTTGGATTTTCTAGTTATCTGTGTGTTCTTAGCTGTATCAATTGATTTGATGTAATATATTTTCAGGGTAGGACCTTACGGTGTTAGGTGTGGCTCTTAAGACTCTCAGAGTATCTACAAAGATGTTCTTAGGGGTTGAGTTTCCCTGCTATAGGAGTATTCAAGCAGGCTGAGTGGAATAAAATACAGGTAGATTCTAAAATTTAACTAAACACTGTACACATTCAATCAAAAACAGCCCCGAGTATGTATGCAAGAGTAGTTATTATAATGACCAGATCCTCTATCAACAAAGAGGTTTAGATTTCTGGTCTGTTGAGGGATCCAAGTCAGCTTGTGACCAAGTGAGACCCTTCCCTGGTGCAATCCCTGTTACCTTGGGTGATTTTGGTCTCAGTCAAGTTGCTGCCTGGGTTGTCGGGCTGCTGTTCTGATTTCTGGAGCTGGGCACTTGCTTTTCCTACGGGGCAAACTGAGCTGCTGCTGTTGCCTCTGCTGCTGCTGTAGCTGCCACTGCTGGAGCCACCACTGCTGCTGAAGCTGCTGCTGCTGTGTCCACTGCCGCTGCTCCCCGTGAAGCTGCTGCTGCTGAGTCTGCCGCTGCTGCCACTCCTGGGTCCGCTGCTGCTGGGGCCGCTGTTACTGGTACTGGAGCCGCTGATGTTGCTCCCGAACTCTGCTCCTGCTTGGGTCCCGTTGTCAGCCCAAGTTGGCGTGGCCGGTCCGGGGCCGCTGCTGTGTTCGCTGGAGCTGGGCTCAGGCGGTGGGGGAGGGGAGGGAGCCGCGGCTGCTCTGGTTGTATCGCTGTTCCACGTGTTCTTCTACCTCGCGGTCTGCTCCTCCGTTGCTCGCTGCCACTCTCCCCTCACGTGTCCCGAGTTGCGGAGAGCGCGGTGTGAGGGGAAAATCCCGCACCTGGCTTGTCCTGCGGCTCGAGCCGAGTCTGGCGGCTTTCTGCTGCGCCGCGGCTGCGGGGGTTGGCCGAGCTGCCGGAGCCGCTTTACCCGCCTGTGCAGGCTCTGGATGCTCTATAACTCTTCTACTTCTCTGCTGCCGCTTCAATTTCCTATACACCTCACTTTTTAGTAAAAGTGTGTATTTTGCTGAGTTTTTTTGGTCTTTTCCCCCCTAGGCTGCTTTGGTGTGGTACCTACGCCGCCATCTTAACCGGAAGTCCTTCCTAAAATATTTTTTTAAAAGATGGGGCTGGAGAAATGAGTGGTTAAGGTGCTTGCCTGCAAAGCCTAATGACCTGGGCTTAATTCCCCAGAATCCATGTAAAGCCAGATACATGAAGTGGCACATGCATCTGGAGTGTGCTTTGCAGTGGCTGGAGGCCCTGGCATGCACATTCTCTCTGTCTGTCTGTCTCTTTGTCTCTCCCCCTACTTGCAGATAATGAAATAGGTTCTTGCTCTAGTCCAGGCTGACCTGAAGTTCACTATGTAGTCTCAGGGTAGCCTTGAACTCCTACCTCTGCCTCCCGAGTGCTGGAGGGCTGGGATTAAAAGTGTGTGCCACCATACCCAGCCCGAAAATATTTTTTAAAAGATAAGTATTGTTGAGGATGCAGAGAGCTGGAACCCTTGAATATGGTGGTGGCAATGTCAAATGGTGTAGTAGGAAGACAACCTGGGAATTCTTCCAGAGCCTATGCATAACCTGGGCGTAGTGGTGGCCCAGGTCTGTAGTCATTCAGGAGTTACCCAAAGCAAGAGGGTCACTGGGAACGTTAGGTTAACCTGGACTACATAGTGAATTTAAGACCAGCCTGGGCTGTAATGAGGACTTCTGTCTCAAAACCAAAACAGGCTCTAAGATGTATACTTTCCATAACATCCAGTAATTCCATTCCAAGGTGAACACACAAAAATAATTGAACACAGGAATTCAGGAAGCTGCACAAAAAAGACCTGTACACAAATGCCTAATGCACAATTCATAACTGCAAAAAATGCAAACAAATCAAATGTCCATGAACTGATGAATAAATTAAATGTTCTATGATCTTGTAGTTCACGAGGGGCAGAGGTAGCAGGGTAACCTGGGACTACAGAGTGAGTGTCATGTCAGGTAGCCTGAGCTAGAGTGAAACTCTACATCAAAAAAAAAAAAAAATCCTGGGCTGGAGAGATGGCTTAGCGGTTAAGCGCTTGCCTGCAATGCCTAAGGACCCTGGTTCGAGGCTTGATTCTTCAGGACCCACATTAGCCAGATGCACAAGGGGGCGCATGCATCTGGAGTTCGTTTGCAGTGGCTGGAAGCCCTGGCGCGCCCATTCTCTCTCTCTCTCTCTGCCTCTTTCTCTCTCTGTCACTCTCAAATAAATAAATAAAAATTTTTAAAAAAAGATAAAAAAAAATCCTGAGCCGGGTGTGGTGGCGCATGCCTTTAATCCCAGCACTTGCAAGGCAGAGGTAGGAGGATCGCTGTGAGTTCGAGGCCACCCTGAGACTACATAGTGAATTCCAGGTCAGCCTGGGCTAGAGTGAGCCCCTACCTCAAAAAACCAAAAACAAACAAACAAAAAAATCCTGCAGTTTATATAATAGAATATTATCCAGCTATAAAAGGAATAAAGTAATAATATATGCTACAGCATGACTTGAAAATATGGTTAGCAGAAGAAAAACAAAGTCATAAAAGAGCACCTATTAGATGCCTCCCTTTATATGCAATGTCTAGAATAGACAGCTCCATACTCTGACTTTTGGTAGAGAATCTTCTCTTTTCAGATGGCAGTGACCCTGGGATGACTCAGAGGCATCATGGTGCTGGAAAGAAGTGACAGGAGCGCTCAGCACTGCAATGTCTCTATCACACCTTCCAAGGCTCAGGGTCCATTGCGGAAGAGGTGGCGGAAAGAATGTAAGAGCCAAAGGAAGGGAAGGACTCCTTTCAACGTGCTCCCCCCAGACACAAAATGGCCTGGATATCCATGACCTCATAGTGCCCGACACTACCTACACAAGACCATCATAAGAGGAGGAAAAAATCAGGACATCAAAATAAAAGAGAGACTGATTGAGAGGAGGAGGGATATGATGGAGAGTGAAGTGTCAAAAGGAAAGTGGGGGGGGGAGGAAATTACCATGGGATATTGTTTACAATCATGGAAATTGTTAATAATAATAATAAATATTAAAAATATATTTTTTAAAAAAAAGAATAGGCAGCTCCAGAGAGAGAAGGTAGATAATGGCTGTCAGGGGCTAGGGGGAAAGGGTGAGGAAAATGTTCTAAACTTAGATGGAGATGACTTCATACACATACACATTAAAACCCACAGAACTGTACAGTTTAAAAGGGCTAATTTTACAGTATATAATTTATATGTTTTTGTTTTGTTATTGTTGCTCAACTGGTTTCAAATTCTTTGACTCAGGTCATTCTCCTGCCTCAGCTAGGACTACAGACACATGCCACCACATCTATCTATAGCTTTAATTATAATTTTTTTTTTTTTTTTTTGAGATAGGGTTTCACTCTAGCCCAGGCTGACCTGGAATTCACTATGTAGTCTCGGGGTGGCATCGAATTCACAGCGGTCCTCCTAGCTCTGCCTCATTAGTGCTGGGTTTAAAGGCATGTGCCATCATGCCCTGTTTTCTTTTTAATTAATTAATTAATTATGTATTTGCAAGCAGAATGAAAGAGAGAGAGACAGAGAATGGGCACACCAGGGTCTTTAGCTGCTGCTGTGAATGAACCCCAGATGCATGTGCCACTTTGTGCATCTGTCTTTATGTGGGTACTGGGGAATTGAACTGGGTCATTAAGCTTTGCAGGCAGGTGCCTTAACCATTGAGCCATCTCTTAACCTCCTGTATTTTTAAAATTTATTTATTTATTTATTCATTCATTTATTTATTTATTTATTTGGAGGCAGCACCTCACTCATTCCATTCCAGGCTGGCCTCAAACTCACAGTGATTCTCCTGCCACACACCTGGCTTGGGTTTTGGCTTTTATTATTATTAATCATACTTGCAAGGAGAGAGAGAGAAAGAAAGACAGAGAATGGGCACACCAGAGCCTCTGGCCACTGCAAACGAACTCCAGATGGAAGCATGACTTTGTGCGTCTGGCTTTACGTGAGTACTAGGGAATCAAACCCAGGTTGCTAGGCTTTGCAATTAAGCCCCTTAGCCTTTGAGCCATCTCTTCAGCCTAATACATCTTCTTTTAAGAGAGAGAGAAAGCTGGGTATGGTGACCCACACCTTTAATCCCCCAGCACTTAGGAAACAGAAATAGAAGGATCCCTGTGAGTTTGAGGTCACCCTGAGATTACATAGTGAATTCCAGGTCAGCCTGGGCTTTAGCAAGACCCCTATCTCAAAAGACTCAAAGAAAGCGAGAGAGAGGACACTAAACCAAGGTCTTAAGAGTTTAGATGTATTCTAAATGTTTATGTTGTCTGCTATCTGCTTTTTCATCTTGTTAGTGTGTTCAGTGACAGCATATGCAATATCATTCAGAGAAAAGGTCAAATTTCCGCAGTCTAAATGTCTAAAATGTCCTTTGGGGATACGAGTCCTGGAGCAAGTGGGCTTAGTGGAGGCCTCTGTGGGAAGCTGAGCTGCAGCCTCCACTCTACCCTCAATTTGCTCTTTGGTGCCTGGCAAGCCCTTTTCCCATTCTGTGGTCCCATCTCACTGTTTTCTTCCTGGAAGGCTGCTGACTATGGATTCGGATTCTGCAGGTCTGTCCCTCCTCGGTCCATCCTGAGCTGACCTGCTGGGAGAGTTGCAGATGGTCTCCCACGCCTTCCCGCCCAGGCCCAGAATGGCCTCCCTTCAGGTTGAAAAGGCAGAAAGGAAATTGTGAACCCCAAGGCTCACTGTGCCTGGCAAGAGCCTCTTTGTCTTCCAGATCAGCCTTCACTCCCCAGCTCTTTAAGAGGTGGACCACAGACTTGAGAATGCCCTGAAAGTAAGCCAAGAGCCTTGGGCAAGCAAGCAGTAATGCCAGTTTGTGGAGTGTCCACTCTGTGGGGGTCCTTCAAGGATTGTGCTTGCAGGGTTAGATGGCTTGCCCCGTGCCACACAGGGGGCAAGCGTCATCCCACATAGTCGTGAATACCTCCAAAGTCTCCAACTGCCCACTTGGCAGTACCTTTTCCTATAACTTCTCCCATATTCTAATCACCATCTTTTTTTTTTTTTTTAATTTTATTTATTTATTTGAGAGCGACAGACACAGAGAGAAAGACAGGTAGAGGGAGAGAGAGAATGGGCGCGCCAGGGCTTCCAGCCTCTGCAAACGAACTCCAGACGCGTGCGCCCCCTTGTGCATCTGGCTAACGTGGGACCTGGGGAACCGAGCCTCGAACCGGGGTCCTTAGGCTTCACAGGCAAGCGCTTAACCGCTACGCCATCTCTCCAGCCCCCTAATCACCATCTTAAGCCTTGTACTTGCACTAACTTACACACGCCTCATTACAATGCTGGCGGGAAGGCTGGGTTGTTATCTCCAGAACGATAAGAAAGTGGTTGGGCAGAGCCATTAAGTAATTTGCCTAAGGCCACACAGACCTGGCACTTGGATAAGTCAGTCTGGCACCCATGCCTGTGCACTAGCCATTATGTGTAGTCGAATGACAATTCCCTGAATGGAACCTTTTATTTGGGGACAGTATGAAGCTTCTTTTTATTGACTGGCTGAAGAGGGATTTATATATTGTAAGGGCTCTGGCGCCTAGGGCCACTGTCCACATTAGAGGGCCAGATGGGCGGGGGAAGTGGCCAAAGGTACCTGCAAGATTGGTTTCCTTATGTTTGATCTAAAGGGGTAGTCACTCTTGGGTATCCAGGCCCAAGACCACCACCAGGTCTTATGACTTTATGTAAAAAGGAGCCAGAAATCTGGATTTTCTTCTTTTATTTTTTTGGTTTTTCGAGATAGGGTCTCACTCTAGCCCAGGCTGACCTGGGATTCACTGCAGAGTCTCAGGATGGCCTCGAACTCATGGCGATCCTCCTACCTCTGCCTCCCAAGTACTGGGATTAAAAGCATGCGCCACCACACCCAGCTAGAAATCTGGATTTTTAAGTGAAACAGCTGGAATTTTGGAAATATAGCTTAGTGGTAGAACATTTACTTGGCAAGCTAAAGGCCCTGGATCCAATCCCCAGAACCTCAGGAAAGAAAAAGAAAGGAAGAAAGAAAGAAAGAAAGAAAGAAAGAAAGAAAGAAAGAAAGAAAGAAAAAAGAAAAAATCCTGAATTTTAAATGAGTAACCAAGTTTTTAAAAGTTATTAAAACTAGCTGGATGGCACATGCCTTTAATCCCAGCACTTGGGAGGCAGAGGTAGGAGGATCACCGTGAGTTTGAAGCCACTCTGAGACTACATAATTAATTCCAAGTCAGCCTGAGCTAGAGTGAGATCCTACCTCAAAAAAAAAAAAAAAAAAAAAAAAGTCCTAGGTGACCTTTGGGATGTCTTGAACCTCTCAAGGACTTGTGTATATGAACTGTGTCTCATGTGTATGACTATAACAGAATCATGCAATGATGCATGAGCAATAGACATTGTATGTAGCATAGAGATGTCAAAGGGCAGTTCATCCCTTCAGGGAACCCCTTCCTTCTCTTCTATAATTAAAAGACCCAGGAGGGCTGGAGAAGATGGCCTAGAGGTTAAGCCATTTGCCTGCGAAGCCAAAGGACCCCGGTTTGATTCCACAGGTCCCACGTAAGCCAGATGCACAAGGTGGCGCACACATCTAGAGTCCATTTGCAGTGGCTGGAGGCCCTGGTGCGCCCACACACCCATTCTCTCTCTCTCTACCTCTTTCTCTCTCTCAAATAAATATATAATATATACATTTTTTTTAAAAGACCCAGGAACTGGGGGCTTTCGAGCTATGTGCTTCCTCAGGCACACTTTTTGTTCTGTTTTTGTTTCTGTTGTTTTGAGTAGGGTCTCACTCTAGACCAGGTTGACCTGAGATTCACTATGTAGTCTCAGGGTGGCCTCGAACTCACAGCGATCCTCGGACCTCTGCCTACCAAGTGCTAGAATCAAAGGTGTGCACCACCACACCTGGAGATTTGTTTAATTCTCTGAGACACAGAGAACCTGGA
Organism: Jaculus jaculus; assembly: GCF_020740685.1. Classification (NCBI taxonomy): domain Eukaryota; kingdom Metazoa; phylum Chordata; class Mammalia; order Rodentia; family Dipodidae; genus Jaculus; species Jaculus jaculus. Next base: position 25,991,898 of record NC_059111.1, on the reverse strand, counting down.
TATTGCATCACAGAATATTCCACGTCCCCAAGACCTCCTCTTTTAACATGTTTTGGGGTATCTGTGATGGCATTTCTAGAAATAATTGCATCATGATGGCTCTGAGCTAATGAATGGATTAAGTCTAAGACTTACAATGTGACGGCATTACTAGGAGGAAGTTGAGCCTTGTTGAAGGAAGTATGTTGCTTGGGCGTGTCCTTGGAGGCTGTATCCACCCTGGCCTCTTTCTGAATTCCCTTTCCCAGTTTCCTATAAATCACAAGGTAACGTTGTCCCTCCACTGCACACTCCCAATGTCCTGTTGTTGTGCCCAAGTTTATGGGACCAAGCAACCATGGACAGACACTCTGAATCCATGAGCCTCTTTTAAGTTTATTTCAGGCATTTTGTTACAGTGACACAAAGGATAACAAATTCAGTATTTAAACAGAAGCTTAAAAGCTAAATTAAAAGTGAGCCAGGACTGGAGAGATGGCTTAGTGATTAAGGCACTTGCTTATGAAGCCTAAGGACACATGTTAGACTCTCCAGATCCCACACAAGCCAGACACACAAAAGTGAGGCAAGAGCAAGGTTGCATGTGCCCACTAGGTGGTGAAAGTGTCTGGAGTTTGGTTGCAGTGGCTGAGGCCCTGGTACCCCAATTCTGTCTCTGTCTCTCTCTCTAAAAAATTAAAAAATTAGGAGCCAGGCATGGCGGCACAGGCCTTTAATACCAGCACTTGGGAGACAGAGGTAGGAGGATCACAGTGAGTTTGAGGCCACCCTGAGACTACATAGTGAATTCCAGGTCAGCCTGGACTACAGTGAGACACTACCTCGAAAAACCAAAAACTGGGCTGGAGAGATGGCTTAGCGGTTAAGCGCTTGCCTGTGAAGCCTAAGGACCCCGGTTCGAGGCTCGGTTCCCCAGGTCCCACGTTAGCCAGATGCACAAGGGGGCGCACGCGTCTGGAGTTCGTCTGCAGAGGCTGGAAGCCCTGGTGCGCCCATTCTCTCTCTCCCTCCCTTTATCTGTCTTTCTCTCTGTGTCTGTCTCTCTCAAATAAAATTTAAAAAAAGAAAAACCAAAAATTAATTAATTTATTTATTTATTTAATTAAAATTTAAAAATTTTTAAAAAACTTTAAAAGTGAGCCAAAAGATTGATTTTAGGAAGTTATCCAGAATTGCGGTGGATTGAATGAAATGTCCCCCATACACTCATGTTTTTTTAAATACTTGATCTTCAGCTGGTGGGAAGTTGGCCAGGTGTGGTGGCACATGACTTTAATCTCAGCACTTGGGAGGCAGCGGTAGGAGGACTGTCATGAGTTCAAGGCCAGTCTGACACTATATAGTGAGTTCCAGGCTAGCCTAGGTTAGAATGAGACCCTACTTCAAAAAAAAAAAAAAATGAGAGAAATTTGGGGAAGTTGTAGGGCCATTGAAAGGTAGAGCCTTGCTAGAGGAAAGAGTGTCACTGGGTGGACTATGAGGTTTTGTTTTTATTTTTAATATTTTTTTTGTTCATTTTTTATTTATTTATTTGAAAGTGACAGAGAGAGAGAGAGAGAGAGAGGGAGAGAAAGACAGATAGAGAGGGAATGGGTGCGCCAGGGCTTCCAGCCACTGCAAACGAACTCCAGATGCGTGCGACCCCTTGTGCATCTGGCTATCGTGGGTCCTGGGGAAACGAGCCTCGAACCAAGGTCCTTAGGCTTCACAGGCAAGCGCTTAACCGCTAAGCCATCTCTCCAGCCCAGGTTTATTTTATCTTAACACTCACTGGGTGTTCAGAGCTAGCTTTCTGTCAATGTGGAGTTGAGACCCAGGCTTCCTGCTCAGGCCTGTCAGACTTTCCCTGCCACAGTGAAACTTCTTCTCGAGACTGTAAGACAAAATAAGCTCATTCCTTATATGCGTTGCTTTTAGTTGGGTATTTTGTCCCAGCAAAAGAAAGTCACTGGTACAAGAATGTAGTTCAAGCTGGGCATGGTGGTGCACCCCTTTCATCCCAGCACTTGGGAGGCAGAGGTAAGAGGATCACCATGAGTTCACCATAGCCTGGCCTAGAAGGAGACCCTACCTCAGAAAACCAAAACCAAACCCAGCAAACAAACAACAGAAAAGAAGTTGCAAAAAGAAAATGAGACAGAAAGAAGATGTGAGGGGGGTCATTACTTACAATTTTTCATAATGTATTACAGACATGGATCCAGGCTTCAGGAAGCAGGATAAATTATAAGTAGGATTTCCAAAAATGAAATTTGGGCTGGAGAGATGGCTTAGCAGTTAAGGCACTTGCCTGCAAAGCCCAAGGACCCATGTTTGAGTCTGCAGATCCCATAGAAGCCAGATGCACAAAGGTGAGGCAAGCAAAAGGTTGCACATGCCCACTAGGTGGCACAAGTGTCTGGCATCTGATGATTGCAGTGGCTGAGCCCCTGGCGTGCCAATTCTCTCTCTCACTCTCCCTCTGTCTCTCTAAATAAAAATAAAAAACAAAATCTATGCACAGACACATTGTATCAAAACTTCAGAACATCCACAATAAAGAGAAGATGTTAACAGCAGCAAGAGTAAAATGACAGATAAGATCAACAAGTAAATTACAGACTTCTCAGCAGCAATGATGGAAAACCAGAAAATTGTAATGATGTTTTCAAAGAGGTAGAAAAAAGGAAAGAATAAATAAAGAATAGAAATAGGGAGGAAGGGAAGAAGAGAGGGACAGGAAGAAGAAAAGGGAGAGTGAGAATAATCAACTTGGAATTACATTGCAACAAAATGATATTTGAGGAATGACAACAAAATCAGAACAACATTAAACAAAAAAAAAAAATTAATTTTACCGAAACCAACTTCCACTATAGAAACATTTGGAAGCATAGTTCAGCAAAAGCAAGCCTTTAGATATGCCTGAGATGTAAGAAGAAATGTATACTATGAAACATATAGTAGTTACTAAAAGTCTAAAAATCGAGTGTGTAATTTTCAAACTACAAGAAGATGAACATGAAATGAGAAAAATAGTAAAGTCCAGGTGAAAAGAGAGGAAATTAGGCCCTACCTCAAAAATCACACACACACACACACACACACACACACACACACACACACACCCCTCCAAAGAGAGGGGCAGGAGAGATGGGTTAGCAGTTCAGGTGCTTGCCTGTGAAGCCTAAGTACCGAGGTTCGACTCTCCAGCACCCACGTAAGTGAGATGCACAGGGTGGCGCATGTGTCTGGAGTTCATTTGCAGTGGACTCGAGACACATGTACCACCTTGTGTCATGTGTGACCTTGTACATGTGTCATCTTGTGTGTCTGGCTTATGTGGGATCTGGGGAGCTGAATATGGGTCCTTAGGTTTCATAGGCAAGTGCCTTACCAGCTCAGCCATCTCTCCTGTCCTCCCCTCCTTTCCACCTTTTTTTTGGAGACAGGGTCTCCCATTTCATTGTACACCACTGTGTTCAGAAGGCTTGCTGCTCCAAGAGCTTCTAAGCAATTCTCCTGTCTTCATCTCCCTTTCCTCCCTAGGTGTACTTGGGTTACAGGTGCTGGTATCATAGCAACTGGCTTTTCACGTGAGTGCTGGGCATGTGAGCTCGGGTACCCACACTTGGATGGCAAGTGCTTTGTGCACTGAGCCATCTCCCCATTCTCCATGACTGCTGAGCCATGTCACTCACAGAAGGTGGGCTGGAGGCTCAGACAGGAAAGGGCACAGCTTAAGTCACATGGCACATGAGGGGAAGACGTGGGGGCAGACCATCTCACCTCTTCTGATGCCCAGAGCAGCGGCCTTCCCACCAGCTCAGATCCATCCCACCCCACACCTGCCAGACGCGTCCTTACTGTGATTGTGCTGAAACTACAGATACTGAGAGTCTGAGCGTCCTTCACGGCTGGAGCTCTGTTCTGATCATTTCAGGAGAAAAGAGGCTCTAAAGAAATGTCAAGGGGACTGGAGAGATGGCTTAGTGGTTAAGGCGCCTGCCTGTGAAACCTCAGGACCCATGTTCTACTCTCCAGATCCCACGGAAGCCAGACACACAAAGGTGAGGCAAGCGCAAGGTCACGCAAGAGGTAGCGCAAATGTCTGGAGTTTGATTGCTGTGGCTGAGGCCCTGGTGCACCAATTCTCTCTTACTCTGACTATCTCTCTCTGTAAAAAATAAAATAAAATAAAGATAAAAAAAAATGTCATGGTGTGAGTACTCATGCATAGATTTAATAGCAGCGTCAAGTTGTAGATCTGTGAGACCTGGAGAAAGAAAGCTTTACATTTGTATCCACTGGAAAATCTGTGTCCTCAGAGTGAGGGGTTAGACCCCTGGCTGATTCCCCAAACTTCAGAAAAATGGACCAACTGGACCCACAGCTATGAGGAACAGGATGCAATGACTCTTTTTTTATGGAGCCTTCACCATGTGCCGGACAATCTCCAGCTATTTCTTGTGTTTTATTGCCTCCCCTCCCCCACCCCCAGAGCCACTCAACAAGACCAACTCCAGTATTTTCCATTTCACACGTGGGGAAAGCAAGACTCAAGGCCACATCGTGAATTCATGACAAAGCTGGCTGGACCTCCCCACGCTGTGAAAACAACCAAAAGGCCTGCCAACATATTGCTAAACAGAGACTCTCAAAATACATGCCATGTGGGTTCTGGCATTTATCAAAAAAAAAAAAAAAAAAAGTTTATAGAGATCAAAGTCAAAAAGCTTCAACGGAGCTTTGAACATTGTAGGCAAGCTACAGACGAGGGGAAGTGCCCACAGCAGCTGGCAGCCCAGCTCCCTGCCGCACCAGACCAAGCCACTGGTCCTGGTGGGTCCACGTGGCAGTGATCTCTGGGCCTGGGATAGCCATGCCTTTACATTTTCCCCCTGAAACATCACTGGAGGCTTTATAAGCAGGGTGGGAAGAGAAGCCCCTAGCAGAGTTGGGTAAAGCCCCCTGGGTTTGCCTGGGGCTCTGGGCTCTGGGCTCTCAGTTTTAGCACGTCCTTGCATGCCAGGCAAACTGGATGCCTGGTCACCCTACATCAGGGCTTGGGGGATGGGGGGGGTCTACTTCTTGGAACCCTGTCAGACTGAGAGGGGCAGGTTGTGACATCAACTGACCTAGTGTTTCTGCTTCTAGACCAATCTCTAAAGCCAGAGGTCCACTGGCTGAAGGCCTCTGAGGGTGTTTCCAGCTTACACATCCCACAGTTTATGAAGGCATGTCTTGCTGACCTAATTAATGGCATGTTTGGTCTCCTGCTATGTTGCTGCCTCCCCTGGGGACAGCTAGATCCTCACAGGAATGACCCCCATCAACACACACACACACGTCTTATTTTTTCATTCACAAAGTGTCTTGTGATTAAAAAAAAAACATTTTATTTATTTATTTGAAAGAGAAAGAGGCAGATAGAGAGAGAGAGAGAATGGGCACACCAGAGCCTCCAGCCACTATAAATGAACTCTAGACACATGTGCCATCATGTGCATCTGGCTTCACGTGGGTACTGGGGAATTGAACCTGGGTCCTTTGGCTTTGCCAGCAATTTTTTTTTTTTTTTTGAGGGGGTTTTCGAGGTAGGGTCTCATTCTAGCCCCAGGCTGACCTGGAAGTCACCATGTAGTCTCAGGGTAGCCTCGAACTCACGGCGATCCTCCTACCTCTGCCTCCGAGTGATGGGATTAAAGGCATGCGCCACCACGCCCGGCCAACCAGCAAGTGTTTTAATGGCTAAGGCATCTCTCCAGCCCTCTTATGATTATTTAAATGATTATTTACACCAGTCACAACAGAAGGGCCTATTCCCACACAATCCCCAGTGAATTGAGAACTGGTTAACAAACACCTGTTTACATGACATTTTTCTTCCCACTGGATAAGTCAGTTTATTAAAATAATTGATTTAGGCATTTGCAATGGTGACTTCAACCTCTACTCCTGGCTCAACGCTGATGGAAGTAATCTCCTGAACAATCTCAGAAGGACTGTGTAAATCAGTGAGTCACTTGTGGCCTCTCATCGGGAAGTGATCCCATGTCTTGGAGCCTTCAGCACAAGGTGTTTTCCTTGCAGTTACTCTCAGCGTCCTGGTGGGCAGGCGAACTGATCTCACTCTGAGGCTCTTGTCCTTGGCTCCTCTGATCAAGTCAGCACGCACCCTCTCCATGCGCCTGGTGAGGGTGATCCGGATTCTATGAATGGCCACCTCTGGTTCCACGGTATCTTTCCAGTATCCTTAAAGGCCGTGGGTAGCTGCTTCCTGACCGACTTGTTTCTTGGCAAAAGCAAACAGAGGTGAGCCAGGAGCAGGGGTGGGTGTCTCAGAAAAAAAAAAAAAAAAAAAGCAACTTTTGTTGTTGTTGTTGCTGTTTTGTTTTTTTAGGTAGGGTTTTGCTGTAGTTCAGGCTGTGACCCAGGCTACATGTAGCGGGCTTGAGTATTTTTTTTTTCATTTTGGTTTTTGTTTTGTTTTTGAGGTAGAGTCTCACACTAGCCCAGGCTGACCTGGAATTCACTATGGAGTCTCAGGGTGGCCTCGAACTCACAGCGATCCTCCTACCTCTGCCTCCCCAGTGCTGGGATTAAAGGCATATACCACCATGCCCAGCATTTATTTATTTATTAGAGACAGAGAGAGGGAGAGAGAGATAGAGAGTGAGTGAGAACGGGCACACCAGAGCCTCTAGCCACTGCAAGCCAACTCCAGACACATGCGCCACCATGTGCATTTGGCTTATGTGGGACCTGGAGAATCCAACCTGGGTCCTTAGGCTTTGCAGACATGCGCCTTAACTGCACAGCCATCTCTGCAACCCCTGGCTGAGTATTTTTCTTTCTAGCCAGGGTACTTCCTGCCTCAGAGTCTATGTGAGAGGAGCAGAATGTGAGCATAGACCACTGCCAGTGAACACACGTGGCGCTTTTGCTTAACAGTGCAATTAGGATATTGTTAAAATTCTGTGACATCTTCAAAAAAAAAAAATAGAAGAAGAAAAGAAACAAAAAGCAGACAGAAAAAGAGTCTGGGGGCTGGAGAGATGGCTTAGCGGTTAAGTGCTTGCCCGTGAAGCCTAAGGACCCCGGTTCAAGGCTCAATTCCCCAGGACCCATGTTAGCCAGATGCACAAGGGGGTGCACACATCTGGAGTTCGTTTGCAGTGGCTGGAGGCCCTGGCGTGCCCATTCTCTCTCTCTCTCTCTCTGCCTCTTCCTCTTTCTGTCTGTCTCTCTCAAATAAATAAATTTAAAAAAAAAAAGAGTCTGGACATGCCAGGGCCTTTTGCCACTGCAAATGATCTCTAGACACATGTTTCATCATGCTCATCTGGCTTTATGTGGGTACTGTGGAAGAGAGCCCAGGCTGTCAGGCTTTGCAAGTGACCATCCTTAAGCACTTTTGAAAATTTATTGACTTTTTTTTGTCCATGGTAGGGTCTCACTCTAGCCCAGGCTGGCCTGGAATTCACTACATAGACTCAGGGTGGCCTCAAACTCATGGCAATCCTCCCACCTCTGCCTCCCAAGTGCTGGGATTAAAGGCATGCGCCACCACATCTGGCTTTAAAACATATTGACTTTTTAATAAAAAGGTTACACACAGACCTCTCTTCCCAGCCCCAATTCTGCTGAGCATCTTCAGTGGGATATACCTAGTTCTTGCTTTTTTTTTTTTTTAACGTCTATTTCTTTTGATACTTGTTTAAGGAGATAAGATCTGACTATATTGCCCAGGCTGGTTCTGAACTCTAGCAATCCTCCTATCTCAGCTTCCCAAGTAGCTGAGACTACAGGCCCGTATCCCATGTCTTCAAAATTCATACAACTTGTAATTGGCTCCATGGCATTATGGAATTATGGATATAGAGGTCCCTTTCTTTTTTTTTAAGCAGAGTCTCACTCTAGCCCAGGCTGACCTGGAATTCACTATGTCTTCTCAGGGTGGCCTCAAACTCATGGCAATCCTTCTATGTCTACCTCCCGAGTACTGGGATTAAAGGCATGAGCCACCATGCCCAGCATCCATGTTTATTTTATAATAAAAGCAATGCCACTCCACCATCCTCCAGTGACTGACAATCACAGTGAACCACATGGTCCTTGCCTAGCACCAGGGAGAACCCCACTTTGAGAAGCATGACTTTGCACAATGAATCCGACATAATTAGCCTCCCTTGTAGCCTCTGTGAGGTCCCAGTCTCCTCCCCAGCCCTTCTGGCCAGTCCCTCTCACGCCCTGTACCCAGAACATGTCCACTGTTGCAGTCCGGTTCACATTGCTGGTAGAAATCACCCAACCAAGAGCAGCTTGTGTGTGTGGGGGGGGAAGGTTTATTTTGGCTTACAAGCTCAAGAGGACACTCCACAATGGTATAGGGAATGATGGAATGAACAGAGGGTGAACACTACCTCCTGGCCAGCATCAGGTGGAAAACAGGAACAGGAGAGTGTGCCAAACACTGGCATGGGGAAACTGGTTATAACACCCATAAGCCCACCCCCAACAATACACCACCTCCAGGAGGCATTAATTCCCAAACTTTCATCAGCTGGGGAGACTAGCATTCCAAACAACTAAGTTTATGGGGGACACCTGAGTCAAACCACCACATCTGTCTGAGTGCCAGCCCCTACCCTGCTAGAGGGAGTGTTTCTTGTGTCCCCAACAGCCCCTTGCTTGTTCTGCACCAGGCTGTGCCCCTGCGCTCAGCTTCCTGAGTCCCTTCCCACCTTCCCACCTCTCAAAACTTGCTTGGCTCCTTTTAAAGCATGCAGGGACCAGGCAGTGGGGTGAACCTGATTGATGAAAAAAAAAATTCAAGTCTGGCTGGAGAGGTGGCTCAGCAGTTAAGGCACTTGCCTGTGAAGCCTAAGGACACAGGTGTGCTTCCCCAGGACCCACATAAAACCAGATGCACACGGTGGCACATGCACCTGGAGTTTGTTTGCAGTGGCTAGAGGTTCTGGTGCCCATTCTCCTCTCTCTCTCTCTCTCTCTCTCTCTCTCTCTTCCTGCCTCTCTGCTTGTAAATAATTTTTTTTTTTTTTTCGAGGTAGGGTCTCATTTTAGTTCAGGCTGACCTGGAACTCACTATGTAGTCTCAGAGTGGCCTTGAACTCACAGCAATCCTCCTACCTCTGCCTCTCAAGTGCTGGGATTAAAGGCGTGTGCCACCACGCCCGGCTAAGTAAGTATTTAAAAAACAATGTTTCAAGTCCCCCAGTTGTGGCAAGTGTGTATGGATAAGTCATGCAATCTGACTCTCATCCGCACAGACTCCCTCCTGGACTGAGCAGACATTTCTCTAAGCAGGGACTATACTGAGATAATATTTGTGTCATCTCTTCAGGACCCTCTGGTCTGGATTGGAGTTGAAAGAACCTTATTAAAATAGAAGTAGGGGGTGCTGGAGAGATGGCTTAGTGGTTAAGGCGCATGCCTGTGAAGCATAAGGACCCAGCTTTGTTTCTCCAGGTTCCACGTAAGCCAGGTGCACATGGTGACACATGTGTCTGGAGTTCATTTGCAGTGGCTAGAGGTCCTGGTGTGCCCATTCTCTCTCCCTCTGTTTCAAATAAATAAACAAAAATAAAATCTTTTAAAAAAAAGAAAGAAATAGGGCTGGAGTGATGGCTTAGCAGTTAAGCACTTGCCTGTGAAGCCTAAGAACCCTGGTTCGAGGCTCGGTTCCCCAGGACCCACGTTAGCCAGATGCACAAGGGGGCGCACGCGTCTGGAGTCGTTTGCAGTAGCTGGAGGCCCTGGCGCACCCATTCTCTCTCTCTCTATCTGCCTTGCTCTGTCCGTCACTCTCAAGTAAATAAATAAAAAATGAACAACAACAACAAAAACAAACAAATAGAAATATGGGGCTTGGGCTGGAGAAATGGCTTAGCGGTTAAGCGCTTGCCTGTGAAGCCTAAGGACCCCGGTTCGAGGCTCGGTTCCCCAGGTCCCACGTTAGCCAGATGCACAAGGGGGTGCACGCGTCTGGAGTTCGTTTGCAGAGGCTGGAATCCCTGGCGCGCCCATTCTCTCTCTCTCCCTCTATCTATCTTTCTCTCTGTGTCTGTCGCTCTCAAATAAATAAATAAATAAAAATTAAAAAAAAATATTAAAAAAAAAAGAAATATGGGGCTGGAGAGATGGCTTAGTGGTTAAGTCGAAGCCTAAGGACCCATGTTCAACTCTGCAGATTCCATGTAAGCCAGATGCACAAAGTGATGCAAGTGCAAGGTCTCATGTTCCCACTAGGTGGCTCAAGCATCTGGAGTTTGATTGCAGTGGCTGAAACCCTGGCACACCAATTTTTTTTTCTCTCTCTAAAATTTAAAAAGAAAAATTAACAACAACAAAAAAGAAATGTGAATGGCCTTGCCTATGTCCTTTTGTCAGTCTCTCTGCTTTTCCCACCCTGGTTAAAAATTCAAGTAAGGGCCCCTGGCATGCTGGCACACGCCTTTAATCCCAGGACTCAGGAGGCAGAGGTAGGAGGATCGCTATGAGTTTGAGGTCACCCTGTGACTACAGAGTGAATTCCAGGTCAGCCTGGGCTAGAGTGAGACTACCTCAGAAAACTAAAAAGAAAGAAAGAAAGGAAAGAAAGGAAAGAAAGGAAAGAAAGGAAAGAAGGAAAGAAGGAAAGAAAGAAAGAAAGAAAGAAAGAAAGAAAGAAAGAAAGAAAGAAAGAAAACTCTCTTCCTTCCCCTCAAAGTGTTTTGTCCCATAAATTGCCCCTTGACTCTCCAGGACCCATCACTTCTTCTCTTCCTTACTGCAACGAGACCCCTGTGGCTGGGTCAGACCTGTATCAAAGGACCCTATTCACTTCTCCCTTCTCTGCCAAAGCAGCTTCCTCTTTTATTTATTTATTTATTTATTTATTTATTTATTTATTTATTTGAGAGTGACAGACACAGAGAGAAAGACGGAGAGAGGGAGAAAGAGAGAATGGGCGCGCCAGGGCTTCCAGCCTCTGCAAACGAACTCCAGACGCGTGCGCCCCCTTGTACATCTGGCTAACGTGGGACCTGGGGAACCCAGCCTCGAACCGGGGTCCTTAGGCTTCACAGGCAAGCGCTCAACCGCTAAGCCATCTCTCCAGCCCCAGCTTCCTCTTTTTTGATTTTTATTTATTTATCTTATTAGAGAGAGACAGAGAGGGAGAGAGAGAGAATGAGCCCGCCAGGGCCTCCAGCCACTGCAAACAAACCCCAGGCACATGCGCCACCTTGTGCATCTGGCCTTGCATGGGTTCTGGGGAATCGAACCCAGGTCCTTAGGCTTCACAGACAAGCGCCTTGACCATTAAGCCATCTCTCCAGCCCTCCACCTTGATCATAAAGTTCTGAGCCAAATGAGTCAGGCACCTGTTCTGAGGCAGCTGATAAGAGTTTGGAGGGGAGACAGCTCTGGACCCCTTCCAGAGGCTCCCAGCTGCAGCTAGGGTGCAGCCAGTGCTAGCAGATGAGCCTCAGAGCCAGACCCAGGAAGAAGCGGGGCTTCCTGCAGTCAGCGTCACCTGCAGGAGAGTCCTACTGGGCATCCAGGTCCCATACCTCACCTAGGTAGTCACCAGCAGCACAGTGCCGTGCAGAAGGAACGCTGCGTGGATGATGGCTGAGCTCCGGAGTGGCCCTCAGACAGTTTACCAGGAGAAATAGGAGGTGGTGGTCGCTGTCCCCCAGCACAGCCGCTCAGAGCTGTGTCCTGAAGCCACTCGTGGGAGAAGCGCAGGGCCACGTGGTGGGGGAGAGGGCCGAGAAGGGAGCCTCAGAAGCCACAGGTTCCACAGGAAGGAGATGGCGGAAATGACAAAGGAAGAGGGAGAGACTCCCCGGCCAGCCAGGCTGTGTGACCTGGCTCAGGCGTGCAAGGGAATTCAGCTAGGAAAGCTTGATAGGCTCAGCCCTTTGGGCATCATGGCTCTAGGAGCAGTGGGTCACCTCTGCCAGCTTGCAGATGCCCTTTCAGCCATCCCTACAGCCCTACCCCTTGACATCTCCACCCAAGTGTTGGAGGATCATCCTTTCATCGCCCTCCACCCCACCCGGCCCTGCTGCCCATGTCACTGAAGGGACCAGGATGAATGACAATATCATATCCTGGTGACTCACACGGGGACCATTACTCACCTTCTACTCTGGCCCACTGCATCTGACACCAAGGTCACCCCAGCCTCCCCTCAATCAGAACACCAATTGGTCTTCCTTCCTTGGCCATCCACATGCCCACGATAGGTTTTCATTTTGCTTCTTCAAGTATGCCACCAGTCCTTGACACGGGGGAGATGTGCCAATGGTGACTCAGAGTTTCGGTGAGGGTTTCGGAGTTGGGTACTGTGATCTGGAATACATGCAGTGACACCTTCCAAGCTGTGTGAGCATGGACAATTTCCTAATCTCTGTTTTGTTTTGTTTTTCCCGAGATAGGGTCTCACTCTATCCCAGGCTGACCTGGAATTCACTATGTGAATCTCAGGTGGCCTCAAACTTACAGCAATTCTCCTACCTCTTTTGGGATTAAAGGTATGAAACACCATGCCCAGCAAAACTTTATTTCTTTATTTGAGACCGAGAGAAAGAGGTGGAAAAGGAGAGAGTGTGAGTATGGATGTATGGATGACAGGGTCTCCTGCTACTAAAAACGAACTCTAGACACGTGCGTCTCTTTGTGCATCTGACTTCATGTAGATACTGGGGAATCTAACTCAGGCTGTCAGGCTTTGCAAACAGACTTTTTTTTTTTTTTTTCGAGGTAGGGTCTCACTCTGGCTCAGGCTGACATGGAATTCACTATGTAGTCTCAGGGTGGCCTCGAACTCTCGGCGATCCTCCTACCTCTGCCTCCCGAGTGCTGGGATTAAAGGCATGCGCCACCACACCCGGCTCGCAAACAGACACTTTTAACCACTGAGCTATCTCCATCTGTTTTTTTCAATATCACCAGGATAATACCATATGCCTGAAACATTTTAAACATATTTTATTTTACTTTATTTGTTTGAGAGAGAGAGAGAGAGAGAGAATGGCCATGTCAGGGCCTCTAGCCACTGAAAACAAACTCCAGATAGATGCATGTGCCACCTGGTGCATCCAACTCTATGTGGATACTGGGGAATTGAGCCCAGGGCTGTCAGGCTCTGCAAGCAAGTGCCTTTAACCACTGAGCCATCTCTTCAGCCCTGGTTGGACTCTTGATTGATGGATGCTGAGCCACCATCATGAATTCTCAACATGTAGCCCTTATGGAGATTCAGTGGTCACAGGTCAGAATTCATAATTGCATTCTTACCACACGCCCTGCTCATAAATTCCATAGCCAATGCTTCTGGTGGAAAGAGACTTGAAGACCGGATGTTGAGGAGAAACCCATTTCCCACATGCTGTCCAACCAAGGAACTCTGCAGAACCTTCAGTCCACACATGTCTGCACATCTGTCATCCCAGAGCAGTGCAGAAGCAGACAGTTCCCAGTTGCCATTTCCCATAACTTGTGCCTGATGGAATAAAAGACTGGGCTTCTCAGTGTGGATGATAACATTATTCCTTTAAAGTGTCCAAGCTGGAAGAATCTTAGCTCCTTGTACTGCTTGGCCACTTAAAAAGAAAATATTTGTTTTGGAAGGCAGAGGAGTACAGTGATTCACAGGTATCGCCAAACCTTGTTTTTCTTGTGCTTGTTTGAAGTGAGTCACTTGCTGCTTATTTTTCCCTCGTGTGCAGAGGAAGTTGTTTTGTGGGAGCAACAAGGGGAAGAAGGAGCCCAGAGTGTACTCCCTGTCTTTCCATCCTCTGAGTGACAACCCACCCTCACAACTTGGAGTATCTCATGGCAGCTCTCCATGAGCCACCCTGAGACTACATAGTGACTTCCAGGTCAGCCTGGGCTAGAGTGAGACCCTACCTAAAAAAAATAAAAAATAAAAAAAACAAAGAACCAGAAGCCTTAATTCCAGCCCTTGGGAGGCAGAGGTCAGAGGATCACCCTGAGTTCGAGGACACCTTAAGGCTACATAGTGAATTCCAGGTCAGCCTGAGCTACAGTGAGACCCTACCTGGAAAAAACAAACAAAATAATAATAATAATAATAATAATTAAAAGATGATCCTTGACTTGGGGAGTTAAAAATGTTAATATATATATATTAGAGAAGAGTTCATCGGATAGAGCAGATAGGGACTGGAGAGATGGCTCAGAGGTAAAGGCACTCGCCCGCAAAGCCTAACTACTGGTGTTTGATTCCCCAGTGCCCACCTAAAGCCAGATGCACAAAATGGCACATGCTAGGCTCTGCCTGTCCCTTGTCAGTTCCAAGTCTCTGCTAGAATGCATCCGAAAGGACAGGACGTGCACTACCTCACAAAGCTCAGGTGCTGAAAAATGGGAAAGATCTATTATAACTAGGAATTGAAGCTTCCAATGGCTTCTTTATTTTATTTTTTTTAATTTTGGTTTTGCGAGGTAGGGTCTCACTCTAGCCCAGGGTGACCTGGGATTCACTCTGTATTCTCAGGGTGGCCTCAAACTCACCGCGATCCTCCTACCTCTGCCTCCAGAGTGCTGGGATTAAAGGCGTGCAGCACCACGCCCAGCTTTTTTTTTCAAGGTAGAGTCTCACTCTAGCCCAGGCTGTCCTGGAAGTCACTACATAGTCTCAGGGTGGTCTTGAACTCATGGCGATCTTCCTACCTCTGCCTCCCGAGTGCTGGGATTAAAGGCGTGCGCCACCACGCTCAGCCTCATGACTTCTTTCCCGAGTCCCCTTCTGACCTCTGTTGTCTTCTCAGTCATTGTTGCTCCAAACAGCCTGGGGACAAGAGAGAAGGTCTACATCCTTCTGTCTCCAAACCTTGTCCTCTGGCTGCCCTCTCAGCCCCTCTTCATGCGACATCTAGCACTCCCAGAGTGGACATGCTGCTGAATCACTGCTGTTTGGGGTCAGCCTTGCCCGAGGGATCTGGAAAAGACATGAAGCAGGCAGGCCTCAAAGATTAAAAGCTCAGAAATCTTCCTCCATCAAAGGGCTCTTTGAGGCCAAAGCTCCCCCACTCTAGGCTCCCAAATACAGAGCATAACTCTCCCTTGCAGCACCCTTGTAAAATTAAAGGGAGACATAAAGCAGAAGCCAAGACTGTTAAGGGTGGTGAGTAGAGCACCCAGTTTGCAGAGGCTGTGTCAAGAGATAAAAATGCTAGACCTGGAAGGTCCCCATGGTCCATCTGATCCCCACGGCTCTTTTTGTAGAATTTGGGAAACATGCCAGGGAGGAAGGGACTCTCCCTGGGCCACACAGAGGCTGGTGGTAAACTCTAGGTTTTCAGTTATCTCCATCAACTGACCACCCATGTCCCTCTGAGAGACCTCACAATACCAATCCCAAATCTGACATTGCCTCTCCACCCCAACCCCAGTGGCCTGGTCTCTCCCCTCCTTGTGCTGGTATTGACACAGCAACAAATGGACTGCAAGAGTGATATGCTTCCCTCCACACAAGCCTGTTTTATTTAAAATATCTTATTTATTTATTTTTAAGCAGAGAGAGAGAGAGGAGAGAGACAGAGAATGGACATGCCAGGGCCTACAGCCATTGCAAACAAACTCCAGACACATGTTCCACTTTGTGCATCTGGCTTTACCTGGGTCCTGGGGAATTCAACTTGGACTGTTAGGCTCTGGAGGCAAGCACCTTAGCCATTGAGCTATCTCTCCAGCCTAGGTTTGCTTTTTTGGTTTTTTGTTTGTTTGTTAACCCCGAGGTAGGGTCTCACTTCTATCCCAAGCTGACCTGGAATTCACTCTGTATTCTCAGGGGTGGCCTCGAACTCAGAACAATCCTCCTATCTCTGACTCCTGAGTGCTGGGATTAAAGATGCGTGCCACTACACCTAGCTTGGCTTGCATTTTAAAAATTTATTTATTTGTTTGCAAGCAGAGAGAGAGAGACAGATAAAGAGATTGAGACTCAGAGAAAAAGAGAATGGGCACCCCAAGGCCTCCCTTGTAAATGAGTTCCAGAAGCATGCGCAGCTTTGTATATCTGGTACCTGTGAGCCATCTCTCCAGCCCTCAAGCCTGTTTTGAAAGCACTGGTGCTGGGTTGCAGGAGTCAGAGCAGGCTCAGAGGTTGGAGGGTCGCTGGGCCCAGGCACATAGCTCTCCCAAGCCTGGGCGGAAGTTGTGGCTCAGCAGATGGTAGAGAATTGAGGCAGTTGTTGCACGGTGCCAGGCTGATGGATGGAGACAAGGAAGAGGTTGGCCTGAGCCAAGAAGGAGCTGTGGGCCCAGTGTATGGCATTGAGTTTGATCAGCAACGACTCCCCCTCCCCACCCCCCGAGCACGGGCACTAGATTGGGCAGCCAGCCAAGCACAAAGACCAGCAGCATTCATGCCCACGCGCGAGTGACTCGGGGACCACCCTGGGGCAGGATGGACTCCGGAAGGCGAGCATGCATGTTACGGTTGTACAAAGGGCAGCCGCGGGCCGGTGCCCAGCAGGACTGTGAATACTGGCTTTTGCACATGGTAGACTGCCAGCATTCCCCACGTTAGTCGCTGTAGCAAACAGGGTGGTGGATGGAGTGGTCACGCTGGCCCAGAGCACTCAACACACACCGCTGGCCGACGGGACAGTGCCAACCGCTGTGCAAAAGCGAGCCAAGCTCCTGGCGCCGAGGAAGACACTGGGGGCGTACGCCACCTTGCACAGGGCCAGCTAAAGTCGTGCACCCCGCACGTCGCGCACACGGTCCAGAAGGGCAGCGTCCCCGCGAACTGCAGCTCGGTGGCGGCCAGGCTCAGAAGGAAAGAATCGAAGCATCGAGAGCGACGGCGCCGCCGCTGGGATCGCTCCAGGACCAGCTCCAGCTCGGGGCTCGCCAGCCCCTCAGCGCCCAAGGCCACGTTAGGGGTTGACCATCAGTGCTAACCCGCAATGCCAGCGCGGGACCCGGGCCTGCTGGCCCCTTCCGTCGGGGCTGCGGGGCCTTCACAGGCCGAGCGAGGGCTCTCGGACTCACGGCCCACGGAGCCCGTGGTGATGCCGCGGCCTTAGGTGGGTCCACCTGGTGTCTGGCAGGCTTGGGTGGACGAGGGGGTGGGCGGGGCTTAGCTGAGGGACCGCCCCCTGCCGGCGATTGGTCATCTGACAACGTGGCCCCGCCCCAAGCGCCTGCACGCGGTCTTCCTATTAGCTGCTTCCTCACCCTTGATTTCCCGGGAACTAGGATCCTTTTACTAGTGAACTGGAATGTGAGGGCCCAGATCTACCCTCCAAGTCTGCCTTTTGCAACCCTGTCTTCGGATAAGATAGCTCTCCTCCCCTGCTTTAGCCATGATCCCCCTCACCCACACTCCTCTGTTTCTCTCTCTCTCTTTGTTTCTTTTTTGAGGTAGAGTCTCACTCTAGCCCAGACTGACCTAGAATTCACTTATGTAGCCTCAGGGTGGCCGCGAACTCACAGCAATCCTCCTACCTCTGCCTCCCTAGCGCTGGGATTAAAGGCATGCACCACCACACCCGACTAATTTTTCACTACTTTAATTCATTAATTTCATTGAGTTTATTTAATTTTAATTGGTCAGTGTACTTGCGGCACCATCATATAACTGTTCTTGTGTGGGGTTGTTTCCACAGGATAAATTTCTTTTCTTGGGCCTGGACAAATGGCTCAGCGGTTAAGGCACATACCTGCAGAGCCTAAAAGAATTGGGTTTAGTTCTCCAGGACCCACGTAAAGCCAGATGCACAAGATGGTGCATGTGGCTGGAGTTCATTTGCAGTGGCTAGAGGCCCTAGTGTGCCCGTTTTCTTTCATTCTGTCTGGGAGGATCACTGTGAGTTCGAGGCCAGCCGGAGACTACATAGTGTTCCAGGTCAGCCTGGGCTAGTGTGAGACCCTACATCGAAAAATCCAAAAAATTTTTTCTTTCTTTTTTTTTTTTTTGGTTTTTCAAGGTAAGGTTTCACTTTAGCCCAGGCTGACCTGGAATTCACTATGGAGTCTCAGGGTGGCCTGGAACTCACGGCGATCCTCCTACCTCTGCCTCCCAAGTGCTGGGATTAAAGGTGTGCACCCGTCATGCCAGGCCACGTTCCTGTTTTATTCTGTTCTCTGAGTATCTGTGACCAACTTGCACCCTGACCTCTGCCCTGGCTCCACTCACCTGGCTCTACTATCCCTCAAGTAAGCTAAGCCCCTCCCACTTCACTTCCTACCTTCTGCCTCAGGATCTCTGCTTACTCAGCCCTCCCGGAGGCCTGATGGTCCCTTCACCCATCCACCCACCCACCCCTGGCAGCATCAGGTCTCAGATCAAATGCCACCTTCCCAGAGAAGTATCCTTGGACTATTCTATTAAATCACCCTAGCCCTAAATTTCCTTCTTGCTACTAAGAATAATTTCAGAGGCTGGAGAAATGGCTCAGTGGTTATAGCCACTTGTTTGTAAAGTCTGCCAGCCAGGATTCCAATACCCAGTACCCATGTAAAGCCAGATGCACAAAATGGCACATGCATCTGGTGTTCATTTGCAGTAGCAGGAGGCATTGCCGCACCCATTTCCTCTTTCATTCGCTTCCTCTTCTCTCTGCTTGCAAGTAAATAAATAAAAATATATTTTTTAAAAAAAGCAGTATTTTACTCTGCCAGGTGCGGTACACACACCTTTAATTCCAGCACTTGGGAGGCAGACTTTTAAGGGCTGGGAATGTAGCTCAGCGGTAAAATGTTTGCTTAGCATGTTCAAAAGACTCCCCCACATGAGATAGATAGATGGAGAGAGAGAAGAGAGAGAGAAAGGTCCAGAATTCCATACTGCCAGGAGTTGAGTCTGAGTCACCTTGTTGGAGCCTGTTCAGTTTCCCCTGAGGGGCTTTGACTGTTACTCTTCCAAAACTGTACACGAGGGGATTCACCTGAGGAGGCAACTATTTTAACTATTTTAATTTTATATTTATCTCAGCACACATGCACGCACACACACACATGTGTATGTATGTGCACCAGAGTCACTTGCCGCTGCAAATGAACACTAGATGCATGCACCACTTTTTTTCCTTTGAATTTTTATTGATTTATTTGAGAGTGACAGACAGAGGCAGATAGAGAGAGAGAATGAGAATGGGCACGCCAGGGCTTCCAGCCACTGCAAACGAACTCCAGACGCGTGCGCCCCCTTGTGCATCTGGCTAATGTGGGTTCTGGGGAATCGAGCCTCGAACCCGGGTCCTTAGGCTTCACAGGCAAGGGCTTAACTGCTAAGCCATCTCTCCAGCCCATGCACCACTTTTTGCATCCAGTTTTATATGGGTGCTGTGACATTGAACACAGGACACAGACTTTGCAAGCTGAGCCATCTCCCTACCTGGGACGAGAAAACTATTGGTGGGAGATGGTCGCAAGTTACAGATATAGTTTTTATGATACTGGGAAAAATGACTGGGTTGAACCATATCCCCAGGCCAGTCATTTTTCCTTTTCTTTCTTTATTTTTTGTTTGTTTGTTTTATGTTTTTCGAGGTAGGGTCTCACTCTAGTCCAGGCTGACCTGGAATTCACTATGTAGTCTCAAACTGGCCTCGAACTCACGATGATCCTCCTACCTCTGCCTCCTGAGTGCTGGGATTAAAGGCATGCGCCACCTCGTCTGGCTCTTTTTTTTTTTTTTTTTTAAATCTCTTTGTTTTTATTACTACAACAGACATATAGCATTTCCACAAATATTTCTGCACAAATTATTCAGCCAGTGCTGAGTTTTCCCTTGGGGATAACCTTCCCACTCTGAGATTACAGATGACTCTGTCAAAGGGCACTGCATCCTTTGGGGTTCCCGCTATATATGCCCTCCCTAATTCCCCACGCCTCTCCCCAGCATGGACTTTGCAGCCCCTTGTTTGCTGTCCTAGGATGATCGCGGTATCGTGGCAACGTTCCCAGTGGCCCTGGCGAGCGCAGAGGAAGTGCAGGGGTTAGAAGGCAATGGTCAAGGCCACGGTGGAGAAACAGCTCGCTCAGGGGCCGTCTTCAAACCGCATCCTGTCCTCCCGAAGAGTTGTTTGTGTGTGCGCATGTGCATGCACACTTGTGGGCCAGGCCGATTCTGCTGCCCTCAGCTTAGTAGACTCAAAACAGGGCTGAAGAGATGGCTTAGCAGTTAAGGCACTTGCCTTCGAAGCCCAAGGACCCATTTGTTTCACTCTCCAGAAGCCACGAAAACCAGATGCCGGTGAGGCAAGAGCAAGGTTCGCACATGCGCACAAGGTGGTGCACGCATCTGGAGTTCGATTGCAGTGGTTGGAGGCCCTGGCATGCCAATTCTCTCTCGCTCTCATAAAAAATAGTCTCAAAACAAATGAGTCAGATTCTGACTCTTATTTTTCACTATTATTATTTTGTTTGTTTGTTTGTTTTTTTGAGGTAGGGTTTCACTCTAGTTCAGGCTGACCTGGAATTCACTATGTAGTCTCAGGGTGGCCTCAAACTCATGGCGATCCTCCTGCTTCTGCCTCCCAAGTGCTGGGATTAAAGACGTGCACCACCACGCCCGGCTTGTTTTTTTGTTTTTCGAGGTAGGGTCTCACTCTAGTCCAGGCTGACGTGGAATTCACTATGTAGTCTCAGGCTGGCCTCAAACTCACAGGGATCCTCCTACCTCTGCCTCCTGAGTGCTGGTGTTAAAGATGTGTGCCACCATGTCCAGCTAATATGACTCTTTAAATTTTATTTTTTAAATTTATTTGCAGAGAGAGAATTAAACTGTGGGAATGGCCAGGGCCTAGCGCCACTGCAAACAAACTCAGCACATGCTCCACTTTGTGTGTCTGGCTTTATGTGGGTACTGGGGAATAGAACCCAGGCCATCAGGCTTTGTAAGCAAGTGCCTGGAACCACTGAGCCATCTCTGCAGCCCAAGCTCACTCTTCTAAACCATAACACGTATTACTCTGTAGAACGCAAGTCAAGCAGTAAAAGAAGAGGAACCATTGCACATTTGATTTGATAAGTGAGAAATGTTCCTTGGTCGCTTGACTCTCTCTGCATTCTTTAATTTCTGGCAAGAAGGAACATTTCTCAAATGTTTCTGCACCATCTGGGTTTTCTCTAAACTCTTGGTGTCTGCTGCCAGAGAACCGGGTAATAATGGCTGTGCGCCTGGCACCTGCAAGCAGATAGATCTACCTTCAAGGTCTGGCCCTGTCAATTATTAGCAAGTGATCAGATATCCGGCTCTCTGCTGTTGTTTGTTGGTTTGGTTTGGTTTGGTTTTTCAAGGCAGGGTCTCCCTCTAGTGCAGGCTGACCTGGAATTCACGATGTCGTCTCAGGGTGGCCTCCAACTCACAACAATCCTCTTACCTCTGCCTCCTGAGGGCTGAGATTAAGTGTGTGCCACCACACCCAGCGGGCTCTTTTGCCTATAGAGTGGAGATTGTAACAGCTTGCCTCATAGAGGTTTACTGAGAACACTCCTGTGATGCATCGGTCTCTTCATGAGCAGGCTGATGTTGATTAACAGTCAGGCTGAACATTACATGCTGGGGTGGAGGCATGCAAAGGAGTTCCTGGGCTAACAGGCTACTTCGAGAGGGTCTGCTGATCTCAGGCTACCTTACTAGACAGCCTTCCCCCCCGGGTGCCCCTGCAGGCAGTGGCCTTCCCAGAAGACTCTTGATACTGAGCTGTAATTCTATGCAATTGCTTTCAGCATTTCTCTTTGATCAGGTCCTTCCAAAATACCCAATTTAGTTTTAATGGGAACTGTTCTCTTTTTGTAATCAGATTTGGGCTTATGTGCTTACTTAAGGTTTATAGGAATAGGGACGGCAGTGAAAACTGTTTTGGGAGCAAACCAAGGAACTCTTCTTAGAAAGTCTGCTGTTTGGTTAATGGGACAAAGAAGCGTAGGGCTAGTAGACCATGCTTAATGTGCCCACCCCTCACTCTGGAGTCTGGTTAAAATGTAGATTCTGGGGTTGGAGAAATGGCTTAGTGGTTAAGGTGCTTGCCTGCAAAGGCAAAGTACCCAGGTTCGATTTCCCAGGACCCATGTTAGTCAGATGCACATGGTGGCTCAGGCATCTGGAGTTTGTTTGCAGTGGCTGTAGGCCCTGGGGCGCCCATTTTCATTCTATCTGCCTCTCTCTCTCTCCTCCCTCTGAAATAAATAAATAAAAATGGTTAAGTTAAAAAAAATGCAGATCTGATTCAATCGGCCTGGAGTGGATCTGACCATAATCTTGTATTTCTTTTCTGGGTTTTTTTTTTTTGAGCACTATTTTTAAATTTTATTTTATTATTTTTTAAAATATTGTTTCTTTCCAATTTTTCTAATAAGAATGTTTATTTAGCTCAGTTTTGCAAGCTGAAAATCTAAAATCAGATGACCATGTCATGGCACCTCTCTGGTGAGAGACCCCTGGCATGGATCATTTCAGTGGCAGGAACATGTGTATAAGAGATCACATGGCAAGATTGTAAGCCAGAGGCTCACTCTTTTTTTCTTTTTTCATTTTTTTATTTCAAAATTTTATTAACATGATTGTAAACAATATCCCATGGTAATACCCTCCCTCCCCTGACTTTCCCCTTTGAAACTCCATTTTCCACCATATCCCCTCCTCCTGTCAATCAGTCTCTCTTTTATTTTGATGTCATGGTCTTTTCCTCCTCTTATGATGGTCTTGTGTAGGTAGTGTCAGGCACTGTGAGGTCATGGATATCCAGGCCATTTTGTGTCTGGGGGGAGCACGTTGTAATGAGTCCTACCCTTCCGTTGGCTCTTACATTCTTTCTGCCACCTCTTCTACAATAGACCCTGAGCCTTGTATTTCTTTTCTTTGCTTTGCTTTAAAAATATATATTTTATTTATTTATTTGACAGAGAAAGAGGGAGGGAGAGAGAGAGAGAATGAATGAGCGTGCCAGGGCCTCCAGCCACTGCAAAAGAACTCCAGATGTGTGTGCCCCCTTGTACATTTGGCTAACGTGGGTCCTGGGGAATTGAACCTTGAACTGGGGTCCTCAAGCTTCACAGGCAAGCACTTAATAGCTAAGCCATCTCTCCAGCCCCTTCTTCCAGTTTTTTTTTTTTTTTTTGAGAGTACGGTCTCACTCTAGTCTAGGCTGACCTGGAATTCACTATGTAGTCTCAGGGTGGCCTCAAACTCACAGCAATCCTACTGCTACATCTTGTATTTATTTTATTTTATTTATTGAGAGTGGGAAAGAAATAGGCAGAGAGAGGGAGAGAGACAGAGAGAGAATGGGCATGCCAGGGTGCAAACGAACTCCAGGTACATGCACTCCCTTGTGCATCTGGCTTATGTGGGTCCTGGGGAATTGAACCTGGGTCCTTTGGCTTTGCAGGCAAGTGCCTTAAACACTAAGCCATTTCTCCAGCCCTACATCTTGTATTTACTTACTTTAATTAAGTAATTTATTTTATTTTATTTTTTTGAGTTAGGGTCTCACTCTAGCTCAGGCTGACCTGGAATTCACTATGTAGTCTCAGGGTGGCCTCACACTCATGCTGACCCTCCTACCTCTTCCTCCCAAGTGCTGGGATTAAAGGCATACACCACCATGCCTGGCACATCTTGTATTTCTAATGAGCTCTTAGGTGATGCTCTGCTTTTGGTCCAAATGGTCACACTGCGTGGGGAGGGAGAAAATAGCCTACCAATACTAACAAGTCAGCACGCTGTGGGTATTAGGTGGTACATTTTACCAGGAGCATGATGAAGTATGGAGAGAGAGGAGAGAATGGGCATGCCAGGGCCTCCAGCCACTTCAAATGAACTCCAGTTGCATATACCACCTTGTGCATCTGATTTACCTGGGTACTGGAGACTAGAACTTGGGTCCTTAGGCTTCATAGGCAAATGCCTTAACTGGTAGGCCATCTCTCCAGCTCTAATTTTTTTTTTTTAATTTTTATTTTTTGGTTTTTCAAGGTAGGGTTTCACTCTAGCCCAGGCTGACCTGGAATTCACTACGTAGTCTCGGGCTGGCCTTGAGCTCATGGTGCTCCTCCTATCTCTGCCTCCCAAGTGCTGGGATTAAAGGTGTGCGCCACCACGCCTGGCTTATACTCTTTTGTACTATCACTCCTGTTCCTGTTTCCCTGGGGGCCTTCCTCAGTGGGGTTATGGTATGCACTGTGGGGTCATGAAGGCCTCAGTCAGTCTCTGTAAGACAGCACCCTCTCTTTTTTTTTTTTTTGTTCATTTTTATTTATTTATTTGAGAGTGACAGACAGAGAAAGGGGCAGATAGAGAGAGAGAAAGAGAGAGAGAATAGGCACACCAGGGCCTCCAGCCACTGAAAACGAACTCCAGACGCATGTGTCCCCTTGTGCATCTAGCTAACATGGGTCCTGGAGAATCGAGCCTCAAACCGGGGTCCTTAGGCTTCATAGGCAAGTGCTTAACCACTAAGCCATCTCTCCAGCCCATCCTCTCTTTTAACTAAGGCTTTAAAATGAAGAAGGATTTAACAATTAAAATAAGTAAAAATAAACACTTTGCCTAAGGGCACACATTGAACCTAGCTACAATGCCAGCATTTGCCATGCGTTCGCTTGTTATGTGGTGTTAACTCTGAACATGTAGAGCTTGAGCCTTGCTGAGGGAAGTGGCTGAGCTGAGCCAAGTCTGTGGAATTTTCTGTGTACGGGCTACAACCGATCACAGTCATGGCTTCCAATCTAGCCTGTGTGGGATTCCTCTACATGCATTAGGAAATCTCTATTTATTTGTTTTTTTTGTTTATCTACTTGTAACAGAGAGAAAGAGAGAGCGAGAGAGACAGAATGAGAAAGGGCACGATAGGACCTCTAGCCACTGCAAACGAACTCCAGACACATGTGCCACCTTGTACATCTGGCTTTACGTGGGTGCTGAGGAATCAAACCCAGGCCTTCAGGCTTTGCAAGCAAGTACCATCTCTAGCCCCTCTTTTTTTTTTAAAAAAAAATATTTTATTATTTATTTATTTATTTGACAGAGAGAAAGAGGGGGAGAGAGAGAGAGAATGGGCACGCCAGGGCCTCCAGTCACTGCAAATGAACTCCAGACGCTGCGCCCCCTTGTGCATCTGGCTGATGTGGGTTCTGGGAAATTGAACCAAGGTCCTTTATCTTTGCAGGAAAGTGCCTTAACCACTAAACCATCCCTCCAGCCCTCTCCAAGGACTCTTTGATTTTGAAACATCCCTTCTGGATCTCTGACTTCTTCATCTGATCTGGAACTGGTGGCTCTCTCAGCTTACTCAATAGTTGTAGTTCTTTTTTAAAAATTATTTTATTTTTGGGCTAGAGAGATGGCTTAGTGGTTAAGTGCTTGCCTGTGAAGCCTAAGGACCCTGGTTGGAGGCTCGATTCTCCAGGACACACACTAGCCAGATGCACAAGGGTGCGCACGCGTCTGGAGTTCGTTTGCAGTGGCTGGAGGCCCTGGTGTGCCTATTCTTTCTCTATCTCTCTCTCTCTGCCCCTTCCTCTCTCTGTCTGTCGCTGTCAAATAAATAAATAAAAATAAACAAAAAAAATTTAATTATTTTATTTTTATTTATTTGAGAAAGAAAGAAAGATGCAGGTAAATAGAGAGAGAGAGAGAGAGAGACAGAGAGAGAGAGAATAGTGTATCAGGACTTCCAGCTGCTGCAAACAAATTCCAGATGACCTTGTGCATCTGGCTTACATGGATCCTAGGGAATTGAACCTGGTTCCTTTGACTTTGCAGGCAAGCACCTTAAACGCTAAGCCATCTCTCCAATCTCTCCAGCCCCAATAGTTGTAGGTCTTAAATTGTTTTCTTTACTCTTATTCTGGAAATCCCCCTATATTTGTGTTGGATCAACTGTTTCTTAGTTCCCTGGTCCTTTCCAAGTTTGCGTCTTCATTTTGGTGGAGCACATTGTCCAATAACTTTCTGAGAAATGTGTTCAGATCCTTCATGTCTTACAATGTCCTTATTCTATATTCCAACATGAACCGAGAATCTGAGAACTGAATTCTATGTGGGAAAACCATTTCTCCCAGAATTAAAAAAATACTTATTTATTTACTTATCAGAGAGAGAGAGAAAGAGGCAGATTGGGAGAAAAAGAGAGAGCGAGCCTCCAGCTGCTACAAATGAACTCCAGATGCATGTACCACTATGTGCATCTGGCTTATGTGGGCATTGGTGAATTGAACCTAGGTCCTTAGGCTTTGCAGGCAAGCACCTTAACCACTAAGCCATCTCTCCAGCTTCCCCCCCCCCCCCTTCCCAGGCTGACCTAGAATTCACTTTGTAGTTCCAGGCTGGCCTCAAACTCATGTCGATCCTCCTACCTCTGCCTCCCAAATGCTGGGATTAAGGGTGTGCGCCACCACGCCTGATTTCTCCTAGAGTTTTAAAGACATTGCTGTATTGGCTCCTGGCATGCAGCATTTTTAGAGAGAATTCTAGTGGTCTTTGGGAACATTTTCTTTCTTTTTCTCTAATAGTCAAGAGTTCTGGTATGTCAAGATGCTATACTTTAGCATGGGTTTTTTAAATATCTGTTGTGCTGGGTGTCTGCAAACCCTCCCAGACCAGAAATCTGTGTGCTTCAGATATGAAGTGATTTATTTATTTAGGATGCTGGAGATTAAACCCAGGGCCTTGTGCACACTAAGCGAACATTCTACCACTGAACTATAACCCCAGACCCTACATGTTATTTATTTAATATTATTTAATAATCTTCACTCGACTTTCTCTGTTCTTCCCTAAGTTTCCTATCTTTTCCTTCTTTCTTTCTTTTTCCATTTTCTGAGGTAGGGTCTTGCTCTAGCCCAGGCTGATCTGAAATTCATTATGTAATCTCAGGTTGGTCTTAAACTCATGGTGATCCTCCTACCTCTGCCTCCCAAGTGCTGGGATTAAAGGCATGTGCCACCATGCCTGGTCTATTTTTCGTATGTTGACTTTATGGAGACTTATAATATAGATAATTTTTTATCTTCCATGTAATCACATCGATGAGCTTGTTTTCCTATGGATTTTGCTGTTTGTTTCATCTTTAAAATATTCTTCCTTACTCCAAATTTTAAAACAACTCCATTTTTACTGTTGAAAATAGCAGTTTCATAATAAGTTCCATGCTGTGTTTATTCATGTAAGCCCCACCACAGGCGGTACAAGTATTTGTTGGCTAAATAATGGAATAAAACGATTATTTATTAAAAGAAAGAAAAATGACCTATGTAGTTCATTTATCCAGCATCTTATTACTAGCAAAGATTTTTAATTTTTAAACATTGAAACAGCATTTTCATTGTAAAAGTTAATAAAATACATGGGAAAATTGTTAAAGGATAAATAATGAGCAGAAATAGCTCTTAAACACTCAATGAAACAATAGAAAAGTATAAAATGTTTTCAGATTATTTCCAGACATGAGCCTATGGAACATCCGCTGCTGAGACAATGGCATGAAAAAAACACAATTTAAAAAGAAGAAAATAGGCCAGTAATAACTGGGCTATAGAGTTTGGGGTAGTCATAAACTCAGGCAGTTAGGATAAAGCTCATCAGGTGGGGTATACACCCTTCCATCTCATCCCTTGTTAAACTCTCAGACAATAACCTTCTGAACTCCTGAGATCTGACTGGATACCAGCCCATCAGGTACAGTCCCACTCTCTGAAAGTTCATGAATCAGTGAGGCAAGGACACAATTTTTTTTTCCCCCCGAGGTAGGGTCTCACTGTGCCCCAGGCTGACCTGTAATTCACTGTGTGGTCTCAGACTGGTCTTGAACTCACAGCAGTCTTCCTACTTCTGCCTCCTGAGTGCTGGGATTAAAGGCGTATGCCACCACATCCAGCTAAGATTTATATATATATGAAGTATGTATACATATAAAAATATATGTATATGTGGTGGTTTGAATAGATGGCCCCAATATATTCAGTTGTTTATTTGTTTGTAGTTTGCATCTTTAGCCACCTGTCTGGAGGCAATGTCACCAAGTGGCTCTTAAGATGTGGTGGTAGGTTTCAGATTTCAATCTAAAGATATGCAAAGTGTGCCTAGCGGAGTTCCTGAAGTATACTGTGCTGTGTGGCTTTAGGCTTGTACTTCTCTCTCTCTGCTTGGTCCTGTGAAGGCAGGCCAGCTTCTTCTGCCATTTGTAGAACTTCCCCTGGATCTGTAAGCTTCAATAAATATCCCTTCCTCCATAACTGTGCCTGGTCTGGAAGTTCATCTCAGCAAACCTGAATCTGTCTGCTACAGAACTTGGTACCAAGGAGTGGGCTGTGATGAACCTGACTATGTGGATGTTGATCTTTTGGAACCTTTGTTTTGGAGGAATATGCATGGACTTGGTGCTTGCAACTGAAGGTGTCTTCTGGAGTGGTAAGCCAAGTTTTATGAACTATTCTGATGAGAGTCTGAGAATGCTAACTGCAGACAGCATTGAACTTCAGGGCTTGGCTTATGAGCTTTCTAAGGGGAAGGAAAGACTGCAGAAGACTTTGTTGGAGCTGGGCTACTGACATAAGGGCTGGCTGCGTCCTGCTGCCCAGACCCAGAGAGTTTGATCAAGGTCAGATTTGTAATGGACTGATGTGCTTGGCTAAAGATACTGGACTGAGGGACTTAAGATTTTAAGCTGGAAAACTTCAAGCAAGTTAAAATTACAGGCACTGAGAATGGTTTTAGGTTACTGAATCTGCTATTGTCAAACACAGTAGCAATCTTAAAGGAAGATGGTCCAATTGCTTTACCATGGAAAGGATGCCTGAGGAAAGACTATCATAGAAATGCAAACACTTTTACAAAGAGTTGACTAGAGAAGGAACCTGCTTTTCAAGGTTATGATTTATTTTGTCTGTGAATTAAGAATATGGCTGTGTCCTGTATACCTGGTATTGGTTTCAGAAGCATGAAAAATGCAAGGAGTGGTCGTGAATTGCACATGGTTCCAGGAGCTGCCGCTGAGATGTGGCATGAGGCAGGGCCTGATGGCCTGATGGGCTGAAAGAGCCTTTGGAAGATGGTCCATGGTTTGCATGAAGACCTCAAGAAGTTTTGGATAGACCAGGACTATGCAAGGGCTACCATGGAGTGCACTGTTGGCCTGGGATGGAAGTGTTCCCCTGCTACTCTGCCCAGCTGGAGGGGCAGAATTGGAAAATCTGGAGACTGTCTCTGGTTATGTTGAACTTGAACTGCAGAAGTTTGATGTTTGTTTGATGGTGGCTGAGTTTGCATTGTTTTAGTCTCTCCTTACTATGCCTTATACAAGTTTAAAATGTTTACTTTGTGCCTTTATATGTTAGAAATGTTTAACTTGTTTGATTTTTACAGGTCTTAATATCTTAAATTGGTCAAGACTGTGGGGACCTTTGAAACTGAACTGAGTACAATTTACAATGTGTGATGGTTATAAATCTATTGGGGGCCAGGGGCGGAATGTGGTGGTTTGAATAGATGGCCCCCAATATATTCAGTTGTTTATTTGTTTGTAGTTTGCATCTTTAGCCACCTGGCTGGAGGCAATATCACTGGGTGGATCTTTAGGTGTGGTGGTGGGTTTCAGATTTCAATCTAAAGATGTGCAAAGTGTGCCTAGCTGGAGTTCCTGAAGTGTGCTGTGGCTTTTGACCTTTAGGCTTGTGCTTCTCTCTCTCTGCTTGGGCCTGTGAAGGCAGGCCAGCTTCTTCTGCCATTATGGGACTTCCCCTGGATCTGTAAGCTTCAATAAATATCCCTTCCTCCATAACTGTGCCTGGTCTGGAAATTCATCTCAGTGAACCTGAAGCTGTCTGCTACAGTATACATACATACATATATATGTATACATACATGTTTTTAAGTTTGATTTATTTGAGAGAGAGAAAATAGCAAACCAGGGCCTTCAGCTGCTGCAAAGGAACTCCAGACACATGTACCACCTTGTACATCTGGCTTATGTGGGTCCTGGGGAATCAAACCTGGGTCCTTTGGCTTTGTAGGCAAGCACTTTAACTGCTAGGCCATATCTCCAGCCCCCAGTCAATATTAAAAAAAAGAAAAGTTTCATTTATTTGCTTGCAGAGAGAATGAGAATGGGCATGCCAAGGTTTCCTGCCACTGCAAATGAACTTAAGACACATGGGCCACTTTGTGCACCTGGCTGTATGTGGGTACTGGGGAATGAAACCCAGGCCAATGGGCTTTCCAAACAAGTGACTTTAGCTGCTGAACCAGCTCTCTAGCCCAATATTTTATTTATTTATTTGAGAGCGAGAGAGAGAGAAAGAGGCAGATAGAGAAAAAGAGAGAATGGGCATGCCAGTACTTCTAGCCACTGCAAATGAACTGCAGATGCATGTGCCCCTTGTGCATCTGGCTTACGTGGGTCCTGGGGAATCGAATCATGGTCCTTAGGCTTTTCAGGCAAACACTTTAACCGCTAAGCCATTTCCCCTTGTTTTGTTTTTTTGAGGTAGGGTTTTGCTCAAGCCCAGGTTAACTTGGAATTCACTATGTAGTCTCAGGGTGGCCTCAAACTCATGGTGACCATCCTATCCCTGCCTTCTGAGTGCTGGGATTAAAGGTGTGTGCCACCATACCTGGCTTAATTTTTATTTGTTTGCAAGGAGAGAGAGAGAGAGGCACCAGGGCCTCTTGCTGGTGCAGATGAACTCCAGATGCATGTGCTACTTTGTGCATCTGGCTTTACATGGGTACTGGGGAATAGAACCTGGATCATTAGGCTTTTCAGGCAAGCATCGTAACCACCAAGCCATCTCTCCAGTCCCCCAGATTTTTTTCTTGAGACTGGAACTTACTATGTAGCCCAGGCTGGCCTTGAACTCACAGCAAACCTTCTGCCTCAGCCTCCTGAATGTTGGGATTGTAGGTGTGAGCAACTGTACCTGGCAAGGGTAAAATTTTATTTCAGGCAGGAACATGATGCCCATTGCTAAGAGTCACTTTGACAAACAGCATGGCTTTTGGCAACAGGTACTTAGATGGCCTATTAGGACCTTCCCTGGTCCCTAGAGAAAGGAAAGTGGGCCACCCTACTCAACCCAGCTGTAGGATAGACTGAGAAACAACTTCAAAAGGCAGAGCCTCCCAGAAATAGATCCCTCTGGTTAGAGAGATGGCTCAGTGGTTAGAGGTACTTGCTTGCAGATCCTGGTGGCCTGCATTTGATTCCCCAGTGCCCATGAGAAGCAGCTGCAGAGGGTGGCACATGTGTCTGGAATTCTTTTGCAGCAGTGGGGGTGAGGGAGTCTGGCATGCCCATGTTCTCTCTCTCTCAAATGGATAAATATTAAAAAAATATTAAAAAAATAAAGAAATAGATCCCTTGATGACAGAAACAAAAGCCAGGAATCTGGAAAGGCATTGGTATGCAGGGGTTGGGAACTGGGTACTGGAAAAAGGCCAGTTCAGTCTTTGAGACCGCCCTGTGTGGGACTTGGGCAGATGATCCGACCACTCTATGCCTCACTGACTGTATCTCTAAACTGAGTATAATAAGATGTACTTTTTTTTAACATTAAAAAAAAATGATTTACTTGAAAGACAAGAGGCACAAAGCAAGAGAGGAAAAAAAAAAGAGAGAGAGAGAGAGAGAGAGAGAGAGAGAGAAAATGAGAGAACGGATGCACCAGGGCCTCTAGCCACTGCAAATGAGCTCCAGATGCTACCTTGTGCATCTGGCTTACATGGGTCCTGGGGAATTGAACCTAGGTCCTTAGGTTTTGCAGGCAAGTGTCTCAACCACTAAGCAATCTATCCAGCCTAAACAGAACAATCTTTTTTTTTTTCTTCAAGGTAGAGTCTCACTCTAGCCCAGGCTGACCTGAAATTCACTATGTAGTCTCAGAGTGGCCGCAAACTCACAGAGATCCTCCTACCTCAGCCTTCCAAGTGCTGGAATTAAAGGTGTGCACAATCACACCTGGCAAGATCTACTTTATTTTGGGAGAATTACACAAGACATGGCATGTGAGGCCTCTGCTGGCATGTGGGCTATAGCACTTAGTAGTACTAGTTACTACAGCATTTCCTCAAGCCATCCTCACTGCAATTGAAAAGGCAGAAACCAATTTGAGCCTGACCTCTCAATGTGGATAATAGATAGAACTCTTCCTGTGGCAGTCTGCATAGCATGGGAGAGGGCCACACTCCCAAGCTGCAGAAGCAGCTGGGGCTATGGTATCAGCATGCTAAGGCTACAGTGCTCCAGAGAGTAGGAATAGATTGAGAGCACCTGTCTCTAGGGCTTCCAGAACAATGACTAATTAGATCCATACTAGTAGCTCACATCTCTTAAGCCAGTCACTCAAAGCAGTTCTAAGGCCATTTTTTTTGTTGTTGTTGTTATGTATGTGTGTGTATAAAATCTCTCTCTCTCTATCTATCTATATCTATATATATACAGAGAGAGAGAGAGAGAGATGGAGATTTGGTGCGCCAGCCACTTCAATCAAACTGCAGACTCTTGCACCATCTAGTGGGCATGTGCAACCTTGTGCTTGCCTCACCTTTGTGTGTCTGGCTTACCTGGGATCTGGAGAGTCAAACCTGGGTCCTTAGGCTGCGCAGACAAGCGCCTTAACCGCTAAGTTATCACTCCATCCCTGTTTGTTTGTTTTTTGAGATAGGGTCTTGCTTTAGCCCAGGCTGACCTGGAATTCACTATGTAGTCTCAGGGTGGCCTCGAATTCATGGCGATCCTCCTGCCTCTGCCTCCAGAGTGCTGGGATTAAAGGCATGTTACCACCACACCCTGCTACAGATCAAGAATTTTATGATACAAATGCACACAGTGGACAATCATAGACAGGAACAGAAGTGGCAGCTGGGGATGCAGCTCATTGGTAGAGTGCTTGCTTAACATGCAAGAAGCCCTGCCTGGATTTTATCTCCAGCACCGTATAAATCAGCCATGGTAGTGTGTCCCTGTAATCCCAGCACTTGGGAGGTAGAGGCAGGAGGATCAGATGTTTAAGGTAATCCTTGGCTATACAGTATGTTCAAGGCCAGTGTGGGGTATATAATGTCTTTACAGAGAGGAGGAGAAACAATCAGAATATCCGTAGGAGGGAAGAATAAGGGCATATACTTATAATGGAATGTCAATCATGGGATATTTTGAGTATAAAAAAATATGTATTGAACACATACTATATGCCAGCCGCTGTTCTAAGGGTAACCACTTGGATACATCAGCAAGCAAAACAAAACAAAAAAAGATTATTGTCAGAGCTGGAGAGATGGCTTAGTGGTTAAGGCATTTGCCTACAAAGCCAAAGGACCTCGGTTCGATTCCCTAGGACCCACGTAAGCCAGATGCACAAGGGGGCGCATGCATCTGGAGTTCATTTGCAGTGGCTGGAGGCCTTGGTGCATCTATTCTCTCTCTCCCTCTCTCAAAGAAATAAAAGTAAAATATTAAAAAAAGATTACTGTCATGCAGCTTGCATTCTGGTAAACATGACACATGCTATGAAGTTGTTCAAAGGTGGTAGCAGTCATGCAGTAAGAACACAAAGGACAGGAAGATATCTCTAATACCCATGGTTACATATGTAAAACCACAAAGTAAAAACATAAAAGTACCTGAAGATATCTGTAAGCCATCATCTATCTTTCTTTCTTTCTTTCTTTCTTTCTTTCTTTCTTTCTTTCTTTCTTTCTTTCTATCATCTATCTATCTATCTATCTATCTATCTATCTATCTATCTATCTATCTATCAATCATCTATCTATCTATCTCCACAAAGTAAGTAGATAAAGATATGTATATGTATCCATGTGTATAAAATATGTCTTTGGCCAGGTGTGGGCACACACCTTTAACCCCTGCACTCAGGAGGCAGAGGTAGGAGGTCTGACATGAATTTAAGGACAGTCTGGGGCTACAGAGTGAGCTCCAGGTCAGCCAAGGCTGAGTGAGTGAGATCTTGCCTTGAAAAAAAACAAAAAAAATATATATATATGTAAAGTTTGAAATTTATTCTGTGCTTATCTTAACACAAAATAAAATGTAAACTCTTTTACTTGGCCATCCAGCCTTTTCTTTCACCCTCAAGACCAGGGTTTCTCAACCTTGATTCTTTGGACATCTGGGACTGGGCAATTCTTTATTCTTTATGGTAGCTGGCTGTCATGCGGCAGCGCCCCTGGCCTCAACCACCAGATGCCAGCAGCACCACCTCCTGATTTTGGCAAACACAGAAGTCTCAAGACATTGCAAAGGATATCGGAGGCAAGATGAGATCAGTTCTGGTTGAGAACCACTGCTTTAGATGAGCTGGGGAATCAGGGAGTAGAGGCCGCTGTCTCCATGAGACAGTAAGAAAGTCAAGGCCCAGCGCTGGAGAGATGGCTCAGTGGCTAAAGATGCTTGCTTGCAGGGCTGATGGCCTGGGTTCAATTCCCCAGTTTGTATGCAGTGTCAGGAGGTCCTGGTGCACCCATAATCACTCTTTCTGCCTGCCTCTTTATCCCTTCTCTCTCGCTCAGATAAATAAATCGATAAAATATATTTTTAAAAAAGAGAAAGTTAAGGCCCAAAGAGACTACATTATTTTTTGTAGATATGCCTCACTTTTCATTGTTACCTATTCATGTACAATTTTACTTTCTTAAAAATTTTGTGTGTGGGGTTGAAGAGATGGCTTAGTGGTTAAGCGCTTGCCTGTGAAGCCTAAGGACTCTGGTTCAAGGTTTGATTCCCCAGGACCCACGTTAGCCAGATGCATAAGGGGGCACACGCGTCTGGAGTTCATTTGCAATGGCTGGAGGCCCTGGCCTGCCCATTCTCTCTCTCTCTCCCTCTCTGCCTCTTTCTCACTCTGTCTGTCACTCTCAAACAAATAAATAAATAAACAAAAATTTTTAAAAAATTATGTGTGGAGGCAGAGTGTGGTGGCACATGCCTTTAATCCCAGCACTCTGGAGGCAGAGGTAGAAGGATCACCATGAGTTCAAGGCCACCCTGAGATTACATAGTGAATCCCAGGTCAGCCTGGGCTAGAGTGAAACCCTACCTCGAAAAGCCCCTCCCAAAAAAATTGTGTGTGCATGGTATGTATGATGTATGCATATGTATGTGCAGATATTCACCCACCTCTGCATAGGTGGAGGCCAGAGGAGAATACTGGGTGCCCTTCCTGTATCACTCATTTGTGTATTGTGTGAAGATGCAGTCCTTCTCTGAATGCTGCGGTTTCCATGAGCCCCAGTGATTCTCTGATCTCTGCACAACTGGGGTCACAGATGTGAGTGGTGGGTCCTGAGGAATCAAACTCAAGCCCTCACGCTTCCAGCATTTTTACCCACTGAGCCATCTCCCCAGCATCATGTATAATTTAAATACACAGCACTCCATTGTACTTTCCTACTTTTTGGGGGGTTTTTATGAAGGGTTTAGGCTTTCACTCTAGCTCAGGCTGACTTGGAATTCACAACCAACTCACAATGATCCTACCTCCTGCCTCCCAAGCACTGGGATTAAAGGTGTGTGCCACCATGCCGGGCTCTTTCCTACCTTTTAACAGTCTACCAATATCTAAACAAATACGCAGAAGCAGATATGGCTCCTTTTAAAATGGGATCAGTTGCTAGTAATGATTAGGTTGCTAAATCTTACCAAAGTTTTGGGCTAGCATTCCGATCACTCAGAATAAACAGGGAACAGGGAAGGGCGGGGAAGGGCTCAGTGGATAAAGTGTGTGCCACCCAAACGTGAGTCTCTGAGTTCAGCTCCCCAGAACTTATAGAAAAGCTGGATGTTATTGTGTGGGCATGTGCAATGCCAGTGTGCCTGTGGGGAGAAGGCAGACACAGGAGGCTTGCTTAGAAGCTCTTGGACAAGCCAGCCAGGCAAATGAATGAGAGACCCTGCCTCAAACAAGGTGAAACATGGGGACCCACATCAGAAGGTGTCCTCTGGCCTCCACACACGTGCCATGGCATACATGTATCCACACCCATGCACATGAAGATGCACACACTAAGAATTTCAGGGAAAACTCATCAATCAGATACATGACATTCTGTAACAATGGAATCAAACATGCTAACATCCAGTCTCTTGCTTTGATACAAGTGTCTACTTGGTCCTCCAACATCTGGGGTCTTGCTGTCTCCGTTGAATTGTCATTCATGAAGGTACAACTAATCCTTCTTTTTGTATCCCATGATAGACACTGTAGGTCCCAAGGAGGTTTACAATGAAGTTACCCAGCAGGATGTGGACAGGCCACAGATCAGGACTCAGGACACAGATG
The DNA here is from genome assembly GCF_020740685.1 of Jaculus jaculus. Classification (NCBI taxonomy): domain Eukaryota; kingdom Metazoa; phylum Chordata; class Mammalia; order Rodentia; family Dipodidae; genus Jaculus; species Jaculus jaculus. The sequence continues at coordinate 25,955,631 of NC_059111.1, read as the reverse complement.
GAAACAGGAGGGGGCTGTGGCCAGCTGTGTGTTTGAAAATACAAACTCCAGGGCAATCTTTCCCAAAAGTCTCTAATCTGTTGTTTGTCCTTGGCAGCTGGCCAGAGAAGTCAAGGGTAGCAGGTTGCGTTGGCCACAAGGGCTTTGTATGCTGGGGGCTGGGATCACAAAACCACTACGAACTAGCTTTAACATTACAGGGTGGCGTAATGCCATTCCAGACAACAGCAGCTTAGTGTGACTACTGCCGTGACAGGGTGGCAAACAGTGTTCTGAAGCCCTGAGAGAAGGGATCACATAAAAGCTAGGTTTCAAAGTCTAGCAAGTTTGTGCCAATCTTTCCCCTTCATCTTCACGTCACTGGTTCTTTCCTATCACTATGGTCCCACAGCTCAAACGCCACCTCATCAGGACAACTTTCCCTGACCACCTCATGAAGAACAGACCCTCCACTTTCATCCAGTTTTTGTTATTTATTTATTCATTGCTTTTTCGAGGTAGGGTCTCACTCTAGCCCAGGCTGACCTGAAATTCACTATGGAGTCTCAGGGTGGCCTCGAACTCACAGCAATCCTCCTACCTCTGCATCCCGAGTGCTGAGGTTAAAGGCGTGCGCCATGACACCAGGCCCAGCTTTGTTTTCTTCTAAGTGAATCTCGGTAGCTGGTTCTGTTCCTATGTCTACCCACCACTCTGAAGATGGCCTCCAGAGTGGGAGCCCACCTACCAGTCACAACTGTGTTCCCTGGGCCTGCAGTGAACCCTGCATGTGGCTTGGACGGCTTGCCAAGTGCGGGACATCTCCAGAATGCCCTGGGCAGATCAAGATGGAGTTCTGTAGCTTTGGTGTTTGGGGGTGGGTGGAAGAGAACATGACCCTGGGGTGCAGCAGGGGGAGCCCACACACAGACAACCCTCTGGGGGAATGTGAGAAGGGCACAGGTAGGCAGGTGGGTGCTAAAGGGGCCACCTGCCTCGGGACAGAGAAAGTGTTAAACCGGGGACCGGAAGCCCATGGAGATCAAGGACAGAGGGGAAGACAAAAAGAGGAAGGACCACAGAGGCCTGGTCCCCAGCCACTACAGAGCACTGGCTTCTGGCCATATGTTACATTGGTCACTCTGGAGGCTAACAAGGCTAGACTGTGGAGGAATCCACGCGTGAGCTTCCAGACATGAGGGAAAGTGCAATGGAGATTGGGTATTAAGAAATGAGGAGAGCCACGCCTTTAATCCCAGCCCTTGGGAGGCAGAGGTGGGAGGATCGCTGTGAGTTGGAGGCCACCCTGAGACTCCAGGTCAGCCTGAGCTAGAGTGAGACCTTACCTTGAAAAACCAAAACAAAGAAACAAACAAAAAAAAAACAGGAGTGTGGTGTGCGTGGGAGGGGCTACGCAAAGACTGACAGAGAGATGAGAGGGGTCACAAATGACAGGCACACTCACGGCAGAACCCGTTTTAGTGAAGGCAGGAGGTGCAGGGTGGCCGATTTCCTCGGAGTCCGCTCCTAGAAACATAGGCAGAGGTCTGAATCTGGAAGCCAGATCTGTCCTTGGGGCCAGATGCTTGGTGTTTGAGGTAGAGCCTGGCCTCTGGGTTGTGAGGCTGGGGCTGGCCGACTGCTGAGTTCCCAGAGCCCCTGGCTGAAGCTGGCCTGACGCTGTTGGCTGAACTCTGCTGGGCTGCAGGGGGAAAAGACATTGCAGAGAATCTGGAGATGAGGAATTGCAGGACTCCACCTCGCTTGTGGAAACTGCTGCCCAGCAGGCCCCCCCTCCGAACTGCGTCCCCCCCTTACCTCCAAAGTTGATCCAGAACCAAGAGCCTCCTCCCCACCTGTGTGATCCTGCTCCCACAGGAGGCTTCCAGGTCCCTGCTCTTGAATGGCAGCCCTACTTGGCTTGGGAAGCACAGATCAAGTAAGGGACAAAGCAGAAACTCTAGAAACTCCCCGATTCTTGGAGGGGCCTTGGAAAGGACGGGAGACCCAGCCCCGGCTCCGCCGCCAGGGGGCTCCCATGGCCCCGCGGGCGGGCCGGTGGCTGTCCGGGGTCGCTGCGGGTGATGTCCCCAGCCCTGTCCCGCCCCGCCCCGCCCCGCCCCGCGCGCGGTGGGCGGCCGGCGGGACGGCTGGGGGGGGCGGGGCGAGGCGGTGGGGGCGGGGCTGGGGCTGGGGCCGAGCTTCTCCTCCCTCCCTCCCTCCTTCCTTTTTCTTTCTTTCTCTCCTTCTGGCTCTCTTTTCTTTGCCTGGGCAGCCGGCCGGCCGAGGGGGCGGGCCTTTGCCGTCTTTGTTGCCCGAGGACCCAGCGCAGCTGCTCTCCCGGCCGGAGTCGTGGTCCGGACGCCAGGAGCTGCACGCGGCCAGCCAGGCATGTCCTAAGTCGGACCCGGGACCCGGGCTGGGACCGGACGGGACAGACGAGACTGTGCACCAGGGGTCGCCCAGCGGCCACCCGGCCAGGGCCATGCGCGTCCGGCCGAGTCCCCGCAGCCTGCCGCCGCCGCTGCGCGCCTTCCTCGTCCTCCTCCTCTGCGCCCTGACGCCCGGCGCCCCCGGACCCGCACCAGGTGGGTGGCCGAGCCCCTCGAGCTGGCCTGGTCCTGCCACCCTTTCTGCTCCCCTACCTTCATTTAGCCCCTTCTCACCTCTGTGCAGTCCGCGTCGGAGCGGCTCAGCTAGGGGCCGGTGGCGTCCGTCGCTCTGTCTCTCCCTTGGAGTTAGGGGACAGGGCTGGGGTCTGCAGGCACAGGGGCGACACTGCGGGTACGGGAGCCGTCCCCGATCCCCGGACTCAGCTGGATAGCCAGACTTAATTTTTTTTTTTTTTCTGCTTGGTCCTTTCACTCCCCGGGTTGCAGCTTCCCCACCGCGGATGCTGCGATGCGCGCATCTCTCCGGGGAAAGCGCTCCTCCGAGGAGGCTGGACGGGGATTCACCCCTCTCCTTCGGGTGGCTCGTCTGAAAAGCTGGCGGGCCGCGACGGTGTCAGGTCGCAGGTCTACTGGGGAGGAGGGTCCCTCACCAGGTCTCCCAGCCCTAGGTGTCTCCGGGGGAGCCGGGTCCCTGAGCGACCCTTTGCATTTCCTGTCTCCCCCTCCCCCCCAAGTGTGAAGGCGCCGGGAGTGGAACCGGGGAGCCGGAGCTTCTTCCTCCGCCCTGGGTTCACTCTCCCGGCCCCGCCCGGCCAGCCGGCCTCGGACGAGCCCCTGGCGGGCGTCCAGGCTCTTGTTTGGCGGCGACCTGCCCGGCAGCCGCGCTTCTGGCGCGCGCGCGCGCGCTGGGAGCAACCAGCCTGGGAATAAGCGAAATCTGGGATGTTGGGGACTCCCCACCCCCCCGGCTGTGTGCTCAGGAAGGCCCAGGTCGGCTGGGGACCCAGATGGAGAACTGGGGAAAGTATCCGCTGGTGAGGGGTCCAAGGGCTTTGTAGGGGAAGAGAAGGGCTGAGGTTGCAGGGATTGGAGAGGTGGGTGAACTTTGGGCCGGCTCTGGACCAGTGGGGAATGGGTGTGAGGCGTCCTAAGGGAACGTACTCCCACGGCTGGATGAGGCCTCCTTCCTCCATTGTGGAGGGACTTGTGGGTCCCAGTATAGGGGACGTTAAATCAGATCCTAGAGGTTTGGGAAGTCACTGCGGGGAGTGTTTGGGGAAGTTTGGTGGAACACTAATATTTAAGAAGAGAAGAGGGAAGTAAACATTTAAGACCTACGAGGTCCCGCCTCATTCTTACTTCTCATCATCTGCTCATCAAACCTGCCAGATGGGGGATGGAGCAGTCTTAGGGATAATGAAACAGGCTGAGTAGAGGGACCTGGAAGAAGCCTTTGCTCATAGCCCGCAGCAGAAGGTGGTGGGAAAGAGGGACCAGGAGCTAGGCCTGAACTCGGGTCCACACCCCCCCACCTACCCCCACAGTTGTGGAAAGAGTGGTGGGTGGGTGTGGCTGAAATCAACCTCATAGGATTCTTACCAGTACTTTCACAGGACAGTGACGGTCATGTAGCGGCCACTATCTTTATTAATCTGCCAGGCAGACACCTTGTTTATGATTGGGGAACACTTGGTGAGTGCTGCAATCTGGACCTGCCACCTAGGGTGGAGGCAGGCCAGGCATCCTCCCCCAATTAATCCAGGTACTAATGTGGGATGGCAGGTCTGTCTCTGGAATACCCCTAGACATGTAGCGTGGGGGCCTTCCCCCTTCTACCGTCACGATTTTTTTTTTAATTTTTATTTATTTGAGAGAGACAGACACAGAGAAAGACAGATAGAGGGAGAGAGAGAGGGAATGGGCGCGCCAGGGCTTCCAGCCTCTGCAAACGAACTCCAGACGCGTGCGCCCCCTTGTGCATCTGGCTAACGTGGGACCTGGGGAACCGAGCCTCGAACCGGGGTCCTTAGGCTTCTCAGGCAGGCGCTTAACCGCTAAGCATCTCTCCAGCCCCCGTCACGAGTTTTGACTCCCTGGCTGCTGCCTATCCTCTGTCTTTTCTCCAAACCTGGGCTCTTGCCACTCAGTGGTTCCTCCTTTTAGGCCAGAGGGCATGTACGGGGCACACTTTCAGGAAAATGCAGGCTAACCCCCCCCCCCCCCCCCCCCCCCCCCCCCCCCCGTCTGTGATAACTCCAAGGACTCGGACTCAGTTATGCCTGTCACACACTCACTGTTTTGTGCTACCTGTGTGAGCCCTGTGTGTGCCTACCAGGACCGGGTAGTGATTTCCAGAGCAGGATGTGTGACACTCATGTGCCACGCTTATGCGCTGCAGGTCATTTCAAGGGCTGGATTGTAACCCA